>NC_132786.1:73164166-73469583 GCF_048418805.1 Vulpes vulpes | reverse complement strand
GGGTTGGAAAGCAGCTTTTGGAAACAAATGGACGATTAAAGAACCCAGTGGTTTGGTGGTGGGAGCTGGGCTTGGCACCCTCCAACTCAGCCTGTCACCACTGACTTACAGCCCAGCCCTGATAATGGGAGTAAATCAGCCGGCCACCAATTTGTCAGGGCTTCTCTGAGCTTGAGGAGGATTTCATGGGACAGCCATGCTGAGCCATAAATTTGTTCCAGGAATAAATGTTTCCTTCCCCATGGGGCAGCCATCTGGCTTGCAACTCGCCTCCCAGAGCCAAGGCCCAGACACCTGCCAAAAGGAGTAGGGGGCTTCAGGGCCCCAGGGCTCCCCATTGTCTTCCAACCCAGAACAGACACCACCTCACTCTGCCTCTTCCCGGCTATCTTCCCTCAGGGACCCAGCTGAGGGACACCTGCCTGGATCTCTCTATTCCTTTTCTTCCCATCCCCTATCCATGACCAACCCCCAGTAGGGGTGAAAGAACTCTAGGGAGAGATGACCCAAAAAGATTGGGACAGATTGAAAGGGATTGTCCATGCCTTGGAGGAATAGGCCACCATGAAGCCTCTGAGGAGGCTTCTAACCCTTTCTTGTCCCAATTCTGCTCACATTAAACCCCATCTTCCTAGAGTAACAGGGAACGGGCAGTCTTAGCTTCTAACACAAAAGAACTGCTTCTTGGGTTTCCTGTTGGTGACAGCTGAACTTAAGGCTGCCACCCCCATGTCTTCTGCCTGCTACAGGGGCAGGAGGAGACGTGGTACTGACTGGGGCCATGTGTGTAAAGGGCTGAGCCTTCACTGAAGAATTAGCTGGGGGTCTGTGTGGAAAGTACTGGCTCCTAAGGCTCAGGTTCTGAAAGCATCTTTGTCCTCAGGCTCTGCTCTCTGAGATTAGAGACCCCAGAGTGACCCAGGAGAAGACAGAGGGGGGAATCTGACCTGAGATGGAGGGATGGCTGCCTTGCTGGGTGTTACCCTAGCATCACTATTTACTACATGGTGGATTTGTCTGAAAGAGCCCAGGACATCATTTCATTGGTGCCGCACAATGATGGTGAGGAGTAATCCTCAGTAGTTACTTACACAGGCTACGTGTTTTTATTCCAGGCCAGTTAAAATGCAGTGTGCTCCTCTCAGTGTGAGGCCCTGCCAGCCTCCTGGGTCCCTCTCCTGCACATCCCATCCTCTTCGAGGATCCTGGCAGAATCTGGTGTGGCTTGCCTCTTCTGGTGGGGTTGGTTCCCAGGAGCAGCATGTGTAGAGCATAGCACCACCCCTCAGAGTTGGCTGGACTCAGAGAATTTGGTAGCCAGCTGGAGGACAGCAAATGGCATGTCTGAAGTGTCTCCAGGATTTCCAGCCTTGCCTTGCTTGTGACCCCAGGAGGGCTGCCTTCACTGTCCAGGGACAGGCACGTGTGAGGTTACGAGATCATGGTGGGTCTATCTGTGGGAACCTGGCAATGCTGGTTTCCCAGCTATGAGAATTTAGTTGCCTCGCTACTGGGCCCAGTTCTTTCCTGTACCCTGCAGACCCGTCTCCTCATGAAGATGCTGGTCAGGAGATGCTTTCCTCTATAGGAGGCTAATGCCGGGTTATCCCCTCCTCCTGCAGGAATACTGGGTTGGTCTGAGGACCAAAGACAGAGCCATAGATGGCAGGCACCAGGACCACCCTCCCCAGCCTCCCTTCTGCCCCAGCAGGGCTCTGGACAGGGCTGGATTGGCCATTGATTGCCTTTTATTGAACTTGTCTTCCCCACTGTGAACTTGAAGGCCTCCACCACCCTGGTCCTATGCCAGCCCCACCCTTGGAGCCTCCTGAGCAGTGATATTAAATAGGAAAGCCTCTAGCCAGTGGAGCCTCAGTCCACATCGCCCATCTTCTGCCAGGCGAGGATCTGGGGGGCTCCCTGGGGGGGAAGTGTGGGAAAGAGGGAGGGCCAGGGATGGGTGAGGATAGGAGGAGAGACAGCCTGTGCTCCTAACCTGGCCCCACAATGTAGAGGGGACCTGAGCAGAACAGGAATTGGCATGACAGAGTGGCAGTGGAGCAGATAAGGGAGGAAGGAAGGAGTTGCTTCCCTAGCCATTCCCCCGCCTGGGTCTGTAGCCAGGGTCATGGAGGGCTTACAGAGGAACCCCGCCCCAGGACACAGTGCCATCCTGGCCCCCAACCTAATAACAGACCCTACTATAAATTAGAGGAGCTGAGAAAGACCTTTCCACACTAATGCCACATGGGAGTGGGCCCAGAGCAGAGCAGATCCCTGCCTTGGGTGGATTTCCGGGCATCCCTGGGCCCTGCTGCTGACGCCCAGATCAGGCTGGCCTCCACCAAAGGCCAAGGGCATTTCCAGCTCCAGAGTCCCATCCTCTGCTTGGCATCTTGGCCATGCAGGTCCTTCCCCAGCTCTTCCATCTGCCCAGAACCTGGAGGAGAGTCGTAAGGCACGGAGTCTGTGTTCAATGTGTTCAGGCACAATTACTGTTCTCTCTGGAAAGGGTCTTTGGGTTTTCCTTGTCATCACCCCGTGGATCCAGGATGAGGAGCATCTCCCTGGGAATTCCCCAAAACAAGCTCTTTGTCAGGGATCTGATCTGAGAAGGGCTCAGCGTGGCTGTGGGGAAGTGGCAGTTGTCTGCCAGTATGTCTGTCCTCTCTCTGCCCCAGTTCTGCAGAAGGGCAACATAAGCCAATATGGGCAAAATGTGCCCTTGTTTTGAGAGTGGGTCAGGGCCTCAGCTGGCTAGCTGGTTCCCACCTAGAAGCCACTTAGCCAGGCTGCATTTACCAGTTTGCCAAATGCCATTGGCTAGGTCCCAGGGAATAGATGGTCACCTCCACCTTCTGAGGGAAACCTGCAGGGCTCTACTGAGGGGCCAAGCCAGCCCTCCCTTAGAGATTCTTTATCTGAAGAGCAGCTTTCAATGTCCTACCCTTAGGCCACCTCATACTTCTGGTGTCTTCTCACCTTGGGAAGCAGCAGAGTACACCCTGCTGTGCCCCTCCCATTCCCCAGTGAGCTGTGGAACTTGTCACGGGACTGGCCCTACTGCTACCCTCCCTGGTGGGAGCTGGAGGCCTGCAGGCTCCCTGGAGCTTTTGTTTGCATCATCCTTGACCTCAAGCTTACTGCCCACCTGAGCCTGCCAGAAGAGGAGCTCCTTCCCCCCTCCCCCAGGAGGAAACCTGATGCTGTCGCCCTGGGCGCTCTAGCTTGAGGAGTCATTAGCAGTTTCTGCTCTCACCCTGTCAGTCTGTTCCCAATTCATCAACACTGCTGAGGAGCCTCCTTCCCTACAGCGGAGGGATGCAGGGTGGGGCTGGGATGGGGCCCTGACTTTCTAATGTGCTTTGGGGAGATAGATAGGTAGTAAGAACAACGAGGTGGGCCAAAAAGGACCCACTAACCTGGTTGGGGTTGTGGGGGGGATGGGTTGCAGACAGATTGGAAGATAGGTGCTGGCTGGAGAAGGGAGCAGAGGAGGGTGGGGAGGAGGGGGCAGCACTTGGCTTCAACTCATTTAAGGCAGTGCTGGCAGGCTTGTGAGAGTCCCATTGGCCCTCGAGCTGCACAGATGCATCCCAGAGTGGGGGCGGGAGATGGTGCGGTGACTAAATAGTCACTTCCCTGGGGACCTTCCACTCTCGGGTCTGGGGAGAAAGTGCCTCAATAGGATGTCGGCCTTGGAACCAGAAATCATTGTGGCTATCCACCAGGATGCTTCAGCTATCCGTGCCATGGCCTCTGATTGAAGAGGCCCTTTCACAGGGAAGTCTGAAAGCTAGAGACCCCTTTCGGCCTGGAGGCTCTGATGTGACTAAACTAAAGCCTTACTGTCTGTCTGTCTCCTCTCCTACGGCACCCAGGCCTGGGCACATGCAAAACAGATGTCTGGATGCTAGTGAGGAGGGAAGTAGCTGTGTGGGACCAATATTGGGAGTAGGTGAGAGGGTAAGGGAGGGTTGGGTTGGGTTAAAGCCCCTCCCCAAAAGTCAGAAGGTGATGTCACTGCTGTGTGTGACTGGCAGAGGCTTGCACCCAGGTGACATCTCTCCCATCCCCCTCAGCCACTCCCTAGCAGCCTCCCCCCATGCTCAGTCCCTATTGCTCATGCCAGTTTGCAGGGCCCTGGCCTCCCCTTCTAGTGGAAGTATACTCACACCACACTGAAGGCGGGAGCAGGGCTTCTGCAGGTGTGACCCAGGGAAGTTCAGTAATTCTGACATTCCTGCCCTTGGGCTGCTTCCACCTGCCGCCTGGGGATCTCAGGATCACCTGAGTGATTATGTGGTCAGACTTACTCCTCTTGCAAGGGAAAAAAAGAAGATGCAGGAGGCACATGGCTTGACCAAAGTCCAACAGCAAATTCAAGAACAAGACACCCCATCTCCCACCTACAACTTTTCCTACTGCTCAGTGCTGCCCTCCGTTTCTAGATGCCTGGTCACTGTCGATACACCCCCTCAGAGATCTCTGACACCCAGATGTCTGGGTTCAGATCATGGTTCTGCTGCTTCTAGCAAGCCCGGGTGCTTCCAATTCTTGTCTGTAAGACAGGGCAACATTAATACCTATCCGAAGGGTTGTCATGAGGATTCAATGAATTTCTGCTTGGAACATGTTTTGAATAGCGCCTGGTACCTAGGAAGTGTGTATGTTTTGACTAATACTTTTGTCACCCTCTGTTCTTGTGTATCTGTGGGGACCCTGTGTGTGGTCCAGCCCCTCACCCCCTTCTCACTACTCAGCTGGACAGCCCCCGCCCACTCCTACTCTGACAGGCTTCATTACTGGGATAATCTCCTGGCCGCAGGATCGGACTTGACGCGCTGTCACACGGAATCAGCTTCTGAGCAGCTGTGGCCTTGACAGTGCAGGGCCAGGGGAGGAGGGGAAGGGCCCGGGTAGAGGGGAGTGGCCCAGCTTCTGAGCTGCAGTCAGAGCAACCTGCTTGCAGTGAAGACAGAGAAGGTGCTGAGAGGAGGCATTCTCAAAAAGTGACAGACCCTCCCCTCCATGGCCTAGGGCTGTCACTTGGAGAGCCTCAGGAGCACCATGGCCCTGGACAGTGTGAGAGCCTGGGGAGTTCAGAGTGACCCCCTCCGGAGTGCTGTGGAGGAGGGTGGTGGGGATCCAGAACCACTGCAACACTAAGGTTCTCATGCTCTGGTATGTGTGAGGATTGCCTGGGTGCCTGCTTTGGTTTGTTTTACTTTCTCTGAGTACAGTTATAACACATCCTAACTTGGTAGACTGTGTTGGGACCCAGGTACCAGCATTTTTAATAAGCTCCCCACTTGCTTCTGATATCTGCCAGCATTTGAGAAATGATTAATCAGAAGAACTTCAGAGTGCTCTCCTTACCCAGTCAGAGGTAGGAGAATTCTAGGGGCTCAGTGTGATGTGAGTGCCCTGTGGTGACTCTACAGTCTCATCCCAGGGGTGGCCCCACTTGCCCACAGCCCCTTTCCTGTGTCCTTTCTGGCTTTACTTCCTAACCCCCTAACCCCCTAACCCCCTTTGCTGACTGCACATGCAGGTCTGGGCCCATTATGAGGAGCAGCCCGTGGAGGAGGTGGTGCCCGTGCTAGAGGAGAAAGAGCGTTCTGCCAGCTACAAGCCAGTGTTCGTGACTGAGATCACTGATGACCTGCACTTCTATGTGCAGGATGTGGAGACCGGTGAGTACGCCAGCCCGGCCCGCCTCCAGAACCCCCTGGGCTCTGCAGGGTTGGGGAAGGGCACAGCCTGTGCATTCCAGGGGCCTCTCCCAAATAGCCTTTGGCAACTGGCCATCCCCTGGGCCCCACATGCTGCTCTGTGCCCTCAGGTTATTTCATGTACCACAAGTACCATGTACCATGGGAGCCCTGGTACAGGGCCCAAGTGTGAGCCCTGGAGTGGGTGAGACTAAGCAGGGTCTCTGAGGGCTGGTGAGGTAACCCATCTGGTCTGGGTGATACTCAGAGTCTTAGGGAATTGTTTTGCTCTTCTCAGACACCCCTGGCTGGGCTAGGCATGGGGATTTGTAGCCCTCAGAGTCTATCAGGAAGCAAGGAAAAGATTGACACAATGTGGTCAGGAAGCACAAACCAGCATCACTTAACCCTCCTCCCCCTCAGCTTCCTTGGGAAGGCAGCAGGAGGAGAGGAGCCTGGGCTTTTTTCTCTGGGGTTTCTCCTTCTCTAGAGGTTACCATAGCCCTGAGTGGTAGCCAGTTGCCATGGAAACAGGCTGCGCTCAAGGGGACGTCATCCCCTGGCAGTCTTTCTGAAGGACCCTCTGTCTCCATCCTCCTCCTGCCTTCAAATGCTGTGTCCTGTGACCAGGGGACACCTCAGCAGATACCTCAGGCTTCTGGAGGACAGAGCAGTAGAAGCCACTCTTGCAGCCATGGCCCTGTGACCCCTCCGGCTCAACTTCCCACCTCCACTCCCTTTGCTCTCTACCCTCTCCTCCTTCCTCTCCTTGAATCCCTCTGCAGGGAACCATTTTAGTTGAGAGTAGAGGGAAAAGCTCTTATAGCCACCTCTGGGTCCAAGAAACCAGATCCTTGCAAGGGAGAGGAGCCTGAGGATGTCAGTGGCACTCGAGGCAGCCCCATGGATGGCAGGGTATGGCCTGCCCAGACCCCCAGTGCCCCCTTCCCCTTGCCTGGCCCCTCCAGATCATCAGCCACTTCCCTCTAATGACATTTCTCAGGCACCTGTTCTGTGGCCATGTCAGTTCACCAAGGAAAACCAACTTTCTTGAGCCCTGGGCTGGCTCTGCCTGGGAGGGAAAAGAGCCAGAGAGGGGTAGAGATGAGCTAATGAGCCTTCAGGATGAGGTTCCCTTGAGGTCAGCTGCAGTCCTGCTGGGCATTGCCAGGTCTGGGTGGTGTGACAAAGAAAGGAGTCTTTGACTGGTGGTCCAGGCAGGAAGAAGAGCTGTTTCTGAGCACAGGAGCCAGGAAGAATGGGCCTCAGGAAGCTCAGGAAAAAGGGAGCTTGAAGAGCTGGCCAAGGTTCAACAGCTCCCTAGCAGGCTCTTCCTGGCCTCTCCAGGGGACAGAGCTTACAGGTTCAAGGCTTCAGCCAATAATCTCAGAGGCTTCCTGGGCATGCTCTGTGCCCCACCTGGCTATCTCGGTCAGCTCTAGGGAGCCAGAACACTGCAGCGAGTAGTGGCCAAGGTAGGAGAAAAGGAACCAAGGGGGAAACCATGTATTCTTGAAACACTAGGGAAGGGGGTGAGGCGCTTGTTGGCATGCTATCTGGAGGGCTGTAGTGGACTCCTGAAGAGAAGACCTGACCTCGGTTCCATAAAATCCTTGAAAATAAACTTCAGCAACTACAGCCTCCCTCTTCTGAAACCTTTCATCCTCTCCTGGGGGACATTCTCTTGCCTTGTGTCTCTTCTCTTAATTAAAGCCTGCCTTCAGGAAGGATCTAATGAAATGATGAAAGCGTTGCCATTAGCTGTAAATGACCAGCCAGGCTCTGTGTAAGGACTTGTTTGCAGGAGGCAAAGTCTGCTTCTGTTGCCTTAGAGCAAAAAAATAAAAATAGACCAAGTATGGAAAGAATTTGTCTTGTAGAAAGTTTACTGCCGGGTGGGGCGGGGAGAGGACAGCTGTTTCCTAAAAGTCCCTGTTCTGAAACTGGGGCTTATGAATGCTGGGACAGTGGCCCATGCAGAGGTCCAAGAGTGGACATGTCTTTGTGTGTGAATGCAGAGTGCATCTTCAATACAGTTGAATTCTTAAGCACTCTGCATGTGTCAGGGATTTATTAAGCCTTGCAAGAGCAAACAGAACCAAGTGAGCAATGGTCTGTGCCCTGAAGGAGCTCACAGCATAGTGGCAGAAACATAAACCAGACAAGGAACATATAAGGCCAACTGTTGACAAGCGTACCAACAGCCAGCATGTGTTAGGCACCTGTTACAGTGTGGCCATGGGCTCTGGAGGTGGAAAGAAGAATCCCATACCCACACTACACGAACCCAGCTACCCTTAACTCAGAGAGCAAAGGTGGCACAACAGGGCTGATGCAGAGCTAGAGGCAGGGCCAAGGGGGATGGGAAAGTAAAGTTACTGGGGACTGATGCTTAGCTGAGTGGGGTCGGAGGACACAGCATTAGGGCTTGAGGAGGGAACCTGAGAGGACCCTGGGTGTTGCCAAACGTGATTACCAGTTGATGAGCAACAGGGACTCAAGATTGGGGAAAGATAGGCAGGGAAGAAGACTCTCCCCCACCCACCAAAGGGAGCACAAGTTGGAGTGGGAGGTTGGAATGCCAGCAGTACCAAAGCTTGCTTTTGCATGTACTTGACATGGTAAGCAAAGCCAGAGTAGCCAAGTTTGAATATACTCTGGGCTCTGCTCCCCATCTTCTGTGGTTCAGAGTCTGAAGCTCTTTCCTTGCCCAAGGTTGTGTGGGGCCCATCCTTCATGTTTGTCCCCGGGAGACAATGGCAAAGAATGGCTGCAGCCCTCATGGGAATGGGTGTAAGCTGTCCCACTCCCACCCTGGACGAGGCCAGCTGGCCTGGCTCCACATCCCCATGTTTCGTCCACCTACTTGAATGGAGCCCAAGAACATCCCAAGTGACTTCCAAAGCCCTGGCTGGTGGATTGGAGAGCTGACGTTGTGTGGTTGTGTGCCTCTGAAGCCCAATGTGTCAGCAAGTCCCTGTCCCACTTTTGAAGACAGTGTAAACCTCTTGAGCAGAGACCAAAGAGGACTTCCCTGTGGAATGGGGCAGTCCAGTGCCACAGGCAAATACAGAACACCATGCCCTGCCTGCTCCCCAACCCAGGTCTCACTCCTTCCTCCCCTGCAGGCACCCAGCTGGAGAAGCTGATGGAGAACATGCGAAATGACATTGCCAGCCACCCTCCTGTCGAAGGTTCCTATGCCCCCCGCCGGGGAGAATTCTGCATTGCCAAGTTTGTAGATGGAGAATGGTAAGCCACTTGGAACTGAGCAGAGTCTTAAGCAGGAGCAATAGCAGGTCTGTCCTCAGGGCACAGGCCTGCATAGCTACCAGGTATACTTCAGGCATTTGCCTTAGCAACCTGGTTTCCAGCGGGTTGTGGTGGTGATTGACTTTGGCCAGCTTTCCAGTATGACCCTCCTCATTGCCCACCACCCATCTGGGGCCTATGATTTTCCTGCAGCCCAGTGAGCCTCGTGTATAGAAGTAGTGTCTCTTCTTGTTCCTGGGAAACTATTGAGGGAGCCATGGCTGGCTGAGACTCTCCGACACAGCCTTCACCCCACATGGGAAAAAATGATGTCACACGGGGTAGGGAGGGTAGAGGCTGACTCTTAGTGAGTCCAGACCAGCCGCCCGACCCTCCAGCCCAGCTGTCTGGAACATGAGCAGGAGCACTCACAGGCTGCAAAGAAGGTCACTTATGTCTGATCTACCAAGAGTAGGGCCCATGGCCTTCCCTGGGTGACGAAGTGACTTGGATGTGTTCCCTGCCGCGGCCTCCCAGACAGATCTGCCGGCTAATTACAGCTGCTGTTCAGTGTGCTGGCTTTAAACAGCAGACATCAATCTAGTCATTAGTCTTGTTGCTTTATGCCCCAAGGACACATTAATCTGCTCCACATGCTCCCTTCTCCCTCCCCCTGCTCCCAGCGAGGCTCTGATTCCATTAGATGGTGGCCACCATGCCCCGCACCTGGGCCTTCATGGAGTCTGAGAACTGCCCTCTGCGACACCCAAGGGTGTTCACTCTGAGCCCAGGGCAGGGAAGTATTGTGCCACTTCCCTGCTGTCACTAAGGCTCCAGGGAGGCCATACTCTCCAGGGCTGGCCCTTGAGCTCTGCCTGTACTGCCATTGCAGGTACCGCGCCCGAGTGGAAAAAGTCGAGTCTCCTGCCAAAGTGCACGTCTTCTACATTGACTATGGCAATGTGAGTGTGGGGGACCAGGAAAGTGGAAGAGTAGGCAAAGAGGGGGCCCCGGGGGGCTGCCAGGGTCATTCAGCACAATAGTCCCCTGTGTCAAGTCTCTCTGAGCTCTCAGAGATTCCTGCAAGCTCTGAATCCCTTCCTGACTCCACAGTGAGCATGTAAGCATCTCTGCGGTTCGTGTTACAGGCCACTGAACCCTGAGAGACCAGGCACAGCTGATGTATCTCATCAGAGGTTTCTGAGCTCTGAGGAGTCTCCTTTCTGGGCGCTAAGGATGAGTGCCCAGCCACACCCAGGGTTGGCTCATCTTCTGCCCAACTTCTTTGAAGAGAGAACCCATGGAAGTTCTCACTGCCCCACAGCTCCTGGTCCTCATGCTTGACTAGGTGCTTGTGTGCTGATCCCCAGCACTTGCCCAAACCTAGGCATGCTGGGAAAGGACAGTCGTAAGGGAGCAGAGTGACGAGCACCCTTGAGAAAAGCCCATAGGGCTGGGCCTGGGAGTCTGTTAACAATTCTGGAAGATTCCCTGTGGGCACGGCAGCAAGCAGCAAGGAGAGAAATTTGGAATTCAGAACCATGCTACTCCTGATGTTTGTCCACTTTCCTCAAAGGCTAGGGTTGAGGGTCAATTAGCAGAAGCCCAGAGTTGGGCCATGCTCCCAACTTAGCACCAGGGGATACACAAAAGAGGTCCTGCTATGTTGCAGGACTGTCGGGACCCTCAGTGTGCTTTTCCAGCAGAGCACCCCCTGGCCTGTGGAAAAGTATTCAAGGAATCACAGAGGGAAAGCATTGGGAAAAGGTGGAAATCGTGGCTAGAGATCAGTGATCAAGTTGATTATTTATTAGACACCAGGTGTGCCAACACCAGGCCCAGGGTGAGAAGGTGTGAGCCATGGCTGCCTGCTTGCACATGGGGCTAAGTGGGAGCAAGTCGTGGCCGGGGCCTGAGTTAGAATTCCAGAGACCCAGTCACAGGAGTCATCTTGTGAGAGAGTAAGGGCAGGGGTGGGTGGGCATCAAGTATGTAATGCTCTTGCCTGACATGTCCTCTGCAGAGAGAGATCCTGCCGTCCACCCGCCTGGGGACCCTCCCACCTGCCTTCAGCACTCGTGTGCTGCCTGCTCAGGCCACAGAGTATGCCTTCGCCTTCATCCAGGTGCCCCAAGACGTAAGTCTTCCTTCCTTCCTTCCTTCCTTCCTTCCTTCCTTCCTTCCTTCCTTCCTAAGAAGGCTGTCCCGTGACATTCAGCCACTGATGGCGGCCCTCACAGGCTACTAGGAGATAGAAACAGTAACCATTAGTCTTTTAGTGACAGGACTTGAGAGATGGGAGTGACCAAGGAAGTTGAGGGAAGGTGCCACAGAGGAGGTAGCATTAGAGCATCTGAGCTGATTCTGTAGATGGATGGGCCCAGTGGGCCAGAGCACTTTGGGCAAAAACTAATCCACATGGTTGGGAGTCTGGGACCTTGTGGGCAGTGGCAAGAGATGAAAATGGAAAGATAAATCAGGGCCTGATGGGTAGGGGCAGGATTTTCGGCATAGGTGTGACACGGTCAAATCTGGTTCTGCAAGTTCCTCCAGGGGCCATTGTCAGAGACTGGATGGGGTAGTAGTGGAAGTCCAGGCTAGACACAGTGACAGCCTGATCACACCAATGTGCCACAGGGGCACTGTTTGGGGAGGGGAAGCAGGAAATGCGGAACAGAGGATGACTGGGTTTCTTACATGTGGCTATGATGCTGTTGGCCAAGATACTAGGACAAAAAGGAGCAAATTAGGTGTGGGAACTCTAGGCAGCTTGATATTGTTCAGTTTGGAAAGCGAGGAGACCTAGAACCACAGAGTTGGGAGCCAAAACCATGGGCACATATAGGGCAGTATGTGGAAGACAGGTTGTGGAAGAGAGTGAGTCTTGGCAAATGCTGGCCTTCTCCAATCCAACGAAGAACCTGAGGCAATGTGCATCCAGAGAGGAAAATATGGGCTCAGGGTGGCAGAGCCACCCAGTTTCCAGAAGTGGGGAGCCAATCTGCAGTGTCCAGCTCCCTGGGGAGGTCAGGCATAAGGCTTGGCGAGTACCCTTGGCTTCAGCCCTAACAGAGGTCCCTGGTGCTCAGAGCAGGGTCTGAACAGCCTGCTTGGAGCTGCTGCCAGATGGAGGGTGCTAAGGAGCAAATGGTAGGGTAGGAATTGGTGCCATAGAACATTTTATGCCTTTTCATGAAATTTGCTGAAGGGCAGAAGAGAAACAGTGGGAGAAAGTGGTGACAGCATAGGTCAGGGACATGATGGAGAGAGCCTGAGAGGTCAGTGCATGCACAAAAGCAGGACTATGAGGGGTCAGGGCACTAGAGCACAGTCTGGTAGGGGTGGGAGATGATGGGGGGCCAAGACAGCAAGTGGAGGGTCAGTTTTGGATGGACAAAAGCCACTTTTTCTCAGAGACAGAAGGCAGGTGGGCAGAGTATAGGGGTGGTGACAAGGTTGGGATATATGCAGATAGGCTAGGTGGGGAGGGAAAGGACAGGACAGAGGGGATGCTTCCTGTCTGGAGGCTGTTTCCTTCCTTGTTAGGAAGTGGGGAATGAGATGCTTGCACCTGCTGGACACTTACTTGGAGGTCCATGAACAGGACCTGGGGCCCACGTGGCTGTCTTTAAAGCTCACCCTTCTGCCTCCCACTAAGCTGCATGTGTGTCTGCTCCAGGAGGATGCTCGAACAGACGCTGTGGACAGTGTCGTACGGGATATCCAGAACACTCAGTGCCTGCTCAATGTGGAACACCTGAGCGCTGGCTGCCCCCATGTCACCCTACAGTTTGCTGATTCCAAGGGGGACGTGGGGCTCGGCTTGGTAAAGGAGGGCCTGGTCATGGTGGAGGTGCGCAAGGAGAAACAGTTCCAGAAAGTGGTACGTGATGTGGAACCAGGCTTCCAGTGCTCCCCACCTGCCATCACAGAGGGGCTGGGGCCGCATCAAGAGCCAGTGACAAAGCAGGGAACTCTCCATCCTGCTGTTACTGCTGGAGAAAGATAATGGATTTGGGTTTGTTGGGGTTTAAAAAAAAAAAAAAGCTAATTACATCTCAAATTAATTGGCTGCAGGCTTGGCTGAGAATGCAGCTATAAGCTAGAGCGGGAGGGTCCCTTAGCATGTGCCCCCAGGTGGCAGGCTGGAAGAGCCTTGCCAGGGGTGGCCTGGAGAGGGCCTACACCTCCCTTTATCATTCCTTCTCTCTAACATAAACTCCCAAGTCTGGAGCCAGCTGCTCACTTGCAGTGCCACTTGGAGCCAGATTCAACTGGGATGGGCCTAAGGGACTGCCCCTGCCACCCTCCTGCCTCTCTGAAAAGCCACCCCCCCTCTCCCCCCCCTCCCACCCAGAGTGTGGAGCTGGGCCTGAATCTTCCGGTGCGGGGACGGGGAAGGCACCTGGGGCCTCGCTGCTTCACAGGCTGGACCATGAAGGGCCTGTGGCTGACACTTGGGACCCACCTGCACTGCCTTTCTTACTAAGCATTGGGAGTTGGGATGGGCATCTCCCCCTCAGGACGGGCTGGGGGGAAGCCTGTGCCCTCCTGCGGAACCCAGCTCCTCCCCATAGTCTCTCTGAGAGGAGGGATGAGAGCGGCAGTGCTGAAAGCAGCCTTCTCTCTCCAGTGTGCCTTTTCCCAGGCCTCTCTTTCTTGCGGCCTCTGGATCTATGGCACTGGTTGTGCAGGATGGTGATTCATTTGGAACAAGACCACAGTGTGAATTGCTACTGTGTCTCCTCTGGACAGGAGAAGCGTGACACCCCTAGTCTTCTCACTAGAGACCCCCAGTGTCTTGAGATTGCCCTTGGAGTTGACATAAGTTTCCCTGTAAATGTTTGAGCTCTCACTGTCTCCCCTGGGAAGCTACCCATAACGTCTCTGGTGTCTAGAACATTCCTTTGCCCAGTATCTGAGAATAAACACCCTACAAGTGTTCATTCATTCACTGATTTTCTTTCAACAAGCTTTTATTGAGGGCCTACGAACCTCCATGAGTAAGAGACATTTCTGCCACTATGGAGCCTCCATTCAAACATGAGTTGACAAAAAAACGTATATACTGAGTCAGTGAAATTGACTGATAGGAGATAAATGCAAAAAAAAAAAAAAAAGATAAATGCAACGGAAAAAGAGAAAATAGAAATAAAAGGAATCAGGAGTGTGGGGGAGGGATGATTAGAATTCAAAATGGGATCATTTGAGGCATCACTGAGATGGTGATGCTTTATCGGTTCTCAAAGAAGCAAGATTAGTAGCCAGGTGGACATGAGGGGAAGAGCATTTCAGGCAGATGGAAGAGCCAGTCCAAAGAGTCAGGGAACAGCAAGAAGGCCCATGTGACCATGCACTTTGGATTTTGTTCTGAGGGAGCTGGCGACCCGCTGAGTGGGGGAATGACGCAGACCCGACCCAGGCAGCCCCCAGGGTCATTCTGGCTGTTCCGTGGCAAATACCCTCTTTGTGACCTCCCTTTCTTCCCTTGTCCCTCCAGATCACAGAGTATCTGAATGCCCAAGAGTCAGCCAAGAGCGCCAGGGTGAGTTTTTGCCTCAAGGGCTCCACGGGAAGCTGAGAAAGGGGGCTTAATTCTAGGGTTCCAACGGGTCCCACCTCACAGTCATTTTCTGCCTTTTCACAGCTGAACCTGTGGCGCTATGGAGACTTCCGAGCCGACGATGCTGATGAGTTTGGCTACAGCCGCTAAGGAAGGAAGCGAGTCTGGCCCCCAGCCCCGCTCACACCAGTACCTCCTCCTCTGCAGGGAGGGTGTTTTCAGCTCCAGACCCCAGATCAGGGGTGTAGATTGGGTCCAGCTTTGCTTCAGTGTATGGAAATGTCTTGTGGGGCACCATCTGGGCTGGAGGTGGGATGGGGGAGCCCAAGGCTTTCGGAGGGCAGGCCATTGTCTTCTGAGATGACAGGCACTGCTGTCCATAGTCTGTCCCAGCTGATTTTGTGTTTTTATTTGGCAGTTTTGTTTTTAAAGTTGTCCTCAAATCAGGAACATGAAAGACTTTGTCCTAACATAGGGCATGATCCTGACACCCAAGGCCAGCTGGCACCCCACTTCTATCCCAGATTGCCTTTCTCCCCAGCTCTCTGTCCACCTGTTGATTGATTATGTGATTCTTCTGATACGTCCATTCTCAAATGCCAGCGTGTCTACATCTGCCCCCTGCCAGCCCTCCCCACTTCTGTATTTAAAGCTTTCAAGGCCCAATAAAATAGTACCTGCTGTCTGCAGCTCTTATTGGTCATGGTGGAGTCCAGAGCCTGGGGTCTTGACAGCCCCAGCAGGAGAAGACTTGGGCACTTGATTGACCCTCAGCATAGTCATCTGCATGCCTGGCCTCAGCCCTAGAAACGGCCAGTCAGGGGAAGCAGAGCAGTTCTTCAAAGTCATGGGCAACTCCCAGGACCTGGGAGGCATGATGGCACCTGGCCATCCTGCAGAAGGCTGGAGAGCTTCTCTTTTAACTCGTCAGTCCAGACTCCCCACTGCACGTGGCTGCCCTCAGGACCTGGAAGATTTAGAGCAGCTTGAAAAGCAGTGCCCAGGAGTGGCCACACACAAAAGGCTGGGCTCGGTCTCACCAGGCCCCTGTGGAGAGTCGCTGATACTGTCCTTTGCCAAGTTCTGCTGGAGCCCCGGCAGGGGGCCAGAAGGAACTCTCTTCCCTCTCCTGCTGTGGCTGGAGTAAAGGCTAGCACCAGATAAGCTGGCACAGTGTGTGTTAAGGATTGGGGGCCCCAGTGCCTGCCCATCTCCTTCCACAGTGTGTGTTCGTTGGAAAATGGAGCTGCTAGAGGACAAAGGCAAGTCCAAGAGGGGTCTCGGCTGCTCGCCAAGGAGACCCTGACATTCCAGGTTAGTTCCTGCTCTGTTTGACTTAACAGAGTAACCTCCAGGGGATTGAGGTAGAGCTGGCCACAGAGCTCAGAAACCCCAGGCCACTCCACCCCACTCCCCCACCCCCCGATGGAAGAGGGAGGCTCAAGAGCAGCCACTGTCATGTGCAATGAAGAACCTGTTGTGTGAGTCCGAGAATGCCAGGGAGAGAAATGAGGTATGCGACAGGTCACCACAGTGTCCTGGGAATCTGCCTCATCTATGCAGCCCTGCCCTTCCTAGGCACATAATCCTGTGAAACATGGCATACCTTCCTGGTGGCCCCACATTCAACCCCCCATTTCCAATCTGGGATGGTGCTCCAAGCTGCCATATAAGGTTGGTCCTTTGATCTTGAAGAAAGTCAGGGGAGGTGGTAGGGCCTGGCTGGCGAGCTCTTATCCCTAAACCAAACATCCTAGATGTCAGAAAATTCTGGTTCTTGGCAATTCTGCTCCTACACTCGCTTGTTGAGGCCCAGAGTTTACATGGGGTTCTACCCAGAACCTGTCTTTTAGGTGAAAAGATATGTGCTTCCTGAACTCAGGGTGCATTCTAGCTAAGGGGAGAGGTTAGTGGGGGAGAAGTGTGTGTGCATCTCTAGAAACTGTGTGCTTCCTTTCCCTTGAAGACTCCCATTTCTGCCTGCCTGCCTGCCAATCCCTCTGGGTTAGAGAGCTTATGGTCCTCAAATCAGACCCTTTACGGCCCAGAAAACTAGTTTCCCATGACTTACTTCATATAGCCCCTGACAGGGCCCAAGCAGTCAGCAGAAGTGTGAAGGTCCCTGCCTGTCTCCACTCCTGGAGAAGCTGTCCTGCCCGCAGCAGGCAAGCCCATTCCCTGTGGTCTTACATTTTCTTGTCATGCATGGGGGAGGCTAGTCATAGAGAAGAGAACTCCCGCCTCCCCCGTTTCTCTACCTCCTGGTGGGGTCCAGAAGTCGGTCAGGATGTACTCCCCATGAGCTCCATTGGCAGGGGCAAGATGCCAGCCCACTCTCTAGCAGAAGGGTCTGAAATCAGCTCACTGTCTCCACAGTTGCCTTGGTTACATCTGCGCCCAAGGATAAGCCCTCCATGGCTCTGCAATTGAAATGATGCCTGAACCTTCCTACTTCTTTTCTGTCTCTTCCAAGGCTGGTTTCAACTCAGGCTAGACCGTTCACAAGGCTGGACGGTGCGGCTGCCAGTTCATCTCAGTTCCTCCCCTGCACATCTGTTGAGTTCCTGGGGTCTGTTGTAGGCGGAGCTGGGACTGGGGTGATGGGAGCCAGGCACATAGGATGCAGAATTTCAGGGGGGCACTCAGTGTGTGGATGCATTAGAGGCTTTGCCTTTTGTCCATACTTAAGATCAGCCAACACCAGCACTTGCACCAGTAGCACCAAAAACTTCTCCAGAGTGCCTTCCCCTGCCTTCCTTTCCAGTTGAATCCGAAAACCTCCTGAGCACCTATTATCCATCCATCCACCCACCCACCAAGTGCAGATTAAGACCCAGACAACACTGGGTCCAGTGGATGCCAAGGCTGTCTCCGTAGGCCCCCAGGAGCCATGCAGGCCAGGCTGGAGTAACTGAAACCTCCCTAACAAGCCACAGCCATGGGCAGTGCACCAGGACATGGGGAGGGCGGCAGTCAAGAGCTAACAGGTGGAAGGAAAGCAGCATGCTAAGCTCTGGACAGGCTCTGGAAGCTTCCCAGTCTCTGAGGGCTGATGCATCAGAGCCCCGGGTTTGGGCTAGCCAACAGGGAAGTACTGCCACCCCAAGACCCTCACCAGTGACTGTCATCTACCTTCTCCCTGCCAGCAAGCAGGACCAGAATGGAAAGCGGGGGGGGCTTCTGCAACTGCCTCTACTTTATTTATGGTTTTGATTATTTCTGCATCCCAGGGAGAGTCAATGGACCCCTTTCCTTGCATTAGCTCATGTTGGGAAGCATTGGGGAGGGGCTGGAGAACTGGTGCCTCAAGAGTAGTTATTGATGTCCTAATTACGAGAGGATGCTAATTTAATTTGAACCTAATTACAGTGCACTACCCTGGGTGGCATGTGTTTTAATAATTAACGTCCTTCAGATGCGTAGGAGTATGATAATATTTACACTGGGTTGGCTAGCAGCCTGGGGAGGCGGGCTGGGGGCCCATCCGCCACCCTCCCCCCGGACAGCTTGGCTGCTAGCAGGTGGGGAAGATGGCATATGAGTCTTGGTTGGCTAATATCTTGTCATCCTTCCCAGGGAATATGCTTGGGCCTCATTTCCAGCCACTTCCTTGACCCAGCAGGCTGCTCTGCTCTGTGGGGCTCCAGGCTGGAGCTCGGAAATACACAGTGACCAGTAGGATCAGCGCTCAGAACGCCAGCCTTCCTCCCCCAACCGAGGCCGAGCTATGCAGATGAGAGCCCCATCCCTGGCTTCCCCTGCCTGCCAGGGCCCATCCCATCCTGGGGAAGGGCTTGTTTAGGCAGGAGAAAGAGCTGCTTGGTTTCTCTTCTTTTTTTTATTGGGGATACTTATAAGGAAATAAACAAATTTGGAAAAGTCCACAAATTAAAGGATACAGGGGTTTACAAAGTGAACATAGCCATGTAAATATACACAAGTCAAAAGAACATTACCACCTCCTCAAACTTACTCTTCAGTCACTGTCCCCCTCCAAAGTAGTGCCTCTCTTGACCTTGCTCCCCAGTCGAGGGTTTTGTCTGTTTTGTGGTTTTTTTTTTTTTGTTTTTGTTTTTTTTTTTCGATTTTGTCTGGTTTTAAGTTTAACATAGGTGGAGTCCTGCAGTATGGATTCTTGTGTGCCTGCCTTCTCTCGCTTTGTATGTCTGTGGGCTGTGTCCTTGTTAGGTTCGTTTTGCTGTGTACCTTGTTTCTGTATGTACTGTTGTCTGAATACACCACTTCTTGGTTATTATGAAGGAGTCAGATGCTCAACAATCTGCTAGAGCCAGAGCTATGCCAGTCCCTAGAGGAGAAATCTGCTCATTCTAATTATGCAACTGGGGGACAGGAGGTAACACTAGATGAGATGGGGTAGCAAGAGGACAGGGCAGGGCAGTTCCACCCACTACAAACGTGGAATAGTGTGGTTGCCAGAGTGGCTCCCTTGCCCTGCCTTTCAAAGCTCCCAGAGGTGGGGAAAGGGTCTGTCAGCATGTTCTAGAAGCCAAGCAGAGGAACCAGGTGCTTAAGAGGTGATCTAAGGAAACATGAGCGTCTATCAGAAGCCACTCTGGACCAGTGCTTATTTAAGTGTGGCTGACCGACCAGCTAATTCAGAATCACCTGAGGTGCTCGTTAAAACACAGCTTCCAAAAATTGCCAGGATTCACTGGGAGTGGGAGTGTAACTGAACCATCCATCACAGTAGGAGGACAATGGGTAATGTTTGTGCAGTTGATAAAACAAGAACTGTCCTGTTTAGCAATGATGGTAACCACCAAAAAATCTGAAACAGATGATTAAAAGTGGTTGCATATAGGTAACAGCTGAGGGTTGGGAGCACTTATTAGAACTCCCTGTGTATCAGCTTTTTCATCATCAGTGAGTATTTCTGATTTTTTATTTATTATCAGGTAAATCTGCATGTATCGCTTCCCACTCCAGAACCATTCCCTCAATTCTTGTGGTCCAGGGCCTGGGAATCAGCACTTGTAACAAGCTTCTTTGGTGATACTGATTAGTTCTCAAGTTCAAGAATTAGCTATCACTGTCCAAACTCATTTTATAAGGTAAGGAAGGAGACAAAGTGACTTGCCCATCTAGCTTATTTATGGCAGGGCCAGGAATAGAAAACCAGTCCCTAGCCTATGTTCTCTACATCATGGCTTTCACCTTGGCAAGTGTCCGTCCCCATGGGCCTGGCTCCCAGGGGCCTGAGGACCTGGGTCAGTTGAAGGAAGCCAGGGTGCCCTTGCCCTGGTTCAGTTGAAGGAAGTCAGGGTGCCCTTGCCTAGGTACAGGGAGGCGACCCCTCCAGTGAGCAGAACACTTACAACCTTGCTCTGTGCAGAGCCACTGCACTGACTAGCATGAGCAAAATGCCACTGCTTGTCCTGCCCTGGCAGCAGCAACATCCTGAGGTGGTTTTCTCAATAGGAATGGGTCTGCCCTGAACCCTTAACCCTCTGGTAGTGAGGCACTTAGCACTTAGTGCCCTCTTCCCCACTGCCTCTAGGCACTGTTCTAAGTGCCAGGATAAAGGGAAGAATCATCCCTCATATCCGCCTACAAGCTGCTGAGGACATCAGATACTGGTGATAGGAAAACCCAGTTAACCTTACTGATACAGGTATATGTACAAACATGGTGGCATTAGCTTGTCAAGTTGACAGTGTGCATGCCCACGATCCAGCAATTCCCTCCTGACTGCGGCCAAGAGGTTCTCTCTTGTTCTGCATGTGTGAGAACCACCCCCACCAGGAGTTGTGTGCAAGAAGGGTCACCAGGGTTGTGTTCCTGCTAACACAAAACCGGCACCACAGACGCCACAAGGTGTATACATACAACGGAATATTATTCAATGAAAATGAATTGTGAGCATGCAGAAAAATGGGTGAATCTTAAGAAACAAGAAAGCACATCTCAGATGACTTAATGCCATTTGAGCATTATTATATAAAGTTCAAAACCAAGTAATACACTGCTTACATACATAAATAACTAAGTGATAATGTATGGGATGTGTCTAAGAGTGTAAGGGGCTAGAAGTTATGGTTAGAGAAACCTCAAATAGCACTTGTCTACCAAGGAAAGTTATGGGAGGTTTTTCAAGGACGAGGTGACTCAACAGGTTTGCCAGATGGAAGAATGGGTCTAGTCCAGGGGCCACACAGCAAAGCTCTCTGCTGGCCTGTGACACTCTTCAGACTGCCTGCCCAGGTTCCAGGGCAGCATGTGGCCACATAGCACCAAAGGCCTGTCCTCGCCAGCCCTGGGTGCTGACCAGCTGAGGTTCCATTGGCCCTGTGGGGAGAAGCAGCCAGTGTGAGTGGGCAAGGCCTGCATAAGACACTTCAGGGTTCCCACATCACTTTTCAAGTTGATGTATATCTTTAAGATACACAAATTTAAGTATATGGCTTGCAGATGTTCATAAATCTGAACTTCCCTGCAACCACTCAGATCAACAGCGTCCCAGAAGGTTCCTTGATAGTCCCTGCCCCCCTAAAAGTAATGACAGAAGTATGTCACCATAGTTTTGGCTGTCGTTGGTGCCGGGCTCTTTCAAAAGACATTTTTCCCAAAAACAGCCCCGGGGGAGTGAGGCTGTTGCGTGGTCTCTAGGGACCTTTATGAGAGCATCTTGGGACTGGAATCAACTCTGGGCAGGACAGGGGCCTCACAGCTCCATCATGACTGCCTCAGGACCTTGGAAACAAGAAACAAGAGGACCTGGGTCAGCTGCCACCCTGACAGCGCAGATCCATCATCCCAGCTCGATGGAGTCATTCTATGCCCTGGGCTCAGTCACTGTGCCCTGAGAGTGTGACATTGATGCGGTTCAGTGAGCAGGCAGCCTCAATCCATAGGTGTTATCTGGGTGCCTGGGCCAAGGACACCAGCTCACCCTCTACTCTGGAGTGGATGTCTGGTGCTCTTCGCAGCCACCCAAGTGCTGTTTCAGGCCAGGTGAGTGTGGCCCAGGGACAGAGCCCCCAGTATTAACATTTCACGTTCCCAGTTGTCCGCGTGGAAGCAGGAGAAGACACAGCTGCAGTTAATCTAAACAGTCCCCCTGTTGGACTTCGGAAGGTGGTGTTTGCACACACAGATGGCCGTGGGCAGGAGTGTCTGGGCCTCAGGCTTCATAAGAGGCAGTGGTGTCGGGGCAGGCGGCACGGTGGCCCATGATCCCAGCCCCCAGCTGCTGCCCTGCCAGGCTGTACTCTCTCCAGCCTGTCCTGCGGCACCTGGCTCAGAGTCTAGAACTCGGAATTAATTGCGTAGTTTAGGCTGCATTCAAAGGCCAAGTTGCTAGATAGTCAACCAGATTAGTAATCATTAGGCTGAGTTGATGCTGGTAGAGTATGTGGAAATGAGACTTACCTCAAGGACTCAAGACAGCGTAGGGGCCGAGGACACACCTCTGAGGGCAGACAGGCTGCCCTAGCTTGCCTTGTACTCGTGGAGTGCCCTTGGGCAGGTTAAGTAAGCTCTGAGGCTCTTTCCTTATCTGTAAACTGAAGCTAAAAAGGTAAAAGATCCAGCCTTTACAGGTGATCTCAGGATTCAGGGCTGGTGAACGGCCCACATGTCCTGAGCACCTGCATTGCACTGGAGATAGCAGTAAACACAGCAGAGGCCTGACATCACAGACTAGTGAGGGCGCAAGCCCACAACCAGCCGAAAGTTCCATCCACATGGACACCTTTCCTTAGAGCTAAACTCTGGACCTAGTAGGCAGATGGGAAAGATGGTGGTAGGGGTTGGCTGTGAGTATAGGTATCTCTCGACGACTGGCAGTTTGATTAGTAGACCTGATAACATGCCAAAGAAAATGACTCCTCCCTGCTGGTGTGGTGAGTGTGGTGGGGCAGCCAAGGGGTAGTGGGCAGAGACCAGGGTGCAGGGGCAGTGCTAGGAGAACAGGGTGCTACAGCAGTCCAGTACAGAACAGAGCTGCCCTGACCCATGGCAAGAATCCTAGTACTGGTGGTTACCAGGGCACCATGCCAGGGAGGAGATGGCAACACCCTTGGGTGGGTGCTCCCTAGAACCCCCTCATGTCCACCAAAACCATGGGGTCAGAGGGGCACACTCCAGGACACCACAGTGCATGACTGTTGGGAGCATTCCCATCTGACAGGGTAGCAGGAGAAGTCAGTAAAGGGCGAGAGCATCGAAAGCCTCATGGAGGCCCAGTTATGTGGTTTCCTACCCCTTAGGGAGAGAGGCCTGTGTAAGCAAGACAGGTCTGGGGCTGGACTTCATCCCTCCAGCTGTGAACATTTGGGGAGGGCAGTCCCCCAGGGGCACCAGCACACCCAACCAGGGGGCTTCCGTGGGAGGGTGGGAGCAGTAGCCATCAGTAGGAACTGGCCCAGTCTCCTGTCTCAGCTTGCCTGATCTGTAGAGGGCAGCTCCCAGAGGAAGACCTGAGGCAAAGATCTCCAAAAGTGCCATGAGATTGATTGATAGTGACTCCCTAGGGTGCTATGTAGAGAATGATTCCAAGGTCATGCCAGAAAGTCAGCTGTAATCAATTCCTGATGTCTACCAAGAGATTGGGAAAGAGGATCATCATGCATGTCCCATATATTTGCTCTTGGTGTCTTCTGGGAAGGGGCTTCAGACCCATCAGAGCAGGGGTCACTTGCTTCACATTTCTGACCGCAGGCATCTTACCCTATTACTGAACTGTGTTCCAATTGCAAGGAATGTGTTGCAGTTTAATAAATATAAGCTAAGCACCTACTGTGTGCTGGCCACAGAAGACCCACAGCTGAGTCCATCAAGTTCCCTGCCCTGTTGGCATCACCTGCAGATATTTGAATCCTGTCAACTTTAGCAGAACTAATTTTCCTAGGGAAGGAGAGGCGCCTAAAGGTAGAAACAGGGCGTTCTCCAACAGCAGAAAGAGTTGAGGCCCCAAACCTGGAAGTATCTGAGTGACTTGGGCTGGGGGCATTTCGTGAAGACTAGCTCTCCATTTTCCTCTGGTTTCAGGCCAGTGGGCCCTGGAAGGGTGCTTCTCAAACTTGAACATGCATATAACTCATCCGGGAGTCTTACTAAAATGTAGGTTCAGATCCAGGAGGCCTGGGGCAAGGCTAAGAGTCTGCATCTCTAACAAACTCCCTGAGGAGGCTCAGGCAGTAGGAGCAAGACCTCCCCACTCCCCTTTTCAGAGCCTACCAGAAGGAGGTGGGTAGAGAAACTGCCTGGCTATGAGACCGTGCTGTGAGGTGGACCAAGGCTTAAGGTTGGAGACCAGGAGAGAAAACAGTTCATGCTGTAAAGAGCTAGAAATCTGAGAGAAGGATCCAGATCCTGACTCGGCTCTCCAGGCTGGTTAACTCTCTCTAGGAGTACCAGTGACAGCATGGGAGAGTGGCAGACCTACATGACGGAGTGGAGGGTCTCTAGATGACAAGCTCCCTCTAAGATTATGATGTCAGCAATAGCTAACAATTGCTGGGTGCTAGGCTAGGCGCTAAGAGAGGAGGACTGTTTGCCCCCAATTTTACAGATCCCCTCCAGAGACAGGCCAGGTGTTATTGATCTACGTATCCCCGTTCCTGGCACAGTATTTGTCAGAGAAGCATGTATGCAGTAAGTGATTTATAAATGAATGAATGAACGAATGGATGAATGAAGTGCAGCTCAGCCCCGGCAGAGGGTACTGCATGGAACCAGGCAGAGAGAAAGAATGGGAAGCAAGGCTGGAGCACCCAGGATTCCCCATGCCCCCACAGCTGTCACCCTGCCACCAGCCCCTGCAGTACTCTGTGGCAACAGGCCAGCCGGGGGCCTGTGGCCAGCCTTTGCTTGGAAAAAGAAATCCTTAAGCCCTGTTGTTCCAAGTCGATGACACCCTAGTTCTTTTTGGAGATCTCTAAACCCAGGTCCACTGTGCTGAAGCGGGCAGGGCGGCACCTGGTGCAGTTTAGGCTGACATTATCCAAATGTCCTTAAACACGGCTGTCCTCCCTGTGCCAGGTCTGTGCCAAGCACATCACATGCCTGCTTCCCACAGCCACTTTCCTGCGGTCCAAGGTCGCAGACCGAGGTGGGGCTCCAACTCCAGCGACCACGCCCGCGCACGAGGAGCAGCGCCCCCTAGGGAGCCGAGGGATGGCCGCGGGAGGCCCCAGGGCCGGCAGTCGGCGCCGGGTGTCAGCAGCCAGGGCACCCGCTGCCGGCTTGCGAGCCGAGGTGAGGGGATCGATCCGTGGGCTGGTTTCTGCAGGAGCTCCCCGGTGCCCTCCACCGCACAGTGCCGTAGGGCCTCAGAACCGGAAGCCGACATCCCCCCATTTTACAGATGAAGAAACAGAACCAAGGAGAGGAAGCGACTTGGCCAGGGCCGCGGTGGGGCGGGGAGGCGCCCAGGGCCCGCCGCCCGCCTCCCGCCGCTGCGCCGGGCGCCCCACCCCCACCCCGCGGACGGCGGCTGGTGCTCCGCCGGGGCTCGGGGGCCGCGGGGCGCGCTCGGCCCGCCTGGACGCTGCGCCCCCGCCTTCGCCCCGGGCGCCACCTCGGGCCGGGGGCGGCAGGGCGGGGCGGCGGGGCCGCGGGCGGGGGCGGCCTGGGTGCTGGCCGCGCGCACTGGGGTCCGAGGCCCGGCACCTCCCGCGCGGGGAACCGGCGCGTTCTGGGGCTGCCAGGGGCCCCGCGACCCCAGCCCCAGAGAAACCCCCCGTCTTCTGGTCCCCATCCTTCTCCCTGAGGTCTCTGGGCACTTTCTAAAATTGTCCTTGCTCTCCCCTCCTCCCTCCCCCCGACACCCGCCCCATATTCTCCACTCCCAGGAACTGATGCAGGCACCCAATTTCCCCCACCTTCCCGACTCCCTACTGTCAATAATCCCTCCCACTCATCAGGGTAACAGAGACATAAATAATCGGAGCGGTTCTAAAAATATGGTCCCGGATCAGCAGCATCAGCATCATTTGGGAACTTGTTAAAGATGCAAACTCGGGCCCCACCTCAGACCCACTGAAACAAACAACTGCAAGGAGCCCAGCGGGTGATTGCGAGGCACACCAAAGTTTGCCAGCCGCTGACCTAAACGTGCCTTCCTTTATTCATTCATCACCAGACCTATGCAATTCGTCCAGTGGAGGAGTCGCACCCTGAAGCCCCAAGATGCCCCCCTACCCAGGCCCCACCCCAGCTGCCCACAGGGAGATGCTGTTCAGTAGCTCACGGGTGCAGACAGGGCAAACCAGGGACTCAGGAACAGGAAAGGAGGCCCCAGGTCCAGGCCAGGAGCCAGCGAGTGGCTGCTAAGGGTCCCCCTGGAGTGAGGTGTGATGCACTCACAGCACCCAGCATGGAAGCCATAGGGACAGAGAATGAACCTCCTCTGCCCTTGGCAAACAAGGACAGTCTCTGGAGGGTCCCGTGTCTTGCCCGGAGTAGAGAGGAGGCAGTCTGGGGTGTGTGTGGGGGTGGGGTGATGGACAGGGGGAAGGACAGGTTTTTCTGCAGGACAGGACCCTCCTTCATCTCTGGATGCACTCCTGTGGGCTGACCACCTGAGGAGGAACCCAGGCTCTGGGACTCAATGAAGAAAAGGTCAAATTTCTGAAGAGGAAGAGGAACTATGAGCCACATGGATCAAGCCAGTGGGGTTTGAACACAGCCCAGAGCATTTCCCTTGGCTGCATCATGGCAGGCAGGGGACAGGAGAGGTGGGAGTATACTGCACCCTCTGGTCAGGTGGGGGGGATGGAGCCCCTCCCTGTTTCCTGCCTTCAGGAGGGCTTTAAATGGGCATGAAACCACGCCCCACCCCGCTCCAAATTGTGTTGTCACTTGGAGCCTAATGTTTGATGGCATTTGGGGTACCCCAGAACTCTGCTTGCCATGAGGTGATGGCTGTTATTTATGCCTAGGCCCTGCTCTGATCTCAGGGAAAATATCTCATCATAAATTGGCATGCCATGGCAAACAATTAAAAGAGAAAAATAAACCCCAGTGCAATCTCAGGGTGCTTGGAAATGAGGAATTACAAGGTGGTGGCATGAAAAAATTATATAAAAATCTATTTTTACATCACAATAATGTGCTTTTATACGGGTAGTAATTTCTGGATGTGCAATAAAGTGGCTTTTACATCAGGCAGAATCAGAGTTTATAGGCAATTGGTGCTTTTATCTGGGAAAATATAACTCACCCATCCCCACATCATCCATCCTGCAGGCAGCAGGCATCATCTTCCCCAGCACCATCAGTACTGAGGAAATAATTATGCAATTAAAGTGTCTGCCTTCTGGCCCCCATATCTCCCAACCACATCTTCCAGCTTCTGTCATTGACTTCCCCAAAGATGGGACAGGCCATGGGCCCAGAAAAGGGTAATGGACCACTGTCTCCACTGGGCCAGAACAGATCCCAAGGCCTAGAGCAAACGCTTCCACCCCCAGGGCCAGCAAGCATTCCACAGCCACTGGTCTGCCACCAGCCAGGCACTGTGCTAGGAACCTATGAGTCTGGGGCCCAGTGCCTGGCTTGGAGAGCTTGCAATCTGGTGACAGTTACACTGTAAGCAAGTGGATGAAAGCTACCTATGGCAGGTAAGCCCAGCGAGACAAGAGGGTGCAGAGGAATTTGGGGTGGGAGGGGTGAAGCATGGCCCTAAACCTGAGGCGTCTGTTGGGGAGGGGAGAAGTGAGCTCTGGAGCTCTGAAGATGAGTGTGTCCTGGAGGGCAGGCCCCAGGCCAGGCAGTGTCCCCAGTGGGACACCAAGGCAGGCGATGAGAGCAGGCGCTAGCTGTCCTCAAATGCAGAGTGGGGCCACTGTCCTCCACTATTACCTAGTCTAACCCAACATTTTATGTATTCTTTTCAAATAGCAGATGCTGTATCATCAGTCAGAGTCCCAGTATAAACAGGTAACACATTCCATTCAAGAAAGCCATATGCTTGAAGGTGTATGGGTAGAGTTGAGGGAAGTCAACAAGAAATGACCCAGGATCCCAGGGCCAGGGAGAGAGAGGGGCTGTTACCACCCTGAGGCCTGGAGGATGAAGGGCAGGGACTGTAGTTGGATGGAGAAAGCCATCAGGTGACCAGACTCGCCATCACCTAGAAAGAAAAACAAAGAAGACCAAAGGGAATGAGGCAGGTTTTGATGGAAGGGAGAAGCCAGGGGAAAACCCTGCTTCACTCTCCCTGGGATTTCTGGTCTCTGCCAGTGCCTTCCAACGGCCACCCCCAACCCAGAAGCCAGCGATCAAGGGGGCGGCCTGGTGCTGCCCAGACGGGTCAGCCTCAGGGCAGAGAGCAGAGTAGAGAATAGATCTGGATTTGCAAACAGAAGACATCCAGCCACTGGCACATAGTGGCAATTATTGGACAGTCTGGTGATTTGGCAAAAAAGTGACTATGATTAATATTCCTATACAGTGAAATTCTATAGTTTTCTCACATTTTTAAAGATATTTATTTATTTATTTATTTATTTATTTATTTATTTATGGAGAGAGAGAAACAGAGAGAGCACATGAGCTGTGGGAGGACAGAGGGAGAGGGAGAAAGAATCCCACACAGACCTTGTCCTGAGAGGGGCAGCCCGATGCAGGACTTGATCCCATGACCCTGAGATCAGGACTGAGCCAAAACCAAGAGTCAGCCACCTAACGGACTGTGCCACTCAGGAGCTGCTCTTCTCACATTTTTGGTTCACCAGAACCTATATTCAGCGAGAGCCTTGGCAGTCTTCGTGACCAGGGAACCCATGTGACGTGGAGGAAAAGAATTCACATGGTAGCACATGGGGTGTAGACCAAAGTGGCTGTTGTGGGCAGGGAGGCGGCAGGCCCGAGGCAAATGCAGCTCTGCCTGTCCTGAGGCCTGGCGTTTCTGCTCCTGGCACAAGCCCCAAAGACCTCCTCACACACAGTCTCCTACGGGGGCAGGCAGATTCCGTGTGGTGACAGTAGAGGGAGAGCCACCCTGGGCGGCTGCACCGGTTAGATGCCCGGGAAGCAGATTACAGGCCCTCTGCAACGGCAAGGAGGTAGCTGCCCACGTCAGCATGGGGTCCTCAGAGCAGGACGGAGGAGGGAAAGCAAGACAGATGAGATCCATAATTCTGAAGCACTCAAATAAGATTAAAAATACATGCACGCAGGGCACCTGGGGGGCTCAGCTGGTTAAGCATCTGGCTTGGTTGGGCTCAGGTCATGATCTCAGGGTCCTGGGATCGATTCCCACGTAGTTGGGCTCCCTGCTCAACGGGGGTCTGCTTCTCCCTCTGCCCCTCCCCCACACTAATTTTTTCTCTCTCTCTCTCTCAAATAAATAAAATCTTTAAAATAAATAAAGTAAAATAGGAGGAAACAGTAATAAACAGATCCCAAGGCATGTTTATGAGACCAGATGCTAGTCCAATGAGACCCTTTCTGAGGTGCGAGGTCCCCGAAGGCCTCTGGCCTGAACATGCATGGCAAGGAGTTGCTCCAGCTGTGGGAGATGGCCCCACAGCAGCCACGACCATGACCATGGGATGACTGGAGGGCTGACAAAGTTCTCAGCACAAAACTATGTCTCACCGACTGGCCTGTCACAGGACTGACAAGCCACCATTAGGGTTTCTTTGCTTCCACCTAAAGCCTCTTCTTTGCTAAAAAGCAAAATATTTCCCCCCTACACACCAACCCATTTTGTTGTTAGCAGTCATCAACAGGCTCAGTATTAACTTCCATGTTGGTTTGAATTTGTTTACAGGATTAGCTCCCTAACACTCGAACAGCTGAGAAGAGTGGCCTAAGGGATGAGCTGGGCACCTGATACATTTTGATGAAGAAAGGAGAATGAGCCTCTGGAGTATGTGTCAAGGAAAGCTACTCAAAGTGGGTGGGATGCTGAAGGTGGGGAGCTTGGGGTCTCCAGGGGAAGGTCCCTCAGTTTGAAAAGTGTCCAACAGAAAAGCAGGAGAAGTGAAGACAAGCCAGAGCTTTGCCAGGAGCTGGGGGGGAGGAGGGGCTGAGGTGTCCCCTGCACTTGACCCCTCTGCTCATATCCCAGGGAGGGGCAGTTTCCGGGCTGCAGCTCTCCTCTCCCTGGAGCTTCTGCCCTAGGCCTCCCTGCGGAGCTGGGCACCCCCTTAGTTTATTCCTTCTTTTCTCTGCCCAGGTGGCCGCACATTCTGTAAGGCTCCGATTTCTTTTATTTAATCCCTTTTCTGCTTATTTCTTCCTTTTTTCTCTGCTTTCCAGGTAGGGGAAGGAGAAGGGCTTGCGGTAAGCTTTCACTGTGCTCAGGGCTCAGACGTTCGTCAAGCTTCTCATCTGCACCAGGACTGCGAGGTAAGTGAGCAGCTCCACACAGAAGCAGCTCTTGGGCAGACACCTTCTTCCAGGAGCCTCATGCCCTCTGACCTGGTCGATCTAGAGCCAGGGAAGAGAACCCAGCAACATCTCCATAAGTACCTGGCTATAGTGGGTTGAATAGCATCCCCCCAAAGGATATGTCCATGTCCTGACAACCGGTCTCTGTGAATGCGACCTTATTTGGAAATGGGTCTTTGCAGGTATAATTAGATTTGCACTTGAATTAAGGAAGGCACTCCAGATGCCATCCTTCTGGATTCAGGATGGGCCCTAAATCCAGTGCCTGGTGTCTTATAAGAAAAAGGAAAAAAAAAAAAAGAAAAAGGAGAGGCAGAGGCCAAGTGATGAAGGCAGTAGAAAAATCACCCTCCCTCCATCCCTCTGCATTCTTAACCGACACCCCTTAGCCAAGAATAAATAGAAATTTATTAACATGTACCTCATGTAACATGGGAGAGACCCAGAGGAAACTGGGTAACTCCCAAAGTGCCTTAGGGTTCAGGATTAAGTACCATCTGAATAGGGGAAGGGAAGGGGGAGGCTGGCCCCTTAGGGGAGACTAGAGGGTTTTTAGGAAAAACAAAGGGGCCCCTAGAAGGCAAGGTGGGAGTATGCTTGTTTCTGACGAAGTCTGCATGGGTGTGGGGGTCACTGCTGGTGCCCTCTCCTGATGCAAAACTCAGTCTCCCCAGATGCAACCCCTGGGAAGGGGATTGGTGACAAGTGAGTGCCTTGCCGATGAGGGGGGTTCACAGAAAGCCTCTCCCTGCATTCAGTGTTTTCAAGCTCCTGAAGCTCAAAATAATCAATGTGCCAAAGCAGCATATTTGGGGATGGCAAGTCCTGAGCTCGTCCAGTTGTCTTTTGGGCTCTGCCACCCTCAGCAGGCAGAGGGAGAGGTCAGAGCTGTGCCAGCACAGGTCAGAGCTGTGCCAAGGACCAGGAGCCACCCTGGACTAGAAGAGGCAAGCTCTCCCCTGGAGCTCTCCGGCAGGGAAGGCACAGCCCTGCTCATCTGACAGAAAGGGGAAACAGAGGCTCCGGGCCACCTCTGCTCCCCTTGGGCGTGAAGGGGGCCCGCCTTCCAGCAGCACCTGCCAGGGCAGGGAGGGGGACTGGGCCGGGAGCTGCCTCCCCGCTGACGCCTTCCTCTTGCTTCCCATTGCCCACCTTTCCCAGTGCTCCTTCTGGGGCCGGAGGGCAAGGAGCACAGAGCGGCATAGGAGCACCCCTGAGCCAGGCCCCAACCGCTGCCCCCTGCCGCCCTCGGCCGCGCCCCTGGGAGATGAGGGCCCGTGCAGAGCCCGCAGCCCCCTGGTGATTTCACGCTCCAGAAGACAGACGGGCAATCAAAAATAATAGACACGTGGCCACCTGCCCGGGGCCTGCCACGGCTGCCCGCCACGCAGAGGTGACTGCCTGCAAAAGAAACCAATTCCCGGGCCTGGTGGGGAGAAACAACAGCATCAGGGAGGAGCAGGAGCCACGTCTTGGTCTGCAAAGCCCCAGCCAGTAAGTGGGCTAAAAATAAGCAGCCTGTCCCTGCTGTCCCTGCTGTCCCTGCTGCCCTGCTGCGGAGCCCTCCGCTCCCTGGCGACTCGGCTGGGAGGTATCTGGAGCTCCCTGCTGGCAGGTGTCTGCCTGCTGCGCACCGCCCAGGCTGGGGCGCCTGCAGGAGGTGGGGGGGCAACGGGCAGGAGGTTCCTCTGACTGCAGGGTGGCCCCCTGGGGGGCCTTGGCCGGGTCACCTGGCCCCCAGCTGCTTCCTGTCAGTTCCGAACATCCAGCTGCCAGCGGGTGAAAGACACTTTCTGAACAACGTGTTGGAGCTGGGCCCCTAAGGAGCCTGAGACAAAGCCCCTGGGGCCCAGCGGCCGGCCCTTGGGGGGAAAGAACACGCAGGACCCCCGCCCCTCTGGCTCTCTTGGAACACTGTGCTCACAGAGAGGAGACCCTGGAGGGCAGGGGCTGCCGGCTCTTCCAAGAGCCTCTAGTGGTGTCCGGTGTGTGCACCTGTGTCTCTAAAGAATGAAAGGTGTTTTGTTTTTTTTTTAATTTCAAACAAAGAATGAACATTTTAGTAAGGAATTGGATGAGTAGGGATTCTGCAAAGCATCCCCTGGGGCCAGGAGGTGGGACAAAGATTTATCTCGAATCATGACCATGCTGCCATGGCTGAAGCACACAGTTCAGTGATGCCTCTTTTGAAACAGAGTGAGGGTGTGAGCCCCACAGAAATATTGCTAATGTTGCCTTTTCCTGCCACTTCTGTCCCCCTCCCACCTTGGGATCCTGCATGGCCCTGCCCAGCGCGGGTCTAGCAGGCTGGCTTTCCAGAGTGTCTTACTTGGAGAATGGCCAAAGCCCTCTAGCCATCTTCCCACCTTCGACCCCATCACCCTCAAATCCCTTCTCCAGCTTAAAAAATGTAAAAGGCTGCCCAAACTGCTTGGCCTGACCCACATGCTTCCTCAGCAAAGGAGACACTCATCTCTTCATTCCTCTCTGCCTTTACAAAGGCAGTTCCCACTTTCTAGAACACTACTAGAACACTACTTTTGCTATTTCTTCCATTCCTACAAAAATTTTTTTCAAGTAGTCTCCGTGCCCAATGTGGGGCTCAAACTCATGACCCTGAGACGGAGAGTCCCATGCTCTACTCACTAAGCCAGCCAGGAGGTCTGAATTCCTACCATAGCCCAGTTTACATGGTACCCTCTATCCCCGATTCATCCCAAAGAAAAATTGTCATTCTCTCTGTGTCTTCAGGCATGTTGGACAGTTTCTATCACAGTGTCACATTTCTCATTACAATTACTGTCTTGTGTATGTCTCCTGCTGACTCGCTGGATCCCCAGGGCCTGAGACTCAGAACAGTGCCCGGCACATAATAGACGTCTAATCAATGCACCGGGTGGCTCAGTCAGGTATGCATTTGCCTTTAGCTCAGGTCGTGATCTCTGGGTCCTGGGATGGAGCCCCACATGGGGCTCCCTGCTTCAGGGGGAGCCTGCTTCTCCCTCTGCCTCTGCCTGCCACTCCCCCTGCTTGTGCTCACTCTCTTGCTCATGCTCTCTGTCAAATAAATAAAATCTTAAAAATAAATAAATAAATGCAGCCAAGCCCCAGTCGACCTGCAGACCCGTGATATAAACGTGTTTTGCAACAAGCCACCCAGGTTTCTTCGGGTGCTTTGTTACACAGCATCACTGTGCCAAGAGCTGACTGGGCCAGCGGGTCCAGGGATAATGAAGCACTTGGGAGGAGCGAGCAGTGCTGGTGGGGGCCCGTCTGCAGGCAAGGTGGGCGCTGAGGGCTGGTGGGTGCAGGGTAAGGATGGGTGGGTACGGGGGTAAGGATGCTCTTAATATGGTGACAGAGTCAGAGCATCCCACTTTGAAGTCCTGGCTCTGCCTCTTGCTGCCATGTGTGTCCATGGACAAGTGAGTCATTTTCCTCATCTATAAACTAGGGATGACAGTAAAAGGCTGTGTCTCGCGGGGCCGAGGTGAGGAGTGAGAGAGGTGACGACAAGCCGGGGGCCTGGCACACAGCAAGGGCTCTGCCAGCGTCCCTGTTAGTGATTATGACTAATTGTGATTGATGGTCGTGTGCCCCTCCTTCCTGGTGGGGTGCTCCCTGCCGGGAGGACGCACCACTACCTGCCAAGGGGAGCTCCCCGCTCCACGGGAGGGAGGCAGTTTCCCTCTGTCGTCCTCTGTGGTTGCTCTTGAACTTGGATGTTTCACGAGGGGCTGCCAGCAGCCTGTGCCCCGTCTTCCCGCAGAAGAGCTGAGCATGGCTCCAGCTCCCGGCTTGGGGGGAGGAGAGAGTAGGTCACCGCTCAGGAAGGCGGGGCTTGACAAAAGCCAGGGATGGCTAGTGACACGGGTGGTGATGACTTCAAATCCCTGGCTCTTGTGAGTCACGTGGAGCCCCCAGCAGACCCCCAGCTTCTAGAGATGGGCTAGAGGCTTGAAGCCTCCGTGTAACCTGTGCGTTGGTCACATCAGCAGACATCATGCTAGAAGGTAGGGATTCAGAGTCCAAGGTGGCACAGGCCCCACCTTCTGGGACACAGGAAATATCTGAGCAAGTCACAGCGTCATGTACCAAAGTGCCAACAGGACTCTCAAAGCCACCCAGCAGAAGATGGCATAAGGGATGCTGGAATCTTCCGGGAACACCTGAGAGGGGCCAGAAGGATTGCAAGGGCTTGCACAAATGGAGATGAGTGCAGACAGAGGTATCCTGGGCACTTTGGGCTTGCAGCCGCCCCTCTCCGGTGACCCACCCTGTGCAGAAAGCTGTGACTGTCTCATTGCCGCCACCCCAGCTGTCCCCACAACTCTTCCAGGAGGGGCCCGGCCTCCCTAGCAGTCTCCTTCTGGGCTCAGCTGGAGATGATCCCCAAACAGAGAGAACGCCCCCCCCCCCTTCTAGGCTGTGATTTGCTAGGTCTTCTAGAATCCCAAAGCCAGAAATAGGAGCAGGAAGAGGACCCAAGTCCTGTAGACATTGGTGTCTCCTGGAGCTGATGCTGCTGTGAACGGGACTCCTCGGAATCGTGACCTCCGACGTGACCACAACATGAGATGGGACATTGGCAGCAAGGTGAGCTGGAAGAGGTGCCTGGGGGCACAGTTGGTCGAGCGCATCCAACTCTTGATTTCGGCTCAGGTCGTGATCTCAGAGTCGGGAGATCAAGCCCCACCTCAGGCTTCACATTGAGCATGGGGCCTGCTTAAGATTCTCTTTCTCCCTCTGCCCCTCTTTCCCCGCCCACCCCCAACCCTTCACACATGCTTGGGCTCTCTCTCTCTCTCTCTCTCTCAAAGAAAAATAAAGAAAGAAAGATGGGCTGAAAGAATGTTAGCTGGGGAGCATGGAGGCCTGAGCTACCTGGCTGACCCGGAGCTGGTCCTTTCGCCAGCTGGGTCAGAACAATGAAAAAGAAAGATGTGGAAATGCAGTGGAAGGTGAGGGTAGGGGAGGAGGCAGATGCTAATGTTTCCTCTTCTAGAAAGGATTCCAGGCACATAGCCCTCCCCAGGGGAATGGAAGTTTCCCCCTAGCCCACCAGTCCCCTCCACAACTGGCAGCACAGAGGCCAGCATAGTACTAGCAAACACGCAGCATTCGCTATGTGCTAAGCCTTGCTCTAAATAAATGCTTCCTATGCATCGTCTACTCATTTACGCATTATACCCCATTTTGCAGATGAGGAAGCTGAAGCTCAGAGAGGTTGAGTAACTTGGCAAGCTCACACAGCTAGTAACAGATGAGGTCAGATTTGGACCAGGCCATGATTATAACCCCTCTCTCTCTCTTAAAAAAGATTTATTTATTTGGGCATCTGCCTTCAGCTCAGGTCATGATCCCAGGGTCCTGGGATCGAGCCCCGTGGTGGGCTCCCTGCTCAGTTGGGGGGCGGGGTGGTGTCTGCTTCTCTTTTTCCCTCTCCCCCCGCCCTTCCCTGTGTGCTCTCTTCCCAAATAAATAAAATCTTTAAAAAAAAAGATTTATTTTTTTTAAATTTTATTTATTTATTCATGAGAGACACACACAGAGAGAGAGACAGAGGCAGAGACACAGGCAGAGGGAGAAACAGGCTCCATGAAGGGAACCCGACATGGGACTCGATTCCAGGTCTCCAGGATCAGGCCCTAGGCTGAAGGCAATGCTAAACCACTGAGCCACCTGGGCTGCCCCCAAAAAAGATTTATTTGACAGAGAGAGAGTGTGAGCACACACACATGAGCAGGGAGAGAGGCAGAGGGAGGGGGGAGAAAGGATCTCATAGCAGGCTCGCCGCTGAGCACAAAGCCCCACGTGGGGCTCAACCCCATGACCAGAGGCCATGACCTGAACTGAAGCAAGAGTCGGACGCTTAACCAATGGAGCCCCCCAGGTGCCCTGTAGCCCCTCTCTTTGGTTGCCTCTGCTCCTCCGTAAACCCCGGGGAAACTCAGAACAACTCTTTGGCCCAGAACTAGGAAGACTGAGACAAAGCCAGGCCCCAGGTTTGATCAGGATGCAGTTTCCTCCGTGTGGTGCTCAGCAGAGTCGCCTGGAGTGACTTGGGGCAGGGACAGGGACAGGCGCAGGGAGCAGGGACCAGAGAGACACCCTGAGGCATGCTAAGGTCCTCCATGACCTGGACCGAAGCCGAGATGCACAAGAAACAGAGCAAATGAGAAGCCAGAGATGGGGCTGGAAGCTGATCTGAGACTCTTTTGAAAGGAAGGAAAAGGAGGGCCCTGGGGAGACAGCCGGGAAGCAGCGCATGGCTCCCAGGGGCCCAGCCACCCCTCAGAGGCCTGGGCATTCTCACCCAGCACCACCAGCCGTGAGGGACACCAGGCAGGCTGGGGGACTCAGGGGGCCAGGGGCAGGGGTTAGGGACCCTCTGCCAAGGACTTGAGTGTTGCCCTCAGGCCTGAGGTGCTGGCCGGGTCAGGGGAGGCAGGGCAGCATCAGGGACAGACCAGAACCAGACACCGCATCCTGCCTCTTGGCAGGTGTCCTGGCCTTGGCAGACAGGGACAAGGTGGGGACGTGGGGGTTCTGAGCAAGGCTCCCTCACTCTGCTGTCTGGCACTTGCTGCTGCCTGAGGTTGGGATCTTAGATGAACACCTACGTGTGGCCTTTCTGTGTGCTCTCTTCACAGCGTGCCAGCCACGTGAATAGCTGCACAAGGGTATTCTGGGCAGAGGGAGCGGCTGGTACAAAGACCCTGTGGTCTGGGATGAAACCAACGATCTTCTAGGTTTTAGATTTAAATATCTATATATATATATATCTACCTCTGCAAGGGCAGGTTCTTCCAAAGATGAGCAAAGGGAGAACCGAACAGCATCGACCGAGCCTCTGCTTGGGGGATAGTCCTTTAGGTCAGCAGGTGTCTGCCCACCTGGAGCAGGTCCTTGTCTCGCCCCACACAAGCTACCTGGCTTCCCAAAGGGCTCATTGCAGAACAAAGGGAAGGCTAGTCCCCAAGACAGACAATCTAGGTTTCCATCCTCCAAGACAGAGTTTGCTTGTAATCCAAAAAGAGCTATCTTCCCAACATTGCCACATTTTAGGTCCAGTCTCTGCTAATCCCTTTGCACTTGCTTAATTTTTTTGAAGCCCATATACCCATGAAACCCTTTTAAGAATGATTATCACTGCCTTTTGCAATCTGGGAACTGAGTTTCAGAGAGGATAATTCCCCCACCCAAGGACACATAGCCAGTCCCTCCTCCTCCCCACCCTCTTTGCACTTAGAGGTCATATATCTTTAGCCAAACAACTGGGCCTCGAAGGCTCAGATGGCTCGCTGGGAGATGGGACGAGTGCCCGCCGGCCGGCATGTGCCAAGAATCATGAGCTAAGAGGACTTGGTATATATAGCAGGTGCTCAGTAGATTGTCAGTGTTACCACTGCTTTCACTGTATGGATGGGAAAGTGGTCTCTGGGTCCATCAGAGGCAGTAACCCCCCAGTCTAGCCCCGAGGACCCCAAGGGGGACCCCCAGGGCAGTGTGATGGTGGTGGTCAGGGTCTTGGGCTTGGGGATGGGCTCCTCCAGGCTCTCTGACCATTTCCCATCCTCCCTTTCTTCATGAGCTGCAATCATTTAACCACCTCGGGAGTGAAAAAAGATAGCTGGGGGAGCAAATGTGGAATAGCTTAAAATTAAAATTAAATTGAAATAAATTAAATTAAATGGGCAACTTTCTGGCTCTCATCTCTCAGGCCAAATGATTGTGAAGCACACTGGTAGCAGAGGAGCCGGCCCAGCAAGGGGTTCTGGGGCTTGCTTACCTGCAGCTTCCTGGAGGCCCGGGTGTGGGGTGGCCCTCAGCTCCCTGCCTGCCCTCCTGGCTGGCTGCTGCCTCTGACAACCTCTCCTGCTTCGGGGTGGGATGCTGGGGGAGCACAGGAAGCTGTCTGCTTCCACCATAGATCCCAGGTTACCAGGGAGATTTGAATCCAAGCCAACCAGTCCCCAGCTGCAGGTCCCTGGGCTGGGGAGGTGCGTGTCTGATTGGCAGCAGTGGGGCCTAAAGAGGGCACCCTCTAGATCCCTTGGGTGTTTGAAGCCTAAATGATACTGTGGTGTGGCGCAACCCCATTGCCCTGCAGGGTACAGGCCAGTCAGCTGCCCCTTCCCTCCCAGGGGCACTTCAGGCCCAAGCAGACCAGTTCCCCGGCTGGGACTCAGGTTCTTGGGCTTGGTTCCTTCAGCTTCCCATCACTTCCCCTTAGGGCCCAAGGTTGGAGAAAACTTGCCACAAGCACAGAATTTCTTTCAAGTACCAGTTTTGAGTGAAAAATTCATGTGCATTTTACATTATGCCTTGTAATATATTCGTGTTTATTTTCATGTATAATGCTTTACAATATTTACCAATGAGTAAAACTGACATGCCCAGAGGCCGTGCCCCTTTACCCTGAATCTTCCTGTGTGAGAAGGAGTCTTACAGCCCGCCTTTACCCCTCCCCACATCCACCCCCACCCCAAGCTGGAATCCTAGAAGGTGGGAAAAAAATCCCAAAGTCAAAGCCAAGGGCATTCACAACATGGATGAGCCAAGGACATTATGCTAAGTGAAATAAGCCAGTCACAAAAGGACAAACACTGAACGATTCCACTCACATGAGACACTTAGACTAGTCAAGTTCATAGAGATAGAAAAATAGAATGGAGGTTGCCAGGGAGAGGGGGAGGGAGCCCTTGTTTCATGGGTACACGGTATCAGATTTGCAAATTGAAAACATTCTGGAGATGGATGCCCCAACAATGCAAATGTCCTTAATACCACTGTTCTGCACGCACAAAAATGGTTAAGATGTTAAAATTTCTGTTACGTACATTTTTACCGCAATTCAACAAAAATGAAGGCATCCAGGGTCAGATTGGTTAACAAGACCAGATCTTCCTGCAGGGCAGGTGCATGAGCAAGGGGCTGGACCTCCTTTCCCCAAAGAAAAGCCCACACCAGCCCTGCACCCCAGGGAGGTGGCAGTAGATAGGGTTCTCTGGCCACCTGGTCAGCCCCAACACTGGGGCTGGAAGAGGCTCTGGAAAGAGATGATTCCAATCTCTGAATTTGACAGATGAGGAAACTGAGGCCCAGGGAGTGGGAGCCAATTCACATGCCACCAGCTAGTGGACAGCCTAGAAGAGTGCACTCTGAGGGCTGGCCAGAGCTCTCCTCCAGCATCTAAGAAGGTCCAGGGTGAGGCCAGCAAAGCCCTTCCTCCCACTGCTCCCACCCCCAATATCTAAAAGGGTGCCAATCACCCTTGTCCGTTTCCCAGGCTGCAAGGAGGCTGATTAATTAATTAACCCTCGTTAAGGGACCAGGCACAGGCTAATCGACAATAGGCATTCTCATTATTATTTTTAATCAGACTTTGCAATTTTATAGCTCCCATCATCCAGGGCTATCGAATGTCTCTGGAAGTTAATTAAGCCTGCCAGGGATGAGCTCCTAAGGGAGGAGGAGGTGAGGGGCTGGGCTGGGGGGACAGCCTGGGGACCCTGATTCCCTTCAGGCTAGCTGCGTGTTTGCAAGTGCAAGCTTCCAGGGGAGACAGAGAAGGAGCAGGAGCAAGAACAGGAGAGGGTCCCCAGCTTTGGCCTCTGGTTCTCACTCAGGGGAGGGCCCCTGCTCTCAGTTTGCCTCACTGAGGAATGGGGATATCTGGGAACAAGAGATAGAGAACAGGCATTTCACCAGCGAATACATCCTCGGTGTATCAGGCCTGTACCTGGAGCTGGGGTAATTGATGGGTGCAGGCCCCCTCCTCCCCGCCCAGCGCCCACAGATCTGGGTGAAAACGATGTGACCAGGATGGTGATACTTGGGTGGCCCGTGCTTCCGGCTGGGATGAACAGCTGGAAAGGTTCTGGGGACACTGGGTCTCTGGGGGCAGGGGTCTTGTTGCCAGCAGCACTGCCACCATGCAGGCCACCATGCAGGCCTCCAGCAGCCCAGGAGTCCTTGGGGCCTGCAGCAGGGTGTCCCTGGCTGTGAGGGACATTGTACCCAGCATGTGAGGTCCACCCTGGGCCGCTCAGAGCCCTCTCCCAGAGGCAGCAGCAGGAAAGAGCTGCCACAGCTTTATGGTGCTGGGCACAAAGGGGTAATGGGACCCCAGGGGACTGCGAATAGTAATCGTGACCATCGAGGCAGGGTGTCCAGCGCCCACACTTTCGGGGCTCTATCTTCTCAACAGCAGGAAACACGGGCGGGGCCACCAGACACCCAGGGCCTGGCCGCAGAGATCAGGACAGCGTGGGAAATAGGATCGCGCAAGGCCCCCAGAGGCCGTTGGAGCCTCTTGGAGCCTGCCTGGCCACGTCAAGGTGTCTAAGGACTCTGCTCCCTGGCTCTGTCCCCTGTCCCCTCGGGCACCTGACAGGCGCAGCCCTCCTGTGAAGGGAGCCTTAGGGGAAGACAGCAAAAGGATTCCCGCTACTGGCCTGAGAGCCCGGTACGGTCTGCTCTCAGTGATCACAATTATGTGCGTGAGCCTATGGGCGATATACAAACCATTCTGATATCAATTTCTGTTTTTTATGATTTGGGGTTTGAATTTATTTCAATACATGAATCTATTCGCCTTAGAGATGATAAAAAATAAATCTAAAGTATCCTATTTTGCCCCTCCCCATCTCCAGAGAGAGCCCCTCACTATCTGATTTTGGTGTAGATCCTTCAGATTTAAAAATATATATATAGGGACACCTGGGTGGCTCAGTGGTTGAGCGTCTGCCTTCGGCTCAGGGCGTGATCCTGGAGTCCTGGAATCAAGTCCCACGTCAGGCTCCCTGCATAGGGCCTGCTTCTCCCTCTGTCTATGTCTCTGCCTCTCTCTGTGTCTCTCTCATGAATGAAAAAAATCTTAAAAATTTTTTTTAAATAAAATAAATATATATATTTAAATCTATTAGATAGACCAAAAAACATATATAATAGTATTTTAGGTTTTAGGAAACAGGTTTAGGTTTTAGGTGTGTGCTTTTTAAAAAATAGAAATGCTATCACATATGTTCCATATAGGGAAAGAAAAATAATTTTCCCTCTACCCTTCTAGGCTCTTGGCTGAAATCCACTGTAAGAAAGAGATTGAGGAGAAAGCCAAATTTAATTATATACATCCGGAGCCCCACAAACATAAGAGACACAAAGAAATGATCAGAGCGGGAAACTTTTATATCTTTCAGACAAAGAAACAATAAATTTGTGAAGAATTGACAAGATGAAGGTGTTTGGGCTTGGGGCAATAAAGTGATGTAGAAGTAACAAGGTTGGTTATCCAGCTTTCTCAGCCCCAAATTCCGTTGTCTCTGGTGATAAGGAGGCCTGCTGCCCTCGTGGTGCAGGGTGGGGGCCTTTCACACGGGAGATTGATTTCCTGCTTACAGAGGTACAAAGGAGGCTCAGAGCGTCCTTCTTGCACCAGCTGTCTCTCCAGTACCTTTAATTCAAAATAATCAATATGTCGAAGTAGCATATTTTAGGGTGACATATTCTGAACCCCTACATCTGCAACTGCCCTTTTCATCACTGCTATTTTGTACATCTGTATACACTGACACATTTAAACCTGGTTTATTCTTTCTGGCTGCAGTCATCATCTATCCTAAGAATATACCACACTTTACTGCTCTATACCACACAATGGGGTAATGGGACCCCAGGGGACTGCGAAATAGCAAAATAGTCTCCTATTTTGCTATTTCAGGACTACTTCAGAGACCATTCTTGCTTGCGCAGGTATCAGGGTGCATGTATGAATGTTTCCACACATGGATCTCTCTAGTGTGTGACACTGACACACAGAATGACAAGGTTATAGGATATGCACACTTTCCATTTTGTTTTTAAGATTTTATTTATTTGAGAGAAAGAGAGCACAAGCAGTGGGGAGGGGCAGAGGGAGAGGGAAAAGCAGACTCCCTGCTGAGCAGGGAGCCCCACATGGGACTTGATCTCAGGACCCTGGGCCACAACCTGAGCCAAAGGCAGATGCTTAACCAATGATTGAGCCACCCCGGCACCCTGTTTTGTTTTGTTTTAAGATTTTATTTATTTATTTGACAGAGAGAGCACAAGTAGGATAGAGTGGCAGGCAGAGGGTGAAGGAGAAGCAGGCTCCCTGCTGAGAGAGTCCAATGCAGAGCTCGATCCCAAGACCCCAGAATCATGACCTGAGCCGAAGGCAGATGCTTAACCCACTGAGCCACCCAGGAGCCCCTGCACTCCGTTTGGACAGACATCATCAAACCCCTCACCAATGTGGTTTGTACCAATTAGCGTCCCTTTTCCTGCACCTTCACTAGCGCTTGATATTATAAAACGAGGGGTTTTATGCCAGCTGCAGATTGAAAGTAGTGTTTGATTCACGTTTCCTTGATTAATCCTGGGGTTAAGCATCTTTTTGTTTATCAGCCATTTATATTTTCTTTTTCGTGAATTGCGTACTTAGAGCCACTGTTCTTTTTTTTTTCTATTGGGTGTTTTTTCTTTTTCCTATTGATTTATAGATGTTATATAAATGCTAGATTTTAGTTCCTTTTCTATATATTTAAAATGTTTGGGCAGCCCTGGTGGCTCAGCAGATTAGCGCTGCCTTCAGCCCAGGGCGTGATCCTGGAGACCCAGGATCGAGTCCCACGTCGGGCTCCCTGTGTGGAGCCTGCTTCTCTCTCTGCCTGTGTCTCTGCCCCTCTCTCTCTGTGTCTCTCATGAATAAATAAATAAAATATTAAAAATAAATAAAATAAAATAAAATAAAATAAAATAAAATAAAATAAAATGTTTACCAGGGCACCCGGATGGCTCAGTTGGTTAAGCTTCTGACTATTGGTTTTGGGTAAGGTCATGATCTCAGGGTAATAGGATCAAGCCCCTGTGATGGGCTCCACACTCAGTACGGGGTCTGCCTGAGATTCTTTCTCCCTCTCCCTCCCCACCCCAAAGGGTGTGCACACACTTTCTCTCTCTTTCTTTCTCAAAAAAGAGTTTGCCATCACACTCTGTGTTGTCTTCTAAATGTGTTTCTGGTATTTTGTAGCAAAATTGTAAAGTTTTTTTTATGTAAAAATCTTTCTATGATTCAGTTTGCAGGCTTTGTCTTGTTTAAATAACCCTTCCCTACTGGAAAGTAAAGAAGATGGTCTTTTATCATATATTCTAAAATTTTAAAAGTTTTTCCTTCTACGGTTAAGTCTTTAATTCATCTGGAGTATTTTTTTAATGGCAATACTGTACTCAGATAGAACTACATTTCCCAGTCTCCTTTGCAGCTAGGGGCTCCATGGCACCTAGCTCTGGTGGGAGGCAGGGAGGCAAGCAGCCAGCTATGGGGGACTTGGAAGGAGGGGGGAGGTTCACTTTCCTGCTACAGGCACTGTCCTTTTCTCTTTCTCACTTCTTCCTTTCACTGCCTGGAATGTGGGTGTATTATTTTTTCACAAGAATTTCAGAATTAGTTTGTCATGTTGCACAGAAAAAATGTCCTTGGAAGTCTAACTGGGATTTGTATCAGCTTTCAGCAAGAGACAGATATATTTAAAATAACAAAATTGTGAGTGTTGCATAATTAGTAAATCCACAGAAATGCAGACCTGAACTGGTACAGAGAAAGCCCCCCCTCCCCCAGGATGTCAACACGAAACTGAGCTTCCTTCTTTCTTCTGCACTTTTGTTAATGTGCGCTTTTATGCTGTTGGACTTTGGATGAACAGTACCATCAGGCATGGCATCTTTTTTTTTTTTTTAAGATTTTATTTATTTATTTATTTATTCGTGAAAGACACACAGAGAGAGAGAGAGAGGCAGAGACACAGGCAGAGGGAGAAGCAGGCTCCATGCGGGGAGCCCGACGCGGGACTCGATCCCCGGTCTCCAGGATCACACCCTGGGCTGAAGGCAGCGCTAAACCACTGAGCCACCCCGGCTGCCCAGGCGTGGCATCTTAATGGCAACATAACTAAAGAACTAGGAGAAGCCCAACAAAAAAAGTCCAAGACGTATATGGAATCTTCCCACCCATGAGCTCAGTATAGCTTTTATTGTTCAGCTCTTTTCTTGCATTTTCTTCTGGAACCACCCTACCTGATCATTAATTGATCCGTATTTTCGTATCCATGCTAACAAGTGGCAGGGATCTCCGGTTTTCCCATGTGCTTCCTATGTCTTTGTTTAGGGGCAAGGTGGTCTCAGAGAATGAGATTGAGACTCTCATTCTGTGCTCTGGAAAGTTTATACAAGCCGGATACTCTAATAATTTGAAAGTTTGGTAGAACTCCTCGAATACTGTCAGGGTTTGTCCATTTTTGAACTCTTCACCTGACCACCATTTCAGTTTTATCTCTGTTTCTTGGCCTATTCGGGTATTTTGCTTGTTCTTGGCCTATTCTTGTCATTAGTTTTGCAGAGGTTTTCATGTTTATTAGTAAAAAGTTGTGGGGTTTCTTTGTTTAGTTTGTTTTACATTTTAACAATCCCTTCTGTCTGTATTTACCTGTCCATTTTTCACTCCTACTGCTGTTTTGTTCAAGCTTTTCACTTATTTCTTTAGCTAAAATTACATTTGCCTGAAATTTGTCTGTATTAATAATGGTTTTAAAGAGCCATGTTTTCTTTTTGTTGAACAATTCCTCTACTGTTTTTCTCTTTCCTTAAATCTTCCTTTTTATCATTATTAGTTCTTTTTCATTTCTTTGCATTACTTTTGTTGTTTTTTCCCCTAGCTTCTTAATTTGAAAGCACAGTTCATTAATTTTTACTCTTTCTTATTATCAAATAGATGTATGAAGACTATAACTCTTCCTCTGAGTACGACTTGGTTATATCCCATAAGTCATACAGTCTCTCATATTGTTCAGTTATAAGTAGTTTAGAACTTTGGTTTTACTGTTTTTTGTTTAACCTCAGTTATTTAGATGTCATAAATGCTTGCCACCTTGAAATAAATTTTGGCTGATATTAATATTGTTAATTTTTTTTAAACTTTTTAAAAAGATTTATCTTTTTATTTTAGGGAGGGGTAGAGGGAGAGACAGACTCCCCACTGAGCACAGAGCCTGATGGGGGCTCGATCTCACCACCCTGAGATCATGACCTGAGCTGAAGCCAAGAGTTGGATGCTCAACTGACTGAGCCACACAGGTGCCTCAATATTGTTAATTTTTAATAGATCTTATTAATATCAATCTGACCATATGCTTTTATAGACAATATAACTTTTTTTTTTCAGAGAAATTTCTTAGGCTTTTCCCTTTATTTTTGTCCTTAAATTATACTAAGATGTGTCAAGGTATAAAGTTATTACAACAGTGGGCCCTTTTGACCTGAAACTAATATCTTCCTTAAGTTTTGGGGAATTTTATATCTATATTTCTACTCTATACTCCATTAAATATCACCTTCTTTTTAATCTCTTTTTTCTTATCTGAATACCTAGTACATGGATGTTGGAATTCTGGATTTGCTCTCCACATCTTGTATCTTTTCTCTTATGATTTGTATAACTTTATACCTTCTACTGCATTCTGGAAGAATTATTCATCTCCATCTTCTAGTTCACTAATTTGCTCTTCAACCAAGTTCCTTCTGTTATTCCCATTTACCAAATTTATCTTCAACATATTTTATAATTTATGTTTTTAATTTATGTAATACCTTGTTAAATATTTTTCAAATAGACTTTTTTTTTCATGGATGCCTTATCTTTTTGTCCCTCTGAAGATATTTTCTTTTTCCTTTTTAAAAAGATTTTATTTATTTATTCATGAGAGACAAAGAGAGGGGGGTGAGGGAAGGAGGGAGATAGAGGCAGAGGGAGAAGCAGGCTCCCCACGGATTAGGGACCCCGATGCAGGACTCAATCCCAGGACCTTGGGCTGATGACCTGAGCTGAAAGCAAATGCTTACCCGACTGATCCACCCAGGTGCCCCCTTCAAAGATATTTTCAATATTTATTTTAAAATTCTTTCCTGCCCACTTTATTAACTGTTTCCTAAGGTATCAGTCTTCTATGTGTTGTTGTAGTCAACAGGCATGGCTTTCCCCAAATATTTGCAGGAAAGTTCTAGATCTGTATGAACCTCTTGTCTGCCCTTGAGAAAAGGGCAGGGAACAATTGTTTTCAATTAATGGGGAAGGTGGTGGAGGGGAGGACTTACAGTCAGAAGGGTTTCTCGGTAACTTGTCTTCCCTTGCTATGGTTGCTCCCTATTCCTCCCAACAAGTAGGGCTGGGGTACAGCCCAATTTTATAACCTAAGCTCTCACATTCATTGCTTTACCTGAGACAAATGCCCAAATTATTGTTACCTGACCCAAAGTGCTGTGTGCGTGCGTGCACGTGTGTGCGTGTGCACATTTGCAAGTGTACACCTGTGTGTTTGGACGTCTGAAAGCTTCACCCCATTGCCAGTCAGTTGTCCCTGATTCTCTCCTCCTAGGATTTGCCTCCTCTGGTCATGAAGCTTCTTTTGACACTTAGTCATACTAGGATATGTTTCTAAGTTCAATAGTTTTAGTCAATCTGTCCTTTCAATATAGAGATATAGAGATTTAAGCCTTCTCTTTTGTTTCTTTAATTACTTTCTAAATAATTTTTTTTGTTCCATGGTTTTGGTTTTCCCCTTTGGGGACTATGATTATGTGATGTTGGACTGCCGTTGCCTGCCTTACACAGCTGTCATTTTCTCTCTAATTTAAAAATCACGTTCTTTATTTCCATGGTATTATGTTTTCTTTTCTCTTTTTTTTTAATTTCTTTTTATTGGAGTTCAATTTGCCAACATATAGCATAACACCCAGTGCTCATCCCATCAAGTGCCCCCCTCAGTGCCCGTCACCCAGTCACCCCCACCCCCCGCCCACCTCTCTTTCCACCACCCATTATTCGTTTCCCAGAGTTAGGAGTCTCTCATGTTCTGTCTCCCTCTCTGATATTTCCTACTCATTTTTTCTCCTTTTCCCTTTATTCCCTTTCACTATTTTTTGTATTCCCCAAATGAATGAGACCATATAATGTTTGCCCTTCTCCAAATGACTTATTTCACTCAGCATAATACCCTCCAGTTCCATCCACGACGAAGCAAATGGTGGGTATTTGTCGTTTCTAATGGCTGAACAGGCCAATAACCAGGGAGGAAATTGAAGCAGTCATCAAAACCTCCCAAGACACAAAAGTCCAGAGCCAAATGGCTTCCCAGGGGAATTCTATCAAACGTTTAAAGAAGAAACCATACTAAAGCTACTAAAGCTGTTCGGAAAGATAGAAAGAGATGGAATACTTCCAAACTCGTTCTATGAGGCCAGCATCACCTTAATTCCAATACCAGACAAAGACCCCACCAAAAAGGAGAATTATAGACCAATATCCCTGATGAACATGGATGTAAAAATTCTCAACAAGATACTAGCCACTAGGATTCAACAATACATTAAGAAGATTATTCACCATGACCAAGTGGGATTTATCCCCGAGATGCAAGGCTGGTTCAACACTCGTAAAGCAATCAATGTGATTGATTATATCAGCAAAAGAAAAAACGAGAACCATATGATCCTCTCAATAGATGCAGAGAAAGCATTTGACAAAATACACCATCCATTCCTGATCAAAATTCTTCAGAGTGTTGGGATAGAGGGAACATTCCTCGACATCTTAAAAGCCATCTACGAAAAGCCCACAGCAAATATCGTTCTTAATGGGGAAACATTGGGAGCCTTTCCCCTAAGATCAGGAACAAGACAGGGATGTCCACTCTCATCACTGCTATTCTTTTCTCATTTATATGGTGTCTATTGTCCTTTTGTGCTCTTTGTCCTTTAGTCGTAAATTCTGAAATTGTTTTGCCTTTTCTATTCTGGGAACTGGAAGTGGGATTTACATTTTAGCAGAATCACTGTGGCTCCTGGGGTTGGAGGGGCGGGGAATGGAGCATTCAGAACGAGGGAGGAAGCAAGGAGGCTAGTGAGGAGACCTACAGACACATTCCTAGGGAAGTGCAGACCTGGAGTAGAGGGTAGAGATTGTGAGAAGTATTGGTGTTGGGATATATTTTGAAGCCATCACTGACAGAATATGCTGTTGGATTTGATTTAAAAAAAAAAAAATGGAGAGAGAGCTTTAGGAGTTGGTTGGGGGGTATGCTAACTTGGGATTTCTATTAGACATGCAATCCGAAGAGACAATTGGATATTTGAGTCTGGAAGTAGAGGAGAGGTTGGAGCTTGAGATAAACATTTGGAAGGCCTCAGTATATGGTTTTTAAAGTCTTAGGACTGGATGGAATGACTTGGAAAATGATGTGGGTGGGTGGGGAGAAAAAGTGAGCTGGAGCCCAGGAGCCCTCCAGAGTTTACAGATCATGAAGCTGAGGAGGATCCAGCCCAGAAGTCTGCGAAGGAGCAGCCAGTGAAGTAGGAGTGGAAGAGTCTGGAGGGGGTAAACAGCTGTGTAGCATGCTGCTGGGGGACAAGGAATCTCAGGGCTGATGCGTTACTAGGGGAAGTAGCTGGTGACCCTGTATTGTTTCCTGTTTAAGTGGAAGAAAAAAATGCATCCTTCCTCTTCACTCTTTCCTGAATAATTCGGCCCTAAAGCTGTTTAGTCCAACAGCTGGGCTGGATGGGTATCTGTGGTTGGGGTGTGGAGGGGGTCAGCCTGGGGCAGGGTGTTAGAACCTGAGTGGAGTGATGAGGGCATCTGTGGGCAGCAGGGGAGGGGGGCGCGCTGTGCTGACAGCATCAATAGAAGATTTGTTACATATAGGATTCATCAAATAAGCAAGTGTATTGAGGATAATGGGATTCAGGGTTCTCACTGGTGGCAAAAAAGTTATAAATGTAAAAAGGATAAAATTAGAATCCTATGGTGTTGGACTGGAATTAAATGTAGAAACAAAGATAGATGAAAATTTGTGTAGAGAGACGGATTTTCTAACTCTCTCCACTGAGAGGGTCTGGGAGCAACACTATCTAAAATCAAAGAGCACACCAAGTGCCTGGATCTTGGTTTCTAAATACCACTGTCCCCTAAAATGAACCAGAGTTCCTTGAAGAAATGGCTGATTCCAAGACTGAGGTAGGAAAAGTACAAGATAAGCCTGGAAATCTTGTACCAGAAAGTAAGGAAGTGCTCAAATCATGTCAAAAGGACAGAGAAGCCAGCCTGATGAGCTCTCACTCATTGACTCTGGGGCTATTGGAGCATCAACTTAATAATAATAACAGCAGATTATAACCCAGCGAATAAAGTAGGATTCCATGAACCTGTATTGATAGAAAAAGGCAGGGTGGGGAGGCAATGGCAAAGCTCATCCTTATGACAGAAGTCCAACTAATAAATACAGAAGGAATGACGGTATTAGAAAACTTGGCAATCCTCATAATAATAATGAACTCATCCAAGAAATATCAATGGCTGCTAAAACTTGTGAGTGGAAGTTTGAAGAAGCTATTACAGAGCTTCAAGACACTTATTGATTACCAAAGGCAAAAAAATAGCTTTCAGAGAAACCTGGCAGTCACTACCTCAGTCAACTCATCAACGTTAACATCCTCGGTAATGGGACAAACTGAAATCACATACCACCCGCCAGGACTCAATGAGGACACAGAACCACCTCTGAGATACTCCTGCTAAAGATGCATAACCTGAATCTAATCATGAGAAAATGCCCAACAAATCCAAATTGAGGTGCACTGCCCAAAATAACTGGGCTGTAATCTTCAAAACAGTCAAGGTCCTGTAGGTCAAGGAACTATTCTAGACTGAAGGAGACCTGACAACTAAGGTACACACATGATTGTGGATTGGATCCTTTTGACAGGAAAGACATTATGAAGACAATCAGTGAAACTTGAATGAAATGTTAAAATTAGGTGGCAGTGATGTATCCGTGTTGATTTCTTCATTTTGCTGGTGGACCTAGGAAAATGTCCTTGTTTGTAGGAAATATCCACGAAAGTATTCTTGGGTAGTGGGGCATCAGGTCAGCAACTTATATTCAAATATTCCATGAAGAAGAAAATTTATTATACTATTCTTGCACTTTTTCTTTATGTTTGAAGTATTTGAAAGTGAAAGGAAAAAGAACAACAAACAAAGACATGAAAGAATACATGGATGAGAAAGCTGGCAGACAAATCTAGAAAGTGGGTTGTCATATGGCACAACTGACTAGGTTTTCTCAGAATATCTGGGAGGATTCAGGAGGAGGGGCTAATCTAGACAAAAGTTGCTCTAAGAGACACAATAAACCAGTGTGGATCTTGATTCCAACAAAACAGCTCTGAAGACACATTTTATTTATTTATTTTTTAAAAAGATTTTATTTTTAAGTAATTTCTACACCCAACGTGGGGCTCCAGCTCACAACCCAGAGATCAAGAGTTGCATGTGCCACCGGCTGAGCCAGCCAGAAGCCGATGAAAAGACATTTTAAAGGCAATCAGGGAAATATGAACAAGGATATTAAATATTACTAAGTAGTTCTTGCTAATATTCTAAATGTGAAAAAGCCGTTGGGATTACGTAAGAAAATGTGCTTTCCTCTGCCAGACGCATATTCAAGCACATGGGAGCTAAATAACATGAGCTGTGGAATTGGCTTTAAAATACTTCAGAAAAAGGGGCCCCTGGTTGGCTCAGTCAGTAGACCGTCCAACTCTTGATCCTGGGGTTGTGAATTCGACCCCCATGTTGGGTCTAGAGATTACTTAAAAATAAAATCTTTTGAAAAATAAAATAAAATACTTCAGAAAAAAGGAGATAGAATAATCAAGCTGAGAAAAACTTTTGAAAATTCTTGAATCTGGGTGATGGGTATTATATTAAACAGGTCAGGGTAATGTAACAAAATAGCATGGCCTTAAACAACAGAAATTTATTTTCTCACAGTTGTGGATGCTAGAAATCCAAGATCAAGGTTGTCTAGAGGTCTAGTTCTTCTGAGGCCCCTCCCCTGGGCTTCCAGATGCTGTCTCCTCTCTGGCGCTCACACAGTCATTCAAGGGGCTGTATTGTTTTTGCCCTAGTCACCTCTCCTGAGGACACTAGTCAGATTGAATTAGGGACCACCCATATGACCTAATTTGACCTTAATTACCTCTTTAAAAGTCCTATCACCAGGGGCCCTTGGGTGTCTCAGTCAAAGTCAGTTAAGTGTCTGCCTTTGGTTTTTTTTTAGGATTTTATTTATTTATTCATGGGAGGCACACAGAGAGAGAGAGAGAGAGAGAGGCAGAGACACAGGCAGAGGGAGAAGCAGGCTCCATGCAGGCAGCCTGACCTGGGACTCCATCCTGGGTCTACCAGGATCAGGCCCTGGGCTGAAGGTGGTGCTAAACCGCTGAGGCACCCCGGCTGCCCAAGTGTCTGCCTTTGGCTCAGGTCATGATCCCTGGGTCCCAGGATGGAGCCCCGTGGTGGGCTCCCTGCTCAGCAGGGAGCCTGCTTCTCCCTCTCCCCCCTGCTTGTTTGCCCTCACTTTCTCTAAATAAATAAAATCTTAAAACAAAATAAAAGCCCTGTTTCCAAATTTGGTCACACTTGGAAGTACTGGGGGTTAGGATTTCAACATATGAGTTTGAGGGGGGTACGAGGGTGGGGGGGTGGACACAAGGCAACTTGTAACAGGTACATAGGATTTTCTTATACCATTCTCTATTTTGACGAATATTTATTTATAATAAAGCCTTTTTCATAATTAAAATAAATGCAGAAGAAGTAAGTGAAGGTGGCCACTGTGATGGATCTTTGGAGGAGTTTTGCTGCAGAAGACATCAGAGAAATGAGGTCATGCCTGGAGGTGGGATATGAGGTCAAGGGAGTTTTTTTTCTCTAAAAATTACTGTTATTATGGCATATTTGTATGCTAATAGGAAGGATCCAAAAGAGAGGAATTTTGATGTACAATGGAAGAGAGAGAGGATAATTGCAGAGGCAAGTCTTGGAGTGGGCAGAAGGGCTAGAATATTATGATCCAAAGAGAAGCACTGCCCATCTCTGGGGCCCCTCCCCGGAAGAAGCTGCGGGAGGCAGCTGCTGGGGGCGGCCTGTGGGAGTCCTCTCCCAAGTGATTATGTGTCCTCGGTGAAACACGAGCAAGGGCATCCATCAGCTGAAGGTGAGGAAGTGTTGGAGATTTGAGGGGAGTGTAGCAAACAGGGAAATATAGAGGGAGTCCTGGGATTGAGCGAGTCCCCCTTCAAGGGTCAGATTTATGATTTGCAAATATTTTCTCCCCATCTGTAGCTTGTCTTCATCCTTTCAAAAGGGTCTGTCTCTGAATGAGTTTTTAGTTTTGAAGAAATCCAATTTGTCGATTGTTCTTTTTCTGGATCCTCCTTTTGGTGTCAAGCCAAAGAACTTTTTGGCTTACCCCTAGATCCTGACGGTTATATACTATGTTTTTCCTAAAAGTTTTACAGTTTTTACATGTTACATTTAACCATTTGATTCATTTTGAGTTACTTTTGGTATAAGGTGAGCCACCTAGCTCAAGGGTCATTTCTTGGCCGATGTATGTCCAGTAGATTCCATCTGTTGAAAAGGCAATGTTCCTCATTGAATTGATTTTGCACTTCTGGAAAAAACCAGTCCACCATCTTTGTGTTGGCTCTATTTTGGGGTTCTCTATTCTGTTCCACTGATCTCTATGTCTATCCCTTTGGCAATATCACATAGTATTGATTACTTTAACCTATATACTAAGTCTTGATATCAGGTAGGGTGATTCCTCCCACTGTATTATTCTTTTTCAAAATTCTTTTAGCTCCTAGAGCGCTTGTGCATTTCTACATAAACTTTAGAATAAGCTTGTCTCTTTCTGCAAAAAACCTTGCTGGGAGTTTAATAGAAATTGCTATAACCTATAGATCAATTTGTTTAGAATTGACATCTTCGCTATGTTGTCTTCCAATGTGTGAACGCAGTATGTCTCCCCAAGTATTTAGGTCTTGTTTGATTTCTCTCAGTGGCATTTCATCGTATTAATGGAGCCCAGGTGGGGCAGAGGTAAGTGTTGTGTCTGATGCCTAGAACTGGAAGCTCAGTGCAATTTTCAAGTGAGGCTTAGGAAAAATTGGTGAAGACCTTGAAGGAGTTTGACTAAGAGAATTTTCTCAGTCTGGTTCAGAGTAGATTGTTCTTCAGTCACTCGTTTTCTGCTGGAGCAGAAACCCCAGAGAGGGTGAGCTGCAGCATGAAGGAGGAAGAAGGGGCCCTTTTGCAGGCAGGTAGGGGTTGGCCACCAGCGTCCAGGAAGGGCGAGGCGTCTGGATCGTCGAATCGGACCTTGGGGACCAAGGGGGACGGAGGGCTCCGCCAGGCACCGCCCGCGCGGTCCTCCCCTGGCTTTGGAGGGACCCTCGGTGGCCCGCCCAGGGTGAGCGCCCCGCCGCTCGGGGTCGCGGGGGCCGGGCCGGGCCGGACCGCGCCGCGGCTGGAGGCCCCACGAGGGGGCGCGCGAGCTCAGCGCCTGCGGTCGAGGCGGACGCGGGGCGGCGGGAGGGCCGCCGGGGTGCAGCGGCCCCGGCTGCCCACACCCCTCGGGAGCTCGGGCTCTGCTTGCCGAGCCCAGCGGACAACTAACAAGCTTTTGTTGATTGAATGAACGCATTGTAAACTCCTTACAGGCAGAAACTCGAGGTTTAACTTCTATCCCACCCTATTACATCCGCAGGTAGTTGCATATTAAAAGAAGCCTCTGGAAGAGAGCAGCGCTCCCTCGGAGCTTTGTGCCCTCGGTTTGGAGACGACGCGCCTGAAGGATGGGATGGTGGTGGCCGTTAGCGCCTCTCCTCAAGCCGCAGCTGGGATGGACTCGGGCCCCGGGGAAGCTCCTTACCCCGCGCCGGTTGGCACGGAGTGTTTCAGGTTAAGGACAACATGTCAGGGCCAGCGGGCAGGTGAGTTGGCAGCTGCGCGGGGCAAATAGCTTCAAACCCGGGAGGGCCTCTCCTTCCCCACCCCTGGCTCAGACACAGGCTCTTTCTGGATGCTCAGCCCTCCCAGCCTTGGGCATTTCTTCTCCACCAGGCCTCTTTAACCAGCTCCCCCAGTGCCCCTGCCCGCTGGGATGGCAGCGCAGGGCTGGTAGTCCCGCAGACCCGAGTTCAAGTCCCGTTAACCAGCTGGGTGACGTGCAAGAATTTACTGTTAAGAAAACAAAATCCAGGGGCGCCTGGGTGGCTCCGCGGTTTAGCGTCGCCTTCAGCCCAGGGCCTGATCCTGGAGACCTGGAATCGCGTTGCACGTCCGGCTCCCCGCATGGAGCCTGCTTCTCCCTCTGCGTGTGTCTCTGCCTCTCTCTCTCTCTCCTCTCTCTCTCTCTCTCTCTCTCTCTCTCTGTGTGTGTGTGTGTGTGTGTGTCTCTGTCTCATGAATAAATAAAATAAAATCTTAAAAGCAAAACAAAACAAAATCCAGCCAAGTAAATCTGGCCATCTAGTTGGTTTCTTTTTTTAAAAGACTTTATTTATTTGACAGGGAGAGAGCACAAGCAGGAGAATGAGCAGGGGAAGAAGGAGAAGCAGGTCCCTGTTGAGCAGGGAGCCTGATAGGGGACAGGATTCCAGGTCCCCGAATCACCACCTCAGCAGAAGGCAGACGCTTAACCGACTGAGCCACCCAGGCTCCCCTCTAATTGTTTTTTAAATATTTTATTTATTTATTCATGAGAGACACAGAAAGAGAGGTAGAGACACAGGCAGAGGGAGAAGCAGGCTCCATGCAAGGAGCCCGATGTGGGATTCGATCCTGGACCTTGGGACCATGCCCTGAACCAAAGGCAGGACACTCAACCACTGAACCACCCAGGAGTCCCTCTAATTGGTTTTTAAAGCGATTCCTGAATAGGGCAACATCTCTAGCAAGCCGGAGAGGTGCTCTGAGGAGTTGTACAAAATGGAATGTTTTGGGGCAGCCCGGGTGGCTCAGCGGTTTAACCCTGCCTTCAGCCCAGAGCCTCATCCTGGAGTCCCGGGATCAAGTCCTGGGACAAATAAAATATTTAAAAAACAAAACAAAATGGAATGTTTTTACAGGAAGGAGGGTGGGTTAAGACGTCACTGGGGGGGCACCTGGGTGGTTCAGTGGTTGAGCGCTGTCTTTAGCTCAGGGTGTAATCCTGGGGTCCTGGGATCAAGCCCTGCATCAGGCTCCCTGAGGGGAGCCTGCTTCTCCCTCTGCTTGTGTCTCTGCCTCTGTCTCTGTGTCTCTCATGAATACATTTTAAAAAGAAGAGGAAGAAGTTATTGGAAAAAGTAAAGAAAGGATTGTTTCAGGCAGGGTCTTCCTTTTGGGGAGAAGGGATGGGCAGGGTTTTTATCATACACATGACTTCACTAGGGCTGATCAGAAAATTTCAGATTGACTTTTATTTTTAGTTTATTTTTATTTTTAAAAAGGTTTTTATTTATTTATTCATTTATTTTATTTATTTATTCTGTGGGACTTGATCTATTCTGTGGGACCCCAGGATCGCACCCTGAGCTAAAGGCAGGTGCTCAACCACTGAGCCACCTAGGTGTTTCCAGATTGCCTTTTAAAAGATCACATTCCTTAAAGCACCTGGCTGGCTCAGTCCACAGTCTGTGGAACAGGGAACTCTTGAAATCACGGTCGCAAGTCCGAATCCCACATTGGGTGTGGAATTTACTTAATAAAAAAATATATGTATATATACTTAATAAAAAATAAGATAATTCCTATTCCTGGAATAGATTGAAACTGTAAGTCTTGGTTTGCTGTTGTGGGGGGCATATGACTCCAGTTTGGGCTTGTTTTTCCTTTTTAACATTAATCTTCCAATCCTCTTTTTCCTCTCAGTTACACTGAGAGATGGGATTACTTAAGGCATTACCACAAGAGTCGCCTGAGGATTAAATGAGTCATTTAGCTTAGTGTCTAAATGTGGTGTCTGTCCCAAATGTGGGGCGACTGTCATGTCAAGCCCATGGGGCGGCCATGGAAGGATTCACCTGAGGCACAACAAAGGAGATAGAAGTTGGTTGAGTCCACCCCCCAGGGAGCAGAGGAGCTGCTATCTGCCTGAGGCAGTGGGTAGAGGCTGTTTTTAAAGGGGGAAGAGGAGGAGGTGTGGTGACATATAGCATTTTCCCTTTTTCCGTTAAGTGTGCCTAGTGGTACGTAGCCCATTGGTCAGTTGGGCCTGTGGCTATTGTGAGGTGGGCCCCGCGATGGGCCTGTCTGGATTCAGCCAGGGGGTGGCCGCGGCCCCTTTCTGCCTTCTACCATGCAGGCCTGTTTGCCTAAAAGCGGCCTCTGTGTTTTTAGGCTGACTGTCCCTCTTGGCTAACCTCAGCTGGGGCCACTCTGGCACCTTTTTTAAAAAGATTGTTTATTTATTTATTTATTTATTTATTTATTTATTTATTTATTTGAAAGCGAGCAGAGAGCACAGTGCTGGGTGGAGGAGCAGAGGGAGAGGGGGAAGCCGACTCCCTCCTGAGCAGGGAGCCCCACGTGGGACTCCATCCCAGGATCCATGATCGTGACCTCAGCCAAAGGCAGGCGCTTAACCCACTGCGTCACCCAGGCACCCTGGCACCTTTTCTTTGTAGTAGAGGAGGTGGCTTTTTCACCCTCAGCCCATCTAGGCCCTTCAAGGGCAGTGGCTGATTCACCCAGTGCCGGCTCAGTACATGCTCCCCGGGAGGCAGCACCACCAGGGCCCAAATTCTCACAGCCACTGCTCACTCCTGTCCCCCAAAGGCTCCTTGGTTCCCTGTACCTCCAGGTCCTAGGAAGGATCCCTTACTTCTGCTTTTCCTCCTGCCACAGCCAGATCACAGCCTGCAGCCCTGCAGCTCCTCAATCTTCATAGGCCATCCCGTCTGGCCCTGCTAGCAGCTCCCCGGCTCTGTAGGCAGATGGTTCCAGCAGGAGACCCACCCCCGGGAGGGCTGCGCCCCAGTCACCCACCTCATCTCACCCAGGCTCCGCTGCTGACTCCTTGCTTCACTTTAAAGTAAATTCTGTAGCTCCCTGCGCTCGGGAGTGCTCATGGTTCTCAGCTGATGTCTGAATATTGGTATCAGAGGCTTAGCAACCAGTGGGAGAGGGCTGCACCAGGGGGTGGGGGCAGAGAGCCAGCCAGTCCCCTTCAAAAGGACACCCCCCCCCCCCCCCCCGCTTTCCTGCACCCTTGCCGGCTGGCTTCAGCCTGAATCCTAGGAGCATGCTGGTCTCTGCTCAAATGAACCCCCACCTCTGCAACCCTTGTCTCCTTATCCTGCTTTATTTTTTCCATAGCACTTATTACTACCTGACACGTAGATTAGATTTATTTGTTTAATGTCTGTCCTTCCATTAATATTTAAACTTCAGAAGGGCGCCTGGGTGGCTCAGTCAGTTGAGCGTCTGACTCTTGATCTCAGCTCAGGTCTTGATCTCACGGTGGTGAGTCTGAGCCCCCTGCTGGGCTCCATGCTAAGCGTGAAGCCTACTTTAAAAAATATATATTTAAACTCCACAAAGGCATGGGTGATGGCTTATTAAAAGATTTAGTTCTGAACTGGGGTCCCTGGGGTGCCAAGTAGGGACTACTACAACAAAAAATGCCAAAGAGAGGGAGGGGAAAAAACCCAAACCAGTGAAACTTTCCACTGAAAATTAGAAGACATAGAGGAATCCTAATGCTAAGAAAGACAACAAAAATCTACAATCAGAAGGCAAACTCATGAGAACCGCATTAATTTTATAGAATAGATTGACAAATATTTTTGAATAAATGTGTTTAGGGGCTCAAGAAAGAGTATCTTCTATTAAATAAAAAAATTTTGGGGCTACCTGGGTGCTGCAGTCAGTAAGGCATCTGACTCTTGGTTTCTGCTCAGGTCCCGATCTCTGGGTTGTGAGATTGAGCCCTGTGATGAGCTCTGTGCTGAGCGCAGTCTGCTTGAGATTCTTTCTTCCTCTCCCTCTGCCCCTCCCATTTGTGCTCTCTCTCTCTAAAATAAATAATAAATCTTTAAATATTTTTTTTAAAGAACAGGATGTGCAAATAGGTGAAAATGAACCAAGAGGTAAACTCCTGGAAATGAGGGGAAAAAATTAACCATAAAAAAATGTGAAGTACACATTCCACAATTGAAACATAGAGTATATTAGTGAATCTGAAGATAGTACAAAATAGCCTAGAATGCAGTGTGAGGTGAAGAGATTCAAATAAGAGCTAATTAAGACTCATGAATGCTTGAAAGAACCTCCAATATATGAAAATAGGCATCTCAGAAGATGAGAAGGGAGAAGTAACATTTGGAAAGATAAAACCGAGTATTTTCTGGATTGAAGAGGACATGAATTCTTTGATGATCAGTGCACTCCAGGTGCCAAGCAGGGTCAAGAAAAATAAGTGTGCACCTAGACACATGGTACTAAACTGCAGAGTATAGAGAATAATGAGATTTCAGAAACACTACTGACTTAGTCCATTTGGGTTGCTATGACACAGCAGCACAAACTGGGCGGCTTACAAAGGACAGAAGTCTAGTTCTCACAATTCTGGGTTTGGAGGCCTGAGATTGCATGCCAAAGTGGTAAGGTGAGGGTGCTCTTCTGGGTCTCAGACTTCTTGCCATATCCTCACATGGTGGTAGGGACAAGGGATCCCTCTAGATTCTCTTATGTAGGGGAACTAATTCCACTTACGAGGGCTCCACCTTCATGACTTAAGCTCCTTCCAAAGGCCCCACCTCCAAAGGCCATCCCCTTGGAGGGTTGGAATTTCAACATCCAAATTTTAGGGGGCACGAACATTCAGATAAAATAAAGGCCCATCCATTAGACTCTCAGCCAACTTCCCATTAGCAACAATATCTGCCAGAAGACAATGGAGTAATATATTTAAAGCTCTGAGTTTATATGCAGCTAGATTGTCATGCAGGAACAAAGACATTTTCTGACATAGAAAGAGAATTTACCTCCCTCGGGATGTTGACCACAAGAAAGAATAATTCAGCCAGAAGAAAAATGAACCCAAAGGAAGATGTGGGATGCAATAAGCAATTAACTGCTAGCTGTATTTTTATTCTTTTAAATATTTTATTTGTTCATTCATGAGAGACACAGAGAGAGGCAGAGACAGGCAGAGGGAGAAGCAGGCTCCATGCAGGGAGCCCAATGGGAGAGTTGGTCCCAGGACCCCGGGATCATGACCCGAGCTGAAGGCAGACGCTCAACCACTGAGCCACCCAGGTGCCCCCTAACTGCCAGCTTTAAAAAGAAAGTTTTTGTGATTTAAAAAGGAGTGAAATTCAAACTAACAAGACAATGAAAAACAGGGATGGATGAGAAGTTGCTGACTCAGCAGGTCCAAGGAGGCCATACCGCACACTGACTGGTTAGCAGGGCACCAGCTCTGCAAACCCCTAGCTTCCTCAAAGGACTCAGAAGCTGGCAGCCCCTACACTGCTGAGACTGGGCGTAATGGGTGGGGGTACACAGGGATAAGTGGCTGAAAGCTGTTCAGGAACCAGTTGAACCCTAGATCTCAGCCTCCCTCCTGCTCCAGCTGCTGAGAAATGCCCATTCCCACACTGGCAGAAGTCTGAAGGATGACTTTTGGGATGGAGAAAACCAAGTTATGAGGGTATGAAGACTGTATCCAAGAAAGAAGGAATTTAGTTAACGCATGCTTTATGAATGCAGAGACTGCCTTGCCTTCTTCCCTACTAGATTCCCAACACGAAAGACCTAAAAAGGGGGCAAGATGAGGCCAACACCAAACGGTCCGTCAGAGGACTCTACAAAGAAGCTCAGAGTTGACACCACCACCTCCCATACTCCCAAGGGCTCAGAGCTTCCAAACAGCTCCATGGCTCTGGCTCTTGGTCATAAACACACAAGCAAGGATCATCAGCATCTGAAGAAAGCCTCCAACATGAAAGACAGAGGCTAAAACGACATTACAAGGCAAGCCAGCAGAAACAGACTAGGAAATCAGAAGGAAAAAAAATAACAGAGCTATCATAAATACCCTCGGAGGCAAAAGAGGTTTTGCATCCATGAAATGAGAAAAGGATGCAGTTCCGTTTCTGACCAAGGTGCTGAACAAGCACAACTTCTGGCTCCTTCCATAGAGATCAGTGCCCAAGAAGCTGTATGAGAACACCAAGAAGGCTCTGAGGACCCCCTGGGAACTGTTGGGGTTCCTCTCTTTTGTCTCCTCTGCCATCACTTGGGGAGAAATAGTACCTGTTCTGTGCACTCAGACTTTTGGTCCAGGGGTCAGTGGGAGTGAACTAGAAGCCCTCTACCTGTGAGCAGCTGAGGAAAATAGAGACCGATTATCCCTGGATAGTCTCTTCCCCACCCTTCACTCTGCACACCCCCAGGTCTGCTAAATGATGATCTAAGTATCACCTCCCAATCCTTGGGGGGAGTGTGTGTGTGTGTCTGATACAAGAAGTTGTTTTGTGGGGTGCACACTGAGCTTTTCTGATGTCTGGGGCTTTCCACCCCAGATCTCATCTGCCCCACCCCCCTGTCCACAGAGCTAATGGGGGCTGACAAGCACAGAAGTCTGGGTGTCCTCATTGCCTGACAGGGTAGCCAGAGCCCCAGGGGAAAATGAACACTGAGGAGCACAAATATTTCAAAAGAAAAACAACATATTGGATTTCAGATTCCATCAGAAGCATAAATATTAGAACAGATGGGCCAAATGTTCTAATTAGCCTCATAAGCAGAGAAAGATAAAGGAAGATATTAGTAACATGAAACAAAATAAGAAAACATTAAAAAGGAACCAAGCAGAAACACAGCCCTGGATATGAAAAATGTAATAGTTAAAATAGAATATTAGAAATGGAAAATAGAAGTGTTGCGATAACAGGATAGGGTAATTACAGGCTGAGGAGTGACTTGGAAGGTCTGATTGAGGAAATCTTCAAGAAGGAAGAAGGAAAGGACGAAGAAATGGGAGATGAAGGGCACCTGGGTGGCTCAGTCGGTTAAGTGTCTGACTCTGGATTTCGGTTCAGGTTGTGATTCAGGGTTGTAAGATTGAGTCCTGAGTCAGGCTCTGTGCTGGGTATGGAGCCTGCTTAAGATTCTCTCTCTGCACCTCACCTCCCCTGAGAATAAAGGGAAAAAAAAAGAAATGGAAAATAGAGAAGAAAAACAAAGAGATGTAGAAGTCATTAAATGAAACTCATATTCAAGGAACAGGGAATTAGGCTCCCCTTTTGAAGAGAGGAGTGTCCAAGAATTGTGGATGTTCTATCCACCACATTGGGGGTGGATTTTTCTTCATAATACATCCTGCTTGGGATAAATGAAAATTGATTTATTTCATCAGTTTTGGCAAATTCTCAGTTATAATCTCTTCAATTCTCTATTTCCCCTCTTGGACTCTTGTCAAACATATACCAGATTATCTTATATCTTTTAACTTCTTTTATAGTTTCTATGTCCTTGTCTGGACTAAATTATTTGTAATTCCTTGTATTGATCTTCCAGTTCACTAATCTCTCAGCTAAGTCTCCAACTGAATCCAATCTGCTAGTCAGCCCTGAAATTTTTTTAATAGATTTTATTTATTTATTCATAGAGACATAGAGAGAGGCAGAGACATAGGCAGAGGGAGAAACAGGTTCCCTGAAGGGAGCCTGAAGCGGGATTCCATCCCAGGACCCCAGGGATCACACCCTGAGCCGAAGGCAGATGCTCAACCTCTGAGCCACTCAGGCATCCCCAATCCTGAATTTTTTTATTTTAAAATTATATTTTTTCATTTCTCAAAGCACTACATGCATGTCAGGAATGGTCAGTTCCCCCCACTTTTGATAATCTTTCATTGCTGGCCCATTTTTGTGATTTCGTCTCTCATTTCTTTATATTTCCTATGTAGTTACTCTATCCCTCTGTCTAATGACTCCAGTATCCGATATCCTGAGGGATTTAACCCTCTTGTTGATTGTTTCTCCTGACTCTCACCCATGGGAATTTGCTTTCTTTGGAGATTTTTTAAAAAATATTTTAAGTAATCTTTACACCCAGCATGAGGCTCAAACTTACAACCTTGAGATCAACAGTTGCATGCTCCACTAATCAAGCAAGCCAGTCACCCCTGGAGATTTTTTACTCTAAGTTCACATTGATAAATATTAATCTGTGGAAATCTTTGGGCCCTAATTGAGGATAAATTTCTCCAGAGAAGGTTTGTGTTTGCTTTTTCTAGATGTCTAAGGGTGTACTGAATCAGGGCTGGTGTCACCTTAGCTACCTTTGAGGGTCCCGGTTTATTGCAGGAGTTTGAGTTTAGGTTGCCTGCCTGCTGGCCAAAAGTTTCTCTTGCACCTCTTACAAGCATGGGCATGTGCACTCAGGATGATGCCATCTCTCCTCTATGCTTGTAACCTTACACTTTGGTTTCAGCTCATGTGGTCCCCTGGAGATTTTACTTAAACTCCTGCAGGATAGACCTGATGGTAGCAACAAGACTTGTCAGGGTATCTAGACTGCTACTTCCCAGAAGTGAAAGTGCTAAGAATTATTTACCATGAAAATATTCAGAAAAAGAATCAAACTAATGAAGAGAACTCAGCAAATTGCTGAAAGAGTCGGACATAAAAAATGCATAATATTTCTATACATAAGTAATAACCAATTAGAAAATATGACAGAAAAAAGGTCATTCACAATTACAATAAACTTTAGGACACTTTGGAATAACTCTAACAAAAGATATGCAAGATCTTTATGGAGAAAAATCACAAAATATTATTGAAGAACATAAAAGAAGATCTGAATAAATGGAGATTTTTAAATGTTCATGGGCAATATTCATGGGTTGGAAGATACTCTCGTAAAGGTGTCAGCTCTTCTGAGTTTAGTGTATAAATCCTATACAGTACAAATGAAAATTCGTGTGAAATCTTTTTGTGGAACTTGACAAGCTTATTCTAATATTAATATGGAAGACCAAAAAAAATTTTTTAAATGGAAAGCGAAGATAATTGTGAAGAGGGGTGGAGATGGGGAGGGGGAAACTTTCCATACAATATATGAAGATTTATTATAAAGTTGTACTAACTAAGACAGTGTGGTATTAGCACAGGGACAGAAAAGTAGCCTCATGGATGCAAACAGACTACAGTTCAGATAATAAACTCACTCATATTCGGAAACCTGATATATGAGAGAGGCTGATTACATTAGTAAGGAAAAGAAGGACTATTTTATATGCTGGGACAAATTATTATCTTTATTGGATAATCAATCATCATAGATACCAGACAAAAATTCTTTCTAGAGTAAAGACTTCAATGTGAAAAGCGAAACTTTGCAATTCTTGGAAGAAACCAGAGTAGAATATCTTTGTGATTTCGGATTGGGAAGAGAAGGTATCTTAAACAAGACACAAAACCTCCCAATTACAGAAAATGATCGATAAATTTGACCTCATTAAAATTAAGAGGTTTTGTACAACAAAAGATATTATGAACGCAGTTAACCACAAAACACAGACTGGAGAGACTTTTTGCAATGCAAATAACCAGCAATGAGTTAGCATCTAGAATGTATTAAAAAGTCCTCCAAGTCAATTTTTTTAGAAAGACACGCTAAAAAAATGACAAATGGTGCAAATAGGCACTTCAAATGGTGAGAGCCCAAATGGTCAATAAGCCAATCTGAAAAACTGCTCAACATCAAGTCATCAGCAATTGCACATTAAATATACATCAAGCCATTGTCAGATAGGAGACATTTAGTATTAATACACACTTACAGTTTTATGGGTGTAAACTGGTATAACCACTTTCAAAAGCAATTTGGGAAAATCCAGCAGAGCTGGAGGGGTATGTCCTTACTCCCACCAATCCCACTCCTGGGCAGATTCCTTGGAGAAATCACCATGCATATGAATAAAGAGACTATAAACAGGAATGCTCATCCCAGCACTGTTTGTAATAATGAAAAACTAAGATCACAAGAGAGTGGATAACAGAATACAAGGCCGCTATTAACAGTAAGTGAACAAGAGCTACATATATCAATGTAGATGCCTCTGAAGCCAGAGGATTTAAATCAAGTAAGTAACAGAAAAATGCATGGTGTCTAATGCCATTTATAAAAAGTTCCAAAATATGCAAAACTAGACTATATATTGTTTATGGTTATGGTTACCACATAAATTTGTAGGAAAAGTATAAAAACATGCACGGGAAGTAAATACAAAAAATGTTAAAAATTGATAAAGCTGAGTGTTTGATAAAGTGGGAGTATGGGTGCTTTATTATAGTATTCTCTTTACTTGTCTCAGTTTTTGAAATATTTATTTTTGAAATAAAAAGAGCACTCCATAGCTGTTGTGGGGAGGGAGTCGAGGAGCAAGCCCTGTTGGTGGCTTTGGCAGTGGTGGCAGTGAGAGGTGGTGGGTGGCTGGAGGAGGGATGTGGAGAGATGGAGAGGGAGGATGGGATTTAGATTTCTCCTTGCAGATGTGGGTTTGTTTTTGCTTCATTTTGTTTTCTCTTGAAAACTATGTGGAGGCTAAGTAAAAATTTTAACGTCTGACCATTTCAAGAGTTGTCACTGAAGTAGGGAAATAGCACCCTTGCACAGCACTGGCCTAGGTATAAGTCTGATCACTGGTTTTGTTGGCAATCCAGCGGTAGCTCCACTGCCGTTCATTCAAACCCATGTGCAGGGAGACCCACGCAAGGACCTTCAGTGTGGCAACATCCCAATGTCCCTTGAAATCTTGAAAATCTTCTGCACAGCAAAGGAAACCATCGACAAAAAGCAACCTATAGAATAGGAAAAAATATTTGTAAATCACATATCTGATAAGGGGTTAATATCCAAAACTTATAAAGAATTCATACAACCCAATAGAGAGTATGGGCGCGTACCTCTCTCTCTTTCTCTCAAGTAAACAAATAAGATCTCTTTTTAAAAAATGGGCAGAGGAACTAAATAAACATTTTTCCAAAGAGGACATACAGATGGCCAACAAGTACATGAAAAGGTGCTGAACATCAAGGAAATGCTAATAAAAACTGCAATGAGATATGACTTCTCACACCTATTAGAATGGCTGTCATAAAAAAGACAACAGATAAGTGTTGGTGAGCATGTGGTGTGCACTGTTGGTGGGAATGCAAACTGGTGCAGCCACTACGGAAAAACAGTATGGAGGTTTTCGAAAAAATTAAAAGTAGAACCACGATATGATCCAGCAACCATACTTCTGGATTTATATTCAAAGGAAATGAAAACAGGATATCAAAGATATCTACACTCTCAAGTTCATTGCAGCATTATTCATAATAGCCAAGATATGAAAATAACCTATGTGCTCCCCAAAATGTGAATGGATAAAAAAGATATGATATGTGTGTGTGTGTGTGTGTGTGTGTGTGTATACACATATATGCAATGGAATATTATCCAGCCATTTCCAGCCATTTGCAGCAACATAGATGGACTTTGAGGGCATTATGCAAAATGCAATAAGCCAGACAGAAAGACAAATACTGCATGGTACCACTTACATGTGGAATCTAACAAACAAACAAGAAGGGTCAAACTCATACAGAGTAGAAAAGTGGTTGCCAAGGGCTGGGAGTAGGAGAAATAGTGAGAAGTTGGTAAAAGAATACAAACTTACAGCCATAAGATGAATAAGGTCTAGGATTTAATGTGTGACATAGTGACTACAGTTGATACTATCATATTGTATAACTGAAATTTGCTAAGAGAGAAGAACTTAAATGTTCTCATTAAAAAAAAAAAAAAAAAAAGATAAGTAGGGGCTCCTGGCTGGTTCAGTTGGTAGAGCAACTCTTGATCACCAGGTTGTGATGATCACCAGTTTGAGCCCCACATTGGGTGTAGAGAATTATTTAAAAAATAAAATCTAGGGATCCCTGGGTGGCTCAGCAGTTTGGCATCTGCCTTCAGCCCAGGGCGTGATCCTGGAGTCCTGGGATCGAGTCCCATGTCGGGCTCCCTGCATGGAGCCTGCTTCTCCCTCTGCCTGTGTCTCTGCCTCTCTCTCTCTCTCTGTCTCTCTCTGTATGTCTCTCATGAATAAATAAATAAAATCTTTAAAAAAAATTGATGTGTAAGGTGATGGATATGTTAATCAACTAGATGGAGGCATCCTTTCATGATGTATACATATATCAAATCATCACAATGTTCAATTTAAATATCTTATAAATTTATTTGTCAACTTCTCAGTAAAACTAACAAGAGGGAAATCATCCATTTTCCCATGATATGAAATGTAAATGCACATGTAAGTAGTCATCGTTAGTCATCTGACTCTTCTTATGGTGGCTTTTGCTTTACAGACTAGTTTTTGTTTCTACATAGCTAAATCTATCAATCTTTTTTTTTTTAATTAAGTAATCTCTATGCCCAAAGTGGGGCTTGAACTCACAACCCCAAGATCGAGAGTCATGCTCTCGCTACTAAGCCAGCCAGGTGCCCCTCTCAATCTTTTCTTTTATGGCATCTAGGTTTTGTTTTGTACTTTTTTTTTTAAAGATTTATTTATTCATTTATGATAGACAGAGAGAGAGAGAGAGAGAGAATGAGAGAGAGAGAGGCAGAGACACAGGCAGAGGGAGAAGCAGGCTCCACGCTGGGAGCCCGATGTGGGACTCGATCCCGGGACTCCAGGATCGTGCCCTGGGCCAAAGGCAGGTGCCAAACTGCTGAGCCACCCAGGGATCCCTGTTTTGTACTTTAAAAGATTTTCTTTAAGTTATAAAAATTTATCCTATGGTAAAAAATAAATTAGATCAATATGTATCACTTTGAGTAGATCTCAAAAGACAGTGTTCAGTGAAAAAGAAAAAAATAAAGCCCCAGATGATATGTATAGCAAAACTTGGTTTATGTAAATAAAACTGCAGAACAGTTATATATTTTCTGTGAACACAATTATGTACATAAAATGCATTTTAAACAATTGGAAGGAACTCATCAAATTCATAATAGTGTTTCTCCTGGTGGTTGTGGAAGTCTGAGGAGATGTTAGCTTTATTCATTATGTCTCCATTTTCTTGGTAAAGGACACTATATTCATATGTTATTTATATACTTTTTAAAGGTATAGACAAAATGTAAGAAGGAAAAGCACAAATGCCAAGATGTTTTACAGTGATTATTTCTTAGGGGTGAGAGCATAAACAATGACATCCAGGGTGAACGCTGGCAGAAAGGGCAGTGATGGGATGCCTGGGTGTGCAAGGTGGCAGTAATGGTTAGAATGGAGGAGGGGGTGCTCCCAGGCAATGACTCAGCTTCCACTGGGTGCCAAGGTTTCAAATAACCCTCCTTGCAGTGGGTTTTGGCCAAGTCTACCCAGGGTGCTCTTTTCAGGTAAGACTCCTCCTCTTCTTAGGAAACTCCTTCTCCCTCCTCTTTTATTTCAGAATACCATCTGATGGCTCAGCAGCCTAGCACTCTCTGCCCCTCTGGGAAGACAGAAGCCCCCTACCCTTCCAGAGCAGCAAAGAAAAGGTAGGCAAAGGGAAGACAGCCGGAGCTCTCACACCTGCAGCAAAAGGAATGGAAACCATGCAACACCTGGCAGACAGGTAGCAGGAGCTCACCAGCATAGCCAAAGTGCCTTTCTCCAAACACCAGGTAAGCAAGTGATAGTGATAGGTGTCCAATAAATTGAAGAATTGCTGATTTAAACAAAGTTAAACAGGCTTATTGAGGGATTTGCCTGAGTCTTTAAATTCTACTGCACCTTGTGGGTTTCTGAGGAGGTTTTTACACAAGAGGACTGCACACGGTTCCCTTAACTTCCTGCATGGTGGGGCTCATGTTCAAGGAATACATGTTAAGTGTCTTGTGGAGCTAGAGTCCCAGGACGCCATATCAGGAGTAGATGATATGATTATATTATAGCAGTTTTGATTATCATTCTTTCCCTTATGAAGCCCTGGGCTTTATTTTTTTATTTTTAAAAAAGTTATTTATTTATTTATTTATTTATTTATTTATTTATTTATTTATTTATGATAGACATAGAGAGAGAGAGGCAGAGACACAGGCAGAGGGAGAAGCAGGCTCCAAGCCGGGAGCCCGACACAGGACTCAGTCCCGGGTCTCCAGGATCACGCCCTGGGCCAAAGGCAGGCGCCAAACTGATGAGCCACCCAGGGATCCCCCATGCCCTGGGCTTTTAGACTGCGGCTGAGCATGGAGGGGCCCTTAAGCCCAAAGCACACAAGTTCATCCTCTTGGGATAGATGGGTGATTATTAATTGTGGAAAGAGGGAACAGGACACAGGTCCCATATTCAAATCATCTGAAGAACTCCTTCAGTCCACACCATCTCCACTTCCCTCCTCCTACCCATCTGAGCACCCCATGGCCTGGGTTCTTGCACTCATCCCTGAATCTCTAACTTTCAAATGTAGGGGCTGGTGCAGGATAGGTGCTTAGCACATGTTGTTTTTACCATAATACAATTCTTTACCTGGCATAGTGTTTAGAGAATTTTCTTATTTCTATGGTGAGGTAGATTAAAGTTTCTCAATTTTGACAAATAGATGATTGAGTTTGGCTAGTTGGGGGGATAGATTTGTTGACCTTTATTTAATGAAAAATGTCAGACATAGGTAAAAGTAGAGGGAATTGTTTGATGAACCCAGTGAGAGGATTTTGCTCACTCACAAGGTTAAGTCAGCTTCTAACTTGTTGAGTGGGACTGACAAGCCAAGAGACAGAGAGAGAGAGAGAGAACCTCGAGCCAGGGTGGGGTGGGGGAGGAGCAGAGGCAGAGGGAGAGAGAGAATTTGAAGCAGGCTCTATGCCCAGTGGAGAGCCCAACTTGGGGCTCAATCTCACACAACCCTGAGATCATGACCTGAGCCAAAGTCAAGAGTCAGATTCTTTTTTTTTTTTTTTTTTTTATTGATTTATGATAGTCACACACACACACACAGAGAGAGAGAGAGAGAGAGAGAGGCAGAGACATAGGCAGAGGGAGAAGCAGGCTCCATGCACCGGGAGCCCAACCTGGGATTCGATCCCGGGTCTCCAGGATCGCGCCCTGGGCCAAAGGCAGGCGCCAAACCGCTGAGCCACCCAGGGATCCCTAAGAGTCAGATTCTTAAACCAACTGAGCCACCTAGGTGCTCCCTAAGATTTTTTTTAATTACACTTTTTATTTTGAGATAATCCTAGATTCACATGTGCTTGTAAGAAATGATACGGAGAGGGGATCTCTGGATGGCTCAGCAGTTTAGCACCTGCCTTCGGCTCAGGGCATGATCCTGGAGTCCCGGGATCGAGTCCCACGTCGGGCTCCCTGCATGGAGCCTGCTTCTCCCTCTGCCTGTGTCTCTGTGTCTCTCATAAATAAATGAATAAAATCTTTAAAAAAAAAATGAAATGATACGGATCCTATGTGTTCTTTACCCAGTTTCCTCCAGTGATGGCATCTTACTAACCTATAGCACAAAATCACAAACAGGAAAGTGACTTTGATACAATCCACTGATATTCCCAGTCTTACATGTACCTTTGTGTGTGTGCGTGCACACACACATTTATGTGGGTCTATACAATTTCATCATATGTGTAGGCTTGTGTATCCATCACCACAGTTTTTGTTTTTTTTTTAAGATTTTATTCATTTATTCGTGAGAGAGAGAGAGGGAGAAGCAGGCTCCATGCCAGGAGCCTGACATGGGACTTGATCCCGGGACTCCAGGATCACGCCCTGGGCCAAAGGCAGGCGCTAAACCGCTGAGCCACCCAGGGATCCCTCCATCACCACAGTTAAGATACAGAGCAGTCCTAACCCCACAAGGATCCCCTTCCTCCACATCTCCAGTCAGGGGTTTTGAGTGCATGATGTGAGAGATTAAGAAGGGTGGAGGGAAGGGCAAGACCCAGTGTGACAAAATAAGATATATATGATCTCTGTCCTAGTTCCTGGCACAGAGCTCCTATAACCTTTGTAATTTCCTAAGAGATAGGGATGCTATGAGTATCTTTTGTTCTAACATTTGGTCTTTGACCCAGAGCCTTTTTATTCTAATGAGGAGACTCTTGGTGGCTTGTGGGTAGGGGCTGGCCATAAGAAAAACTAAGCCATAATTATGAGCTTAGAACTCTCCACCCACCCTCTATTCTCCGAAGAAGGGAGAAGCGTGTGAGATGAAGTTAATCTTTGATCTTGCTACATGATAAGGCCTCCACAAAATCCCTGAGGTATGGGATTCAGAGAGCTTCCAGGTCGGTGAAGGCATCCCCGTGCTGGGAGGGTTACATACTCCAACTCCATGGGGACAGAAGCTCCTATATTTGGGACCATTCTGTGCCATGCCCTGTGGACCTCTTCTTCCAGCTGTTCATATGTATGTATCCCTTATCATTTCCTTTGTTAACAAACCAGCAAACATAAGCAAGTGCTTCCCTGCATCCTAAAATGGCAAAACAAAGTATCAAACATGAGGAGAGGATTATGGGAACCCCTGATTTGTAGCCAAGTTGGACAGAAGTGGAAGTAACCTGGGACCTACTACTTGGCAATTGGTGTCTGAAGTGAAAGCAATCCGATAGGACTGAGCCCTCAGGCAGTTAGTGTCAGAGTTGAATTCTAGAACATCCAGTTGTGTCCAGAGAATTGGAGAATGGGTCATTGCGGGTAAACCGCCCCCCATATTTGGTGTTGGAAATGTTGAATAGAAAGAGGAAACAGTGAGTGTTTTGTTTTCCTGAGGCAGCTGTAGTAGGAGAGGCACTTCGTGGAAAGAACAGAGAAGATTAAAGGGGGTTATCAGTTGTGTGGTGACTGATTGCAGCTTCTCCATTTTCCCCCAAATCTAAAGAATCACCCATCAATTCATTTAGAGTTGGATTTGGCTAGGAAGGGTGTGCTGAGTGCTGACTCGAGTTCAAGTGAAATCTCAGCTGAAATCCACTATGACCTAGACAGGGATGGGCAGGAGGTATTATCTCCATATTGAGAGCAGCAAAAGATTGAACAGAAGGGATTTGCCCAAGGTTATACAGCAGGTAGGCAACAGGCTCTGGAAAAAATCCAGGTTTGGAATGCACTGCTCCCTGGGCTCATGTCTGGCTAAGTCAATCAAGACAAAAACAAACTCAAAGTTTCTGTTTCTGGCCCAGGACAACTCCTGCTTGCTCCAGCCCAGGGGTCTCTCAGTGAATGGAGCTACCACCAAGTCATCGTTGACTCATGTCCTGCTTTCACCTCTGCATCTTGTAAATCAGCATGTCCTAGACCCCAATACCTTCTCATCACCTCCACCGTAACCACAGGAGTCAAGCCTCATCACCTCCTGATGGATTATTTTGCAAAAGCCTCCTAAACAGTTTCTGGTTTTGTTTTTAAACTCTACCCCCAACATGGGACTCAAACTCACAACTCCAAGATCAAGAGTCGCATGCCATACCGACTGAGCCAGCCAGGGGCCCTCTAACTAGTTTCTTTGCTTCATTTGTCCTTCAGCCCGAGTGATCCAAGTTGGGGGGTTGACCAGCTGCAGCCAGCAAGCCAAATCTGGTCCATGAGCTAAAAATGATTTTCATGTTATTAAATGGTTGGAAAAAAATTCCAAAGAATAATATTTTGTGACACATGAGAATATGAGATTCAGATTTTATTGTCCATACATAAATTTTATAGGAATACAGTCATGCTCATTTGTTTATGTATTGCCCATGGCTGCTTCCGCAGAGCTGAAGAGTTGGTACAGTGATCATACAGCCAGCAAAGGCTAACTACCAGGGTCATCATCCCCTCCCCAATCTCCTCCGAGGGCTTCCTCCTCCCCCCAGAAGGAGACCCAAAGTCCCAGAGGTGCCCCCTGCCTCTCTGACTCTTCCCCTGTCCTCCGACCACACCAGCACCACCGCACTTAAGTCTACTGACTTTGGGTCCCCTCCCCTCATTCATTGTGTATGCTAACCTTTCCTCCTCAGAAATGCTGTTTCTCTCTTGTGATGCTCTTCTGTTCTTTGTGTAAGTGGCTCCATTTTCTCCAGGTTTCCACTCTTTTTTTTTTTTAAGATTTTATTTATTTATTCATGACAGATACAGAGAGAGAGGCAGAGACACAGGGAGAGGGAGAAGCAGGCTCCCTGCAGGAAGTCCAATGCGGGACTTAATCTCCAGTCTGAGGATCTTGCCCTCAACCGCTGAGCCACCCAGGTGTCCCTCCAAGTCTCCACTCTTACGTCACCTCTTCTGAGAGGCCTTCCTTGACCATATCTGCCCCTGTCCCTCCATCTCATTCCCTCCTCAACTCCTCCATTGCACTTTTGTCTGTCTACTTATGCATCCTCTGTCACCCCCACCCGGACATAAGCTCCACCTGGGCAGAGCATATGTTAGATGCTCAAGGATTGTTTTCTAATGAATGAATGAATGAATGAACATGAGGCCTGTATTGGCCCAGGAGCTATGTGTCCATTTCCCTAACGGGGTTACTTCTGTCCTAGGGGACATATTCCCATCAACTCCTCCCTAGTATTTTTTTCTCCTCTTGCGCCCACTGCTGTTACTAACCGCCATCAGTTCCTTTCCCGAGGAAGTTGTCAGCCTCAAGGTCATTCTGCAAAAAACCAAGGAGACAGCAGGTACTTAACCAGTTTAAGGAAGAAATGTCTCCCCTTCTCAGCAGGTGAAAAGGCTCTTTCTTCTACTATCAAGAGCCCCAATCCGTAAAAAAGATTAATCATATAAACATTCAAGTTTGGTGACTGGTACAAATATAAAAAGTTTCAACTCACTTCTTTTTCTTTTCTTTTCTTTTCTTTTCTTTTCTTTTCTTTTCTTTTCTTTTCTTTCTTTTCTTTTCTTTCTTTTTTTTTTTTTTACATGATTTTATTTATTCATTTGACAGAGAGAGCAAGAGAGTGCAAGCAAGGGGAGTGGCAGAAGGAAAGGGAGAAGCAGACTCCCTGCTGAGAAGGGAGCCTGATGAGGACTCAATCCCAGGACCCTGGGATCATGACCTGAGCTGAAGGCTGACGCTCAACCAACTGAGCCACCCAGGTGCCCCTCATTTCTTTTTCTGAGTAACAGGAAACAACCCCAGCCAATGGACATGGCCAATTGCAATGCTGCAGACAGCTGGGGGTATGAATATGTGAAAGGTACAGGGCATGGGGTAAATTGGCTAGATTATGCCCCAGTAAAACAACAATTCCCAAATCTCAGTGTCTGAAAACAACACAGCTTTATTTCCTGCTCACATTACATTTCCATCAAGGGTTGACAGAGCCCATTGAACATGGTGGTCACCCAGGAACCCACGATGGCAGAACAGCTGCCAACTTGAACGTTGCTGGTTGCTGTGCCAGAAAGGGACCTTAAACTCTGATGGAGAAGTACAGAGCATTTGCAGCCACTAGCCAGAACTAGTCACATGCGCTCAGCTCCCAGTCACGAGGGACGAGAGAGCAATCCTATCCTGTGCCTGGAAGGCAGAGGGTTGGGAATATTTGATGAACAGCAGTAATGACAACCACACAGGGTGAAGAAAATTTGTTCTCTTTAGAGGAAAAATAAGACCAGGGAAGGATAAGGGAGGGCAAGAAAGATAGAAGCTAAGGAAGAAAGGCCTCAGAGGCCCCCATGGGCATGCCAGTCAGCCTAGCAACTGGTCACACTCATTTGTTCACCTGAGCTGTAAATTTCTGTGTGTCATCTATTGTCATGGTGTTTGAAAAGCTCATTATGCACTATACAGAGCTCTTCAACTATTCTTTACTCTTACACATTTATAGCACCCTTCCAAATGGGTAAGTCACAGCAATCCTCCTCAGGTAAAATTATTCTCCAAGCCCTCGCTTCAGTGAGCAGGAGCATATAATCCCTGGGTGACATTCCACACCAAGGCATAAACTCGGGAACAGGCACAGTTGCTCACAATATTTCACACATACCTAGCACTAATGACTGCAGATCAGTAAAAGACAACTCCGATTTCTCTTTAGGGCTGACCCTAAAATGTATTTTCCATTTATATCCGATCCCTCTGGTTCAGTCAGTAATTTCCTTTGGAGCAGTGTTGTTCAATAGAACTTTCTGCAATGATGGAAATGTTCAGCACCTGCACCATCCCATACGGTAGCCACTAAATACACAAAAGCTGGCCATGGTGCATTTGATTCCAAGAGCCCCTTCTGACTCACACTGCCTTGGTTCAGCTCTCCTATCCAGGGAATATGTCTAGACTATTCCTTATAGGAGTGGCCTCTAATTGAATGGGGTAGGGGGAAGAGGACTGCTGACCAAGCGGTATTATTCCATGGACAAGCTGGCCAGAGCTCCGGAAGGTGGCCCGCGTGCAGAGACTTGGAGCAGTGGTGACTGGCTAAGCCTATCAGACTGCTTTTCCTGGAATTTTAAAAGGCTTGGCCAATCAGCAGTGAGAGGAGGCGGGAGCAGGCAACTAGAAACAAAGAGGTGGTTGAGAGAGATGGATTCCTGACAGCTGTCACGGTTCTAATCCCAGTCCCCAACCGCTTAGATCCTTCAATAAACATGAAAATAAAGTACCCTTTCCCTTAAGGCGCATGGATTGACTATTTGTTCTTTGCCTCAAAAGAAATAAGTAATTAAAATTCCTCCAATTCAGGGTCTCTCAATCTGGCACTATTGACAGTTGGGGCTTCATAATTCTTTGTTGGGGGGGCTGACCCCTGCATTGCAGCATCCTTAGCTTCTACCCACTAGGTGCCAATAGCACTGCCCGCCCACCCTCTGCCTGTCATGATAACTAAAAATGTCTCCAGACATCGCCAAATGACCCCTGGTAGGCGGAGGCAGGGGAGGGTGTGTGTGCAAAAACCCCGACTCCCCACCTCCTGGAGAATCAACCCTGCGGAACTGTATCCCAAGTCGACCTCCTCCGGCCTCCTTGAGGACAAAAAGATAAAAGCAGCCCCGTTTATTCCTAGCAAATTCACAGTTCTCCCTCCCTCTCTTCTCCAGGCTAAATAAAGATAGCTTTTTTAGTCTTTTTCCTAGAGTCTGTTTCACAGATATTGATGGCGACATCTAAAGATGAGACTAGAACCATTTGGTTGAGAGGGACTCTGTTCCCTTAACTCTACCTATTTATAGAGACAGGGGAACAGACACATCCACGCAGCCCTGTGACAGTGGCAGCTCTGTGGTCAAGGAAGTAGCATCTCAGAGCTCAGTGCTGGGCTGAGCCATTCTGCCCGTGAGCTGATTCAGACCTGCTGAGCCAACAAACTGCTAATTTACAAAAAAGGGAAATGATCCTCCAAGGGCATTGACATTTATGTCTTCCCATCCCTCTGAGTATTTCAACTGTTTCTGCAGTCTCTCCACCTGGTATTCTCATAGATACTCAAACTCAATCAAAATCAACCTCCTTGTCTTCTTCCTCAAATCCATGCTTTTTCTATTGTTTCCAGTGTTTTTTATTGTGTCCACCCCATTTCTCGAATCAGAAGCCTGAGAGTCAACCTCTGAATGGATATAAAAGGAAAAGAGTCTGGAGATACAAGAGTCTGGAGAGTGAGATCATGGCCAACTCATGGAGAGTTTTGTGCACTGTGCTAAGGCCTTTCGTTGTTAATGTCTACCTCCCCTTGCTCATCAGCCATTTCCTCACAAACTTCCCACAGTTTGACTTGCATCCCATCAGGCCTCTAAAGGCTCCCACCATATTCACACATCCCACCCACAGGGAGGGGTTTATACAGGGTGTATACACCAGAGGGTCAGAAATCCTGGGGCCATCATAGAATTCTACCTCCCACAGCCCCTAGGCCTGGACCCGACTGCCCCTGTTTCAAACTCAGCATATTCAGAAACAAATACTTTCCTAAACTGACTCCATGTATCAACTTCACCATTTAAGGAAATGAGGCAATGGCACAGACTGTTAGCTCTCCCCTCACTATCTAAATCCCTCTTCTTTTATAGAAACAGAATCTACTTCTACCATGGCCGATATCATGGAATTTTTAGCTGGGTACTTAGAAAAGGCCACTTAGAAAACAAAGATCACACTCTTAGCATCTCTTGCAAATAGGTGTGGTCACAAGACTCATCTCTAGAAGTAGAATATGAGTGGAAATGATGAGTGGCAGCTATACGGAATCTTCCTCAAGTGGCCCTGCCTCTTTCCTTTTGCCAGTTTTTCATCCCTTTCTCCATACACTGGAGACTCAAGTTCCATCCACTGGAACTCAAGTGCCACCAGATGGTACCATGAGAATAAGGACCACACCCCAGGATGGCAGATGAGTGAATTGTCAGAACCCTGGATCTCCAAGAACTTTATGGAATAGGGCTGCCTTCCCAGCTTTGAATTGTAGATCTCTGGACATACAAACAGTAGAGAAAGAAACTTCTATTTTGTTTAAGCCATTGTTGATTTGAGTGTCTGATACTCAGAGTTTAATATAATCCTAACCAACGTGGGGGTTATTTCTTTAGTCTCGCTAGACTTGAAAACTTAAATATCTTTTTCTTCCCTCAATCCTCTAAGCTCTTATGCCCACAAGGTCCTAAGTCCTGTTGATTCTTCCTTTGCACTTCGCCTCACACTCACCCCTTCTTTTGTAATTTCCATGGCCTGTTTTGATCCCAGCCTGTTCTCTTGACTCCATCTCTCTCCCTCCAAGCAAGGCTGCATAACCTCCAGATTCCTGAAGTGTCACATTCATCATGTCACTCACCGTCCTTAAACCCTAAAACCTGGGGTCCTGTTGTGTTTAACAGGATGAAGCCCCAACATTTCACCCTGTCATTACACTGTTCCATAATAGAGCCCCAAGTTTTCAACTCCTCCTTCCTCTAATATGGATCTTTCCCAATATCCACGGGGGTATGTTGTCTGGGGAGTCCCCCAGACAGCCCATTTTGTCCATCACTTTGTGCTAGAGATCCTCAGTGCTGGCCACACATTAGAATCATCAAGAGCTATTGAACATGAGCAGAGCCCAGCATTTTAGCACTCAACACATGAAGGCATTATCTCCTGTGAGCCACAAAGCAGCTCTGTGAGATGTAAGTACTCTCATCATCACCATTCTACAAAAGAAACAACAAAAAATTTAGGAAGTTCAGGATATTAGTCCTGGTCAGAGTCCAGGATTACAACAGAAAGGACTTCCCTCTAAACCACTACTGTGGGGATCCCTGGGTGGCGCAGCGGTTTGGCGCCTGCCTTTGGCCCAGGGCGCGATCCTGGAGACCCGGGATCGAGTCCCACGTCGGGCTCCCGGTGCATGGAGCCTGCTTCTCCCTCCGCCTGTGTCTCTGCCTCTCTCTCTCTCTCTCTGTGACTTATCATAAATAAATAAATAAAAAAATTAAAAAAAAAGAATATTTAAAAAAAATAAATAAATAAACCACTACTGTGTAGTCCCTTGAACTATATTAGAGATAATTACAAATTAAAAATAATTTCTGACAGCATGGAACACGATTAATTGCCAATAAATCACAAAGTACAAGTGAGCATTTAAAAACTACAAATGCCTGGTCCTCACCCGAGACCATGGGAATTGGAGTTTCTTGAGAGTGTGGCCTGAATATCTTTATACCATCTTCAGATTTATTCCAAGGTGAATCCAAAGTGCAAACAGAGTTGAGATCCATTGCTTAATACAGTTGCTCTCACCTATCTGTCTTCCTTTCATTCCCACTCCCCACTCCAGGCCCTACTTACCTTTTGGGGTTCAGTCCAAGTGTCAGTGTGTAGCCGGCCAGTTTTCTCCAACCTGAATGATCCCTTTTCTGAATGTTGGTTGCAAAATTTGTCCACACCAGCTGAGCTGGCACCTACTCCACCTCTCAGTTTGAATCCAACTCTTGGCTTTATGCCACTGGATCCTTGGCAGGTTTTCCAAATTTAATCATTTTCTGCTCAGCTACCTTCACCTCTGCCCAAAAGAGCAATGAGCACAACTGCTCCTCTATCAGAAGCAAGACCTGAACTTAGGGTCCTGCAATGTTGTAACCTTGGCTCAGCTCTCCCCTCCCAGTGATTGGAAACCAGATATGGGGAAACAGATTGTGGCTAAGTGGGAGGAACACCAGCACAGTGGAGGAGAAGAAAGTGGACAAGGATTTTCCAGGACTCTCAGATTCAGATGTGGACATTGGCAAAATGATGATGGGGATGATGGTGCCTCTAGAAAACAGGTTGGACCCATGTACAGGGAAATGTTGAGGGCAAAGCCTCAACTGTCAAGGGCAGGGCCTGGGATAACATTTGATGGTCAAGGAACAGGTACTGAGAAAGCAATCTGAGTAAAAGTGACATTGTGACTAATTGAAGTTGTTGAATGATGGAATGAATGGATTTTCACTTGTGTTGTTAGGAAGAATTTAGGGGCTGTGGCATCCTCGCTTAATACAGAAAGCTGCCAGCCAAGAGAAGCTAAGAAGGCATAAGATGGAGGGCCTGATGTGGAAGAGAGAGCCCATGGCCACCAGAAGCTCAGCCACCCAGAGGCCAGATCCAAAGAGAGCAGCCCACTCTGCTACTTGCCGTTCTATAGTCCCAGATTCCAAGGTCTTGGGATTCCTGCTGGCTGAGCCAATTTTTTTTACTGAAGACAAGGGTATGGCTAGGTTTCCACATCTGTGCTGACAACCCTGCTTGGTTATTCTATTCCACCATGAAGCAGGTGATGAAAAGAGTCTTAGGGATGGGGCATCACTTGTCTTGACTTACATGATAACTTACGGCAGTACTGGAGTCAAAGCCAATTTTCCTAATTCCAGCCCAGAGCTCTTTCTTCTTGACTCTGTGGCCAAGTTAGTCACTTTGCCTTTGCAAGACTCAAAACAAGGCCTCCACTGGGAGACTAGGGGGCTCTCCTTCTGACCTGCATTCAGCAGGAGGTCCCAGGTATTCTCCAACTGAACCTGTTCTTGCAAACGAAGTGGAGGCTGAGTGTGACACAGAGTAGCCTCTGGGGAGACAGCTGGCAGGCTTTTTCCTAGATCACTGGCCTTCTGATCCCATTGTCATCAGCAGCACACAGTGAGGTCAACCACTGCCTTCTGGGCCCCAGTGGGAGGCCTGGCATGAAAATCAACTCCACAATGAAACCTGCTGCCCAACAATATCTTGATATCAACAATATCTTGATCTTCCCAGGCTAAGGGTGGAGGAGGGTGGAGGTCTATTCCAGAGTATAACTATATGGGAAAAGCCAGCCAGAGTGGTCAACGTATCAAAGAGGTCTTTTCAAGGAACTCGCCATTCTTATAGTTCTGCTGGTGGGGAGTCATGACTACTTACATTTGAGCAACCCCCAGCCTGCACTGGGCCCTAATTCAGCCCAGCTGACTGGACCAGTGGGGGGATGTTGAGCCTAGGGTTGTGGATCTCTGCACATCCCAGGAGCCTAGAGGTGGCCTGGGTCAAAGGCTCCGGCTAACTGGGAACCTTGATATTCACTTGGGTCATCAGATTCTCCCCTTGTTAGTAATTTAAACTGGAACTGTGGAGAGAAAGCCAGAAGGAAGCAAGTGACAAGTTAAGTTGCTGAGCAGCCTTCCAGGCAGCACGCCAACATGGGATCTTACAGCTCCTGCTGCTTCGGGCTGGGAGACAGCCCAAGGAGTCAACAGAGCCCCCCTGGATCCCAAACAGCCTTTCTGGCTCCCCTTGTATCCCCATGTCCGCCACCTCTGAACATACCCAGAATATCTTTGCTGCCTAACTCCCACACATCTCTTCACAACATGGCCTGTTACCTAAGGCAGCAGGAGTGAGTCCCTGTCACCAAAAGGCCCCTGTGATGGCAGCAGAGACATACTTATGGAAAGCTGCATTTTGGAGGCAAAGTAGGGTGCTGCTGCCCCCTCTGCACAGAGCACTCCTCTAGTCCCCAACTTGGAGGACAAGGGGTGCTACATTAGGGGACCCAGAAGGACCTTAAGGACACACAGTCTGAAAAAATAGATGTGCCCCCCAGCCAAGGATGCACAGCTGAGACAGTCTCTGGAAGCAATGCAGCAAGTGTGGAGCCTGAGATAGTCACAGGTCTGTACCTGTGTGAAGGGGGCTGGTGGCTGCCACATTTTCACTGGCAGGGACAGAGCCCCTGCCTTACTCTGGGTCTCCAGTTTATTGTTGTTCACTGAACAGCAGATGCTGCTGTGGGCCCAGGAGAGACAAGGGTCTGTCCTATAATTGCGTTCCTGTCAGAGAGCTGATTGGTGGATTGTGGCTTTGCCCCTGTGGATCTCTTCCTTCCCTCACGTCCCCCTCATCGTCCCAGGTGGCAAGACATACTCTGTGCTTTCCCCCAGGGCAGGAGAAAAGGAGGAAGGACCCTCTCCCAGCGCCTCTGTCTTCAGGGTGGGGTAGAAAGGGCATCTTCAGACTGACATGTCTGAGGTCTCTCTGAGCCCGGACCTGCAGAGTGCATCAACAGCATTATTGTCCTTCTCAGGCCAGGCTCACGGCTGAGAGATCGTGAGCGGACCTGCAGAGTTCAGTTCAGGAAACATCTCCTGAGCATCTACCGTGCCTGGGCTGGGCACAGCTCAGCTATGTGGGGCACATGGAGATGGGCAAGACCCAGTTCTGGCTCTGAGAAGTTACAGCGCAGCGGGGAGGTGTTCAACTTACATAGAGAACGGCAATTTAGGACAGAATATGGTCAATGCCAGGAGAACTCTTCTAACTGATCCAGGGACTAATGATGGGTGAGTCCGTGCCCCTGAGGACCAGAAAAGCCTGTGTAGGGGAGTTGGCACTTGACCCAGGGCTTGGGGACCATGTGGACTTTGACTCTTTGTGGAGCGATAGGTGGAAATAGTGGGGTTGGGGCAAGAGGCTCCCAAGAGAAGGACTGTCAATCTTTGGCTTGCCAACAATTAATATTAACTATTGTGTCAGGCACTGTGCCAGGGACTGCTGGGGGTGCCACATGGTCCCTCTCATGGTCCAGAGAGGAGCTAGACAAGTTGATGGTGGCTGCAGTTCAGTGGGACAGGAGCTGTGGGTGAGAGAGGGCAGGGGTGAGGGGAGATCAGATCATGTAGCCCTGGTGCATGTCCTGCTGGGAAATAAGCCTAGAGAGGAGGCAGAGCCTTGCCATGCCCCCATCCCCCACCCTCTTTGATTGAACCTGAATCTGAAGGCATTAGAAACCTGCACTGAGGTTTTGGTCAGAGGCTGATGATGTGGGAGAAAAGAGCACACCCTTTTGGGGGCTAAGACACTTTATGTCACTATTTCCCCAGTATCTCTTGATCAGCTTCCCCCAAAGATGTGGACAAAGGAGTGTATATGTTAGGGAATGTGGGTTTTTTCACTGCTAAGAGAATCACTCACAGCCTGGCAGGGGCAGGAACAGGGCGTGCCATTTCTCCAGCACCTCCTGTAGGTACCATCTCTTGTCATCTTCACAACAGCCTGTGGAGTGGGCTTCATGATGGGCTTTTACAGCAGAAGCTACTGCAGCTCAGAGAGGGAAAGTCACACGCAGAAGGAGGACGCACAGCTCACAAGATAGGGGCAGGCCTGTCTTCTCCAAACCTTGTTCTTTGTTTTTTATCTGCTCAAGACAGCTGGGTTTGTCCACAGAGGTCAGTGCATGACCTCCTGTTCATCACCTCTGTAGCCAACAGGAAAAAAGGCCAAGAAGAGGATACCTGGGGTCTGTGTCTATATGAGAGGCATCACTCCCCCTTGCTGTAGGAGCGGGATTGGTGCTGTATGAGCCATGTCACTGCCGTGAGCGCTGCACACATGCACAAAGAGACAGAGTCCTTGGGGGAACGCGTCCCCAAATCCCAGGCACACCCCCTCATCGCCCTCCCTCCCCAACCAGAGAGAGCAGAGCCGAGGGTGGAATGAACAGACCTCTCTGCACCCTTCAACGGATTTCTGAGGGGCGTCCGGGGAGGGAGGGGAAGGCTGAGCACTCTCAAGTGACCCTCCCTACTTCCTGACCTACACTCAGGTGCGCGAGAAAATCCTCGAGCCCCCTGCCCGGCGGGCGCGGCCTTGGCGCTCGCTGGGAATCGCGCGGCTGTGCGCCCCGCCTCCCCGGCTCCCCGCCTCCGCCGCCAGCCCGAGGCTAAGCGCTTGCTATTTCGATCCAGAGCAGCGCTCTCCTCGCTCTCCGAGAGGCCGAGTCAAAGGCCCGGTGAGGGGAGGTCGGAAAGCTAATAAAGAACCTCAGAGGCCCAGCGCTCACGTTTCAGCCCCATCCCCATTCTCCATTCTGAGTGCCCGGCCCCGCCGAGAGCGCGAGCGAGATGACGCCCCGAAAAGTCGGTCGCTCCCCAGCCCAAACGACTCTGGAGCCTGTGACAGCAACCCTGGCCCCCAGGCTTTCAGTCCTAAATCACTCCTCCCCCCCCGCCCCCGATGCCAGAATAGCGGGGTGCAAGGTATAACTCGGCTCACGCCCGCCTGGGGCCGCAGCAGGCGGCTGGCCGCGTCCCGGGGGCTTTCCCCCACTGCAGGGGTCCGGGTGAGCCGGAGGGGAAAGCGCAGGGTGCGCCTGCCTCTCGAGCGAGGTGCCTTCCTCTCAGGTCCGCATGTGTGGGTGGGGATAGGAGTGTGGAGGGGGGACGCCCGGCCGGACCGCCTTGCCGGTCGCAGGCCTGGGGAGGGAATTCATCCTTCAGCAGGGCAGGAGGCCCTGACATGTCCCTTTGCCCAGGAGATTTGGGCACACACACCCCAGGAGGTCCCTCCTGAAAGAGCCAGAACGTAGGGAGCTCCTGCCCGAAGGTGGACAGACCTAGGTGTGGTGTGCATAAGTGTGTGTGTATGTGCGTGTGTCTCTGGGTGTGCGCGCGTGCAAGGCGAGAGGGTCTCCGCGTACCCCGCACCCTCTATCTGGGATTCTATATTTTCCCTTCCTTTGTTCTCAAAATAGTAGGCTAGCGCGGTCTGCGCTGCCCTGAGAAGGGGTGGGGGCCGTTGCGCGCTCGCTCTCGCGCGCCGGAGTTAGCTGCAGGGTTACAAACAGTCTCTCCCTGCTCCCCCGGCCTGAATTAATGTGTTACTATTTTGGGCGCGCCAGTGTTTCCAGGGGAAACCTAATGACGCAATGACGTCAATGCAGGTCAGCAGCAGACTCTCCGGGAGGGCGGGCGGGCTCCCGGCTTTCAGGCTCGGCGCAGTCTACTGGCGGGAGGGCGCCGGCGAGGTGGCGAGGGCGGCAGGCGCGGGGGCGCGGGAACCCCGGCCAGGCCCAGGGACCAGAGGGCGCCCCCTCCCAGCGCCCGGACCCGGTAACTTCCCGCAGCCCGGGACGGAGTTTCTCCTTTGCCCGCGGACATGAGGCGGCGTGGAGGGCAAGCGGGGTAACCCCCACTCCCACCCTACCTTTATCCAGGGGGAGCCAGAGAAGCCAGCAGGTCCGGACTCGATGAGGGGGCTCCACGCCGGGCCTCCCACGCACAGGTACGCGCAGGTCCTCAGGGTGTCCCCAGCATGGGGAGGGAGACATTCACACTCACTCCTGTCCACATTCTTCTCGTGATCTGGCACCGTAACTGGGAGTTTGGTGAAAGGAAAAGTGGTGTCTGAGACCTACCCTCTTTGCCTAGGTCCCCCCACTCTTTTTGGCCTAGGAGCTGCTTGTTTGCTCCTCTCCAGTACCTTCGGTAGTCGAAGGCTAGAACTGGGGCTTCCCACTGGCACTGGCACTGGCAGTGCCTGTCTTGGAGGCGCCATCTGAGGCCAGCAAGCTAAGTGGGAAAGGGTGTCCAGGCCAGACAGGCCGTGGGGATGTGAGACTGGATTGGGAGCCTCAGCAGCCTGGAAGGGGGTGGGCACTGCCCGTGAGCAGGATGCGTGTATGGGACTGCTTGGTCTGTGCCTGGTCTGGGAGCGCACCCCGGGTGTCCATGGGGTGTGTATGTACGCACTCACAGAAGTCTGCTGTGTCTTCCTGTCGGTGCCTTACGTGTGGGAGCACTTTCCACACCCTTCCTTGGCCCGCAGCTGGGGCACCTGCCCGGAGTGTAGGGTCCAGCGAGGGACCCACTTAGATCCAAGGTCTTTTCCCTGCTCATCTCCCACAGTTGTTCCAGATTTCACCCTACCCCCAGCCGGGCGGTGGCCGTCTTTTCTCCACACTGGCCACAGCTTCGGGCGGCTGCGGACTTCTCAGAGCTCAAGCTATCTTCTTGCCCCAGCTCACTTGTGCCCTTCCCTCCTTGGAGCGTGAGTTGAAGAGGAGGAAATCCCTTTCCATCCGGCCCCTTTCGCCGGGGGTTTAAAAGGCTCGGGCTGAAGCCACTGCTCTCTGCCCGGGTCGGCGGCGGGCCTCCGTTTTCAGCACCAGGGTCCGGACAGCTCCACGCCCTCCCCCGCACCGCCTCTTTCCTCACCCGGGCTGAGCTCAGGACCTGGGAGTGAGCGTCCCCTGTCCTGGCCTTTCTGACCTCTCCCCTGCCCCCAACGCACACAAGTCTGATCCTTCCTCCCCATCCAGATCTCTGTTCCGTGCCCAGGTGCTAGAAGGGGCAAAAACCAGCCTGCAAGATCTCAAGCTGACTGGCAGGCATCACCATGTTACCAGCAGCCTGGCTTCCTTCAAGGAGTAGTGACTCCGAAGAGAGGCTGCCAAGGCCTTGCTACAAGCTCCTCTTCCTACCTCAGTTCATTAAAATAAGTAAATAAAGCCAGATTTTTTCCTCAGGAGAGGAGCCAGCTTTCAGAAGGTGCTGGTGGGGTTCAGGATTTTCTGGATTCTTTAAACACAATTAGTAGCTCCTGATATCACCTTTCAGACAGTCTCACAGCCCTGTCCATCCTTCTTTTCCTAAATCCAGGCCTCACCTGGTGGAGGGAGGGGTAGGGATGGATACTACCCCCCTCTTTACTTCCCACAACAGTCAGAGAGGATTTGGCTAATGTCATAGCTTTGGGGGCTCTGGATAGGGTGATGTCTATGTGAGTTCTCACTACAGCTGTGCCTTGAACTGTTGAAGGTAATTTTTGTGGTGACAGAGCTCTGTGTAGACTTGCTGGGCTGTCACCACACAGAGACTTTTGGGACAGCCCCCACTCCACATTCTACCCCAAATGGAATCTAGGACACAGCAAATCTACTTGTGGCTCTATTTCCAGATTCTTTTAGTTGATGAAAGATGGCACTAGAATATTGCCCCTGACACCTCTCTCCACCTTGCTCAGGAATTGTCTTATTGTCATCCCAACTTCTCCAGGTAGAGTAGTATGCGTGATGCCCCAGCTGATTCAGGGATGGGTGAAGGAAGCCAAGGAAAAGCCAGCTCTTCCCACCCTGCCCCACCCTGTTTCAGAAACCTTTGGCAAGCTGGAGACTTTGAACCTCTTTCCCTATCTGAGAATCAGAACACTCTTCTTCCCTAGATATTCTCCTCTCTCAGGCAGCAGAGATTAGGCCAAACTTGTCATATTTGACCCAGGGGCAGATCCAGGTGTTGTCTTTCTCCTACTGAGCCCAAAGCACTAGAGGAGGTCTGAGCTTGGTGGGGAGGGTGTCTCTTTACAGAAACTCTGGGACCTGGAGTGAGGCATGCACACTGTCAGCAGGAAATGGCCTTTTCTCTGAAGAAGCCATTGTTCTGCTTGCTGCTCAGCTATCAGAGTGAGGAGAGGGGGAAAAAATCCAGTCTAGGGACAAGGGAAGGAGAGTCAGTAATCTCAATCCAGTGGCACTTCCTTCTCAGAGGGTAGAAGCCTAAGACCAGATCCATGACTTCCTCAGTTTCCATAGGTCTCAAGGGCAGTCAAAAAACAGCTGTTTCCCCAAATGAATTAATTTGCATGACAAAGCTGTGTGTGACTGGGTTAAGGAGGTAACAGCATGGGCAAAATATGAAAACAGCAAGGGGATATGCCTTCCACCAAAGGACAGTGCCCACTCCCCAGCGCTCCCCACCCCAGGGTCTTTGCAGCCAAAATTTGTTCCTCTGGGAGGCAACAAAGCTGCCACCATCTGCCTAGCCCCACTCCTGGCTACTTTCCAAGCTTCCCTGGCTCCCTGACCTCCTTCTGTGTGACATCTGGCTGTGGCCTCAGGGGAAAGCTGACCAAGGTCGGGCAGATACAGAGGTGTTTACCCTGGGGACCTGAGGCTGACTTCTCCTCTGGTTGTGTGGAGCAGGGACCTAGGAAGAAGAGCTAGGAAAGGTGAGGGGCCCCACCTGGCAAGAAACCTGCACATGACATTGCATTGGGTGCTGAGGAGATCCCAGACCTCTGAGGTTGTCCCACTCCCCAGGGTCAGATGCACAGCAGAGAGCTGGACTACCTCAGCACCAGTCCCAGCACAAGGGGCCAAATTTTCCCTTCAGCTCCCTGCTGATTCTTAAGCAAGTCCTTATGATGAGCCTTATTATCTCCATCTGAATAATGGGGATTACCTGAAGCAAGGATGGTCCCCATTGAGAGTCAACTTGCTCTGATGATGTCTGAGGCTTGCATTAGCATCTGAAACCAGAGATAACTCCTAAAGAGCTGGCTCCTAAAATATCTGGGTTCCTGGGAGGCTCAGAATACTTTGGAGCATGGGAGAGGATGGCTCTGGGTCCAACAATAACTTTGCTACCTCCTGGTCATAGTCTCAGCCTCTCCATGCGGATGGAAGCCCAGGCCTCATCATTCAGAGATCAAGGACTCATGGCTATTAGAGAAGTGCCCAGGGGAAGTATGATTGGGGAACAGCTCTGGGCTGGCCAAAATCACACAGCTCTAGTACCCAGCTTAGGGCTTAAGCTGGAAGCCCCCATTCTCCTAAACAAAAAACCAAGAGAGCTGAATGGAAATAGTCCTGGGCTCAACTCTTAGGGCCAAGAAGTTCAGAGTATTCCCACCTGCTAGGAATCTTGTAGAGGCCTCCTGATCACCTCACTCTCTAGCAGGGGACTGAGACAAGTTCCAAACGAGCTGGGACAAGGTCACTGTGCTCTCTTCCCAATGAGAAGCTTGCCAGAGGACATGGGTCACAGGCCCAAGGCCAACCTTTGGATTTTGCAGCCCTTATAGAAATGAAACTAGGAGGGGTTCCCTCAGCAGAGGGGAGCAACCCTCATACACAGTGCTTCTTCCCCAGAGACTGTGGGTCACAGGGTTGGTGCTGACAGAGGGTTTGGGGAGGGATTGAATTGACCCAGCTCCATCTCACCTGTCCATGTAATCTTGGACTAGTCATTTCTCTACACAGCATGAGAACAGAGATAAAGCATTTGCCATGGCTCCTCACATGCAGTATTAGTCTGAAGAGATACTGTGAAGATAAGTGTATGAGAGAGGTGAGAGACTACTGAGCCTAAGAACCTGAGAAGACCCCAGAATGTTGTCTCCCCAGATGTTGTCTGGCCAAGTTCTATTGTCAGGATCTTAGCCTCTCCCTGTGCATAGAAGACCAGCATCATCATTCAGGAATACAAGGAGGGCCCTCTACCCAGAATAGGAATTTAGTATAGAGCATCAGTGCCCATGGCCTTACTAAGCACCCTGTTCTGGCCACTTCCTATTCACCTTTTGGAGGAAGAGAGACTCACCCTGCTGTACGTAGTATCAGATGGTCAAACATACCACATTGATAATGAACAGATGAGACTGAAGGAGCTTATTAGTCACATACAATCACAGCATAGGGGAGGACAGCACACGCCATGCAGGACCACACGAGCGTTGCCCTTGAGAGCTGTACTCGGGAACAGTGAGCCAGCAGGGGCTGTGTAACACAGGCTTTGTTGCACCTTTCATGATGTTGTGAAGGGTTTATTTGAGTAATTTTTGGAGCTAGCAGGGAGGTGAAATCCATTAGGTTGAAGACTGGATGGGGTGCAGCTAGGAGAACTAGATGAGTAGGAAGGCTTTCTGGCAGGGTGGAAGGCATCTGGAGAGAACAAAGGAAACACAGAGGCCTCTGGGACTTGAAGTTCTTGAAATTTTAGACCTTATAATACAATGCCTCAGATCCCGTGCCCATTCTCACTTCATCTTTGTACCACCTGTGAGATTGTTACATTTCACAGATGAAGAAATGGAGGCTGAGTAATAAGCCCAAACCGATCAGATCAGATGTTTTGTGCCAGTGTCTCCTGACTCCTTAGCTCATGCCCTCTCTGTGCCGTCCATCAGTGAGAACCCCTGCAAACTGCAGCTACATCTCCAAGCAGGCACAGTGAGTGGGGCTGGCCCCAGGCAGCCTTGTAGTCTCCAGAAGCCCTGAGAAAGCCCTTTCCCTTTTCAGGGCAGGATTCTCTGCAGCTTTGTTTCTAATTGGATTGTAACTAGAGAGAACCTAAGGCCCTCTTTGGCTCCTCTTGATCCTAGATTGTGGAGCCAGTGAGTGGATTTGCATATTAAGTTATTTGCATTTCTATTGATGATGAAGGTGAGGACCCGGCATGGGTTGAGCTGACCCCACTGGTGGGGAAAGCTGGCTCCCATCCCAGTCCAGCTCCTCAATCACTGTGTGGCTTTGGGTAAACTCATCCTTCTCTGGACTCAGACTTCTCAGCAGTACCCAGTGGGGCTTGGTTGAACACCAAGGCACTTTTAGCTTTGTTGTGCTGTGAAACTCAAGAACTAAACTGTAGGATACAAAATTCTATCCGTGAAGTTAGAGGCATTTGAAGGAGGTGACAGAAGGCATTTTTGTTTCTGAAGAGCCAGCAAGAATCACATGGACTTAGTTCCTTGGGATGAATAGATGGTAGGATGCTAGGAGTGTGAGTCAAGACCCTCCCCCAACCCACAGCACATCCTTGACCTCACCTGCCCCAGGGAATTGATGAGCTTTGCTGCCTGAGGCCTATTTCCAGAAGATTCTCTGGGGACACAAAAATTGGTATAATTTTGCCATCTGGGAACCTTGAAGCCCCCAGCCCAGACCCAGCTCAGCCAGGCAGGCCCTCATGCCCCAAGTTTGTCTCCTCCGAAAGGGCACTTGCTACTCCTTTTAACTCCTTCCTTCCTCTCCTGGAGGGTTGCTGAATTTAGCAAAAACATATACAGGCTGGCCAGTTAAATTTTAATTTCAGAAAAATACAGAAAAAATTTAAGTATAATGTCTCAAAACTTCCTTGGTACCAAGGACCTGGAACCTGCCCCCAGCCTTGAGGCCTTGCGTCCCTGCTGTCTCCAGGGAGGAGTGTGTCCGCTTGGTCCAGGGCCTTTGTCTCTGTATATACGATGCTGATAAAATAGGTAACAATAACAGCAGCCAAGGAAACGGAGTCCAAGCTCATGCAGGGAGGCTGGATTTGAACCTATATGTCTTGGTGTTCATTCCATGCCCTTCCCACAGCACCAGCATAGATTTGCAGACACAGCTCATAAGGGAGGAGTCTGGCACAAGCCTGCAGGCTCCTTGCTGTGGGTCAGGTGGCAGCGCCGCGGTGCATGCAGAGAACAGCGGGTGTGCACTGTCCCTGCACAGGACTGACCAGCCTACCGTGCAGCATCCAGGCTGCAGGCCAGACTGCTTTGCAGGGGTTGTGTTCGATTCTACCTCTCAGTCAGTCTCCCAGAGCAAGTCCTCGTGACTTGCCCTCTGGTGGCCTGGGCTGCTACTGAACCATCTGCTCCCTAGCTGGGCCTGCAGCTGGGAGCTCACACATGACAGAGATTTCTCCTGGCCATGGGCCTCTGAGGCCAACCCGGTGGGTGGGGACACAAGTGGTGACCACAGATTGGAAAGGTGAAGACAGGCTCCTGCAATTGTTTTACTCAGTTCCATTTCCCAGTTCCATTTGTGAAGACTCCACTAAAATTGGGATAGGGTGGGCATGTATTTTTAATCTTGTTTTAGAGGTGGAGCTAAATTAACTTCTTCAAGATGATACAGTACATAACTGGAAAGCCAGGCCCAGGGGCACCCGGATGGCTCAGTGGTTGAGTCTCTGCCTTTGGCTCAGGTCATGATCCCAAGGTCCTGAGATCGAGTCCTGCATTATGCTCCCTGCAGGGAGCCTGCCTCTCCATCTGTGTGTATCTCTGCCTCTCTCTGTGTCTCTCATGAATACATAAATAAAATCTTGAAAAAAAAGAAAGAAAGCCAGGCCTGGCCCCTACTCTGTATCCTGGACTCATGATCCCTCAAATCTGTAGCCATTCCTTGGAGGCAGAGCCTGAAAACAATGGTTCTCAGTGCAGCCCTGGCTGCATATTAGGATCATTTGGGAGCTTTAAAACACACAGGTACAAACCCTAGAGATTCTGGTGAAAGTGTCTGGGTGGGGTCAAGGCACCACCAGTAGTTGTTAAAAGCTCCCCAGTTGATTCTAGTGAGCATCCAGGGTTGCAAATCACCAGTGAGGAAGTAAGAGATGGCATAGGGTAGGGGTTCCCAATTTACTGCGCACTGGCATTACCTGGGAATCTTTAAAATATTGTCATCTGGCTCCCTCCCCTAGCTATTCTGATTTAATATGGTGTGTACCCTGGGCATCAGGACTTTTTTTTTTTTTTTAAAGCTCTCCAGGTAATTCTAATATCAACAAAGTTTGGAAACCATTGGTATAGGATAGGGCTCCTTCAAGTTTGGTCTGCAGAGCAGCGGCATCAAGACCACTTGGGAGCATGTTAGAACTACAGAACCTCAGGCCCCACTCTGCTTTAGGTTCAGGTTTAGCTATGGATGATGAGGTCCCACTCTGGACCTATCGAGTCAGAATCTGCATTTTAACAAGTAATTTGTATGCACATTCAAATTTGGCCTAGGAAACAATGTGATGAAGAGGCAGACGAGGGTATAATTTTTTAATCAATCCATCTGCTCATTCATTTTTTCGGTCATTTACTGATAATCACAGTAATCACTTGCTAGCACATAGCAAATGCTGGGCACTGCTTATTCAAAGACAACTAAGGAGGCTGGGGTGAGGCGAGAACATAGCTGTCAGGACATGAGGGCATGCATGAACATAAAGGGCACAGTGTACAAGTGTACAATAAAGGATGCCCTTCACTGTCTGAGAAGCAAAGGACTCATCTTGCAGGGCAGGTGTGTTCAGGGGCTACTGGGACTCAGGATGACTGCTTAGAAGTGGATATGTGGGATGAGGAAGAGTGGTCTGTGCCCTTCTGAGGAACTTCAGCTTTAGCTATGGACGATAAGGTACCTGTAGAGGATTTAGGTAAGAAGGAACAGAATGTTATGATTCAGATTGGTCTTTCAAAGAGAACATTAGGGGCTGCTGGGTGGCTCAGCCAGTTAAGCATTTGCCTTCAGCTCAGGTCATGATCTCAGGGTTTTGGAATTGAGCCCCATGTCAGCCTCCTTGCTCAGTGGGGAGGCTGCTTCTCCTTCTCCCTCTGCCTCTCCCCCTGCTTATGCTCTCTCTCTGTATCTCTCTCAAATAAATAAATAAATAAATAATCATTAAAAATTTTTAAAGAAATAAAGAGAACTTTAGTTTTTTACTTTCTTTTTTTTTAATTTTTTTTTTTATTTATTTATGATAGTCACAGAGAGAGAGAGAGAGAGAGAGGCAGAGACACAGGCAGAGGGAGAAGCAGGCTCCATGCACCGGGAGCCCGACGTGGGATTCGATCCCGGGTCTCCAGGATCGCGCCCTGGGCCAAAGGCAGGCGCCAAACCGCTGCGCCACCCAGGGATCCCCATAAAGAGAACTTTAGAAAAGTAAGTGGGAAAACTGGACTAGAGGGAACCAGGTGGCCATGGAGACCAAATGAGACTGCTAGACACCTGAGAGACTAAAGATGGGGTGGGAGGAGGGCCAGGCTTAAGAGATGGTTCTGAATGAGGATCCATAGGATTGGGGGGCAGATTGCATATAAGGTGTGAGGGAGAGATATTGATCATGACCCTCAGGTGTGCAGTTCAGGCAACTAGGGGGAGGTGACACCATTCAGTGGGATGAAGATCATAGGAGGCGGAGCAAGTTTGGACAGGCTGAGAGGCAGCTATGTGTTTGACAATGGAGCTAAAGAGAGAAGTTGAAGTTGGCTGTGTATCTGGGAGTCAACAACATCCAATGGTTGTTGAAGCCATAAAAATGAATGAGATCATTTAAAGACAGGGAGAGAGGAGCATAGACAGAACACTGGGGCTGTACTACTTAAGGGGATATAGGAAGTAGAGGAAAGAAAGGGGAAAGGTGGATGGAGATGTAGAAAGGATCCAGCGAAGACAGACTTGAAAGAATGGATCAGAAAAAGAAAAAGAGAGGTGACTGTGTAGCTCAGTTGCTTAAGCAGCTGACACTTGATTTTGGTTCAGGTCATGATTTCGGAGTCCTTGGATTGAGCCCTACATCGGGCTCCACACTCAGCAGGGAATCTGCTTGAGGATTTCTCTTCCTCTCCCTCTGCCCCTCTCCATGCTCATGTGTGCTCTCTAAAACATTTATTCATGAGAGAGACAGAGAGAGAGGCAGAGACACAGGCAGAGGGAGAAGCAGATTCCATGCAAGGAACCCGACGTGGGACTCGATCCCGGGTCTCCAGGATCACGCCCTGGGCTGAAGGCAGCGCTAAACCGCTGAGCCACCCAGGCTGCCCTGTTCTCTAAAACAAATAATTTTAAAAAAAAAGGAAATAAAAGGAAAAAGAACAGGAAGATGATGCCTAGAATTAAAAACAGACATTCAGGAAAAAGAGCATAGTTCATGGAGGAAGATGCTGCAGAGAATTTAGGAGACTGAAAGCAGGAGTTGATAATTAGATCATTAGTGACCCCATGGTCCAGGGCATGGCAATGAGAAGGACCAGACCACAGTGGTCAAGGGTACTGAGAAAGAGGGCACAAGAAGTGTAGGTTAATCTTCAACATTGGTCAGAAAGAGAAGGAGACAAAGCTGCTGTGGTTTAGAAGATAAGTAGGACAAAGGGGTTTCTGTTACCTGCTTAGCTTGGAAAAGATGAGACAGTTTCTGAACTAAGAGAAAAAGAGTTAAAAGTGGTTGAAGATGGAGAGGGAGAGGAGATAATTGGAGGGATCTTAGAGGCACTGGGGAGACGTGATTCAGAACAGAGAGAGGATTTCATCTTAGAGAGGAGAGGGATGTTCAAGTAGTTCCTATTCATGTTGTCTATGTTCTTTGAACAGGGGCAAGTCATCTCCTGACAGACAAGGCAAAGTAGTTGGTTGGATAGCCTCAGGGACACCAGAAGTTTTGGGGAACAGGAGAGAAGAGACAGAATCAGCCTGGTGGGAGACCCACATCTGCAGTGGTCCTGGTAGCCTGCATAGAGCTGAATATTTCCCAGCCATAGTAGCCCAGGTGGTGAGGAGAATAAAGATGGCTGGTTTCCTTCAGGTTTGGGAGTTGGTTAGGCTCAAGGGCATCCAGGGTGCTGTGGAGAATGCCGTTGACATCATCATTTTCAGGGTCAAGTTTTCCTACCCTTCTTAGGAAGGTCAAAAGTGGGGGCAGTCAGTCACACCCATTCAGTGCCCCTCCTTCCTAGGGGTGGGGATGAATGGAGCTACTGGTATCTTGCCTGACTTGGTTCTATTTGCAAAGAGAAAGCCCCCCTCACTTTGCCCCCAGATGCCAGAGGCAGTAGCTGCTCTATATCCACCAGCCCAGGTAGTTCTAGAAACTAGGGAATGCCAGACTCATTTGCCCTCCTGCTGACTGTCCAGCTCATAAAGGAATCAAAGGATTCCAGGGTTGGAAGGGAGTTTAGCAATCATCTAGTCCAGTGGTTCAGAAGCAGTGACCCTTGGTCGCATTTTGGAAATATGACGGTAGGAGGGAATTTTTGATTGTCACAATGATTAGAGGAACACTACTGACACTGAGTAGGTGGAAGCAATGCCCATCCTCTTGCAATGCAAGAGACAGTGCTGCACAGAAAAGGTTTGTCCCACATCTCCAATGGCTTTCAAATGCCTTGCTAAGCAATAGGAACCTGTTCAGAATTATCTTTGAACTCTGGTGTATATATAAACACAGTTGAATTTGCTAAGAAGTTTTCTGTATATAAATCAAGGAGAGATTGTACTTTAGAACTTCACTTAGAGTTGTGTGTTAGTTTGGAAAATCCTACCTCTTAAGGCAAAGATCCCCAAAGAAATTGAGTATCGAAACAGCACACCTGTATCAATGTGCATTGGCACCCATTGCATTCATGATGATTCTACATATAGATGCAAGCATCTCACTATTTTCTTCTTTTATGCATCATCATACCTGAACATTTATATGTTGAAACACATTTCCTATATCATGTCCTTTTTATTTTTATATTTTAATTACAGAATTATATTTTTAAAAAATATGTGTGATTTTTAAAAAATAGGTTTTACTCTATTATTTTCTTTCAGCATAATAAAGAGGGTATTGTAAAATATTTGCTATAAAAGAGGTTGTTTTTATCTCTAGTAGAATTTTTTTTAAAACCAGTCTTATCTCTTGACCAGTGAGTTGAATTCTCTATAGCAATTCTAACTGCTGGTTGTCCAGATTTGCTTGAACATTTCCAGGGCAGGGAACTCATTACCTCTCTAGGTAGTCTGTCGTTTCATCAGAAAGCTGGCTGAGCTAAGAGGCAAAAAAAGTAATTGCATGTAAGGAGCTGAACCTGTCATTGAGAATCTTCCACCCTCTCACTTGCCCTACTCGTGTCCTCCGAAGCCACATGGAAAATGTCAGTCCTTCTATATGAGATCTCTGATATTTGTAGGTGTAGGTGTAGAATGCATATCCCCCTATCCTGTGTTTATAATACCTCACTGTTCTGTATGTGACATGATTTCTGTGTACTTTGTTATCCTAGCCAAGCAGACATTGTACTAAGCATGACGGATTTGGAGAGATCAGTAGGTCCCCTTCCATTCATGGGTATTTAACAGACTGTTGACTGATGCCATTCACTGTGCTCAGCTCTGGGGATACAGAGTTGATTGAGAAATAGCTGTTGTCCCTAGGGTCTCCGCCAGTGGTGAAATAGTGACATAAAATGTCAGATTGAACATATTCCTATCTCCCTTCTCTCTCAAGACCCTTCTAGACTTAAAGGAAGGGGGTTTTCTTTTAAAAATATTAACAATGATGAGAAGAGACCATCAGTGGATGAGACGTGTCCACAAAATTCTAGAAGACTAAGATTAGGTGAAAATATGGAAAAGTCCAGCAGAAGAGTGGAGAAAGTATGAGCTTACAGTGCTCAGAGAAGGGGATGTAGAACATAAGGGGAGTATTTGCCCCTGGAGAACCCCTGATAACTGGTTCCCAAAGAGCCAGGTATGGCAAAAGACAAGAATGAGATCTGGTACCAGAAAAGGGAGATTAATTGAAAGTCCCTTTATGTAACAGTTGACCCCTGCCACCAAGCAAAATATTTACAGCCAAGGCACTGGAGGTATCTTCTCAGGAAAGTCAAGTGGTCTCAGAAAACAGGCATGTGAGGGTCCCCACGTAACAACCAGCTCCAACTAAGAACCCAAAGCCTAACTCAGCCCTTGAGAAAAACCCACCCATGCACACACTGCTCCTAAATGACATTTCTATGTCTTATTCTTAAATATATGAATGGGTAAAGATAATCCATGCCAAAGAGAGTCTCCAACACAATGAAACTGAGGAAAACCCAGAGAAAAAGAAGACCCCCTAAGGAAATGGGAGAAACATAAGAAACTAACACAAAACAAACACAACCTCTAATTAATGTCCATGGAGACAGGAACAAAGAGGAAAATTCAGAGACTAGAAAGTGTTCTTGGAAGTAAAAACGTTTTGGAAATGGCTGCTGAAACAAAATATTCAGAAGAATTGAAGTTAACATGAAGGAAACCTCCTAGAAAGTAGAAGATGAAAATGCAATGGAATGGCAGATGAATTTGAGGGAATGTCCCAGAAAGCAGACTAACAAGACTGATAGAAAAGATGATAGAACTGAAAAGAGAATCAATCTGGCAGGTTCAAATTGGGCTAATAGGACTTCTAGAATAGAGAGAATAGAGAACATTGAGGGCAGAAAACCCAAATCAATAATACAGGGAAATTCTCAACCTGAAAGTATAGAGATTTCTACAGAATTCACAGAATCCATTCCAGAACAAAGACTAAAAAGAGACCCCCAGCAGTGTATGTCCTCCTAGAATTTCAGTATATTGGGGGCAAAGAAAATAACCAAAAAATGTTCAGAGAGAAAATATGAAATCTCAGTGAACATTTCAATGGCATATGAATTCCAAATGTCAGTACCAGACCCCAGAATGCAGAGGAACCAGACCTTCAGAACTAAGAGAGAAAGTAATTTGAACCTAGATTTCAATTATCAGACAGATTTTCATCAAATGTCAGAGTAAAAAAAAAAAAAAGACATTTTTCAGGTATATAAGGACTCAGCACCCCATTTAAGGAAGTTATATATAATGAACACCACAAAATAAAAAAAAACAAGGCAAGAAAGGCAGAAAAATTGAGAAACAGGGGCTCCAATCTGGAGAGTGGTCAGAAGTCCCAGCCTGATAGATATGCAGTGAACCCAAGGAGCTGTGTCCAGCATGGAGCCTGAGGACAGGGGGCTCATGACAGGAGTCTCCTGATAAAAGGGAGATTCCCTGAAGTATCTGGGGTGCCAGAGCTTCTGAAGAAAGCAGGGGAAATGTTTACAGGGGATCGTGACAAAAATAAAGAAAATTAGAAATTTCTAGAAAAACAGAAATCTACACACGGAAATAAAACTTAACCTTTGTATCCCAATTGAGTCTGCAATGGTCTTGTTTACATGATCACAATAATGTAAACACTATTTAACCAGAGATGGTGATAGAATAGGAGAAGCCGAGTGTGGGCAGTGTAATAGAACTGAACCCTTATCTGTTATATAAGAGGTCAAATGATGAATAAATTTGACAAATCAAGACATCACTTTATAAATATATATAGAGAGATATGAAAGTAAATACCAAAAGAAAAGACTCAAAGAGTTAAAAGTGGTTGTCTCCAGGAAGTGGGACTGGGACCTGGAGAGGTAGCCTCCTGTTGGCTTCTATTCATTATCAGCCTTTTGATACAATTTTATTTTTTAACCACATATTGGTTTCATACATGTGCATGCTTGCATGTGTATGTGTGCATATGCATGCACATTGCACACACACATATTCATTCATTTAAAACCCCCATACCAAAATGCAGTAAGTGGTGAACAGAATGCTTTGAGCAAAGATGCACGCAAGGTTGGCCCAGAGGTTGGGGGTAGTTAGGATGACCAGCACAGGCTTCAGTATTACTAGAGCAGAGAGCCCAAAATGGGCTGTGGGGAAATCAAAGATGGTTGGATGGGCCACGGAAGCCTCACAGACCCTGTCAGGAGCTTGGATTTCATCCTGATGTCAGTGGGGAACCACTTATTTTAAGAAGGAAAGTGACATAGTTGACTTTGTTTTTTGGAAATACACCTTGACAGCAGGTGTATTCTGGAAGCTGGGTGGGCCTAGAAGAGTTAGGAATAGAGAAGGAAAATCCACATAGGAGGCCATTGTCATAACCCAGGCAAGGAGTACACAAAGCGCTGAATCAAGTCAATGGGCAGGATGGAGGGAGGCAAACTAAAATATTTAAAAGGTAAATTGTGGCAGGACTTCATTGACTGAAGGATGGATGAGGAAGAGGGAGGAGGGGAGAAGTGGGCAGATGGTGGCCCATCTCAATAAGATGGGGTTGAGGTTTGGTGGTAGAAATGATTGGTTCAGTTTTGAAAGTGCTGAGTTAAGGGACTTGCAGGAGGCCCAAGGGGGGATGCCTAGGAAGCTGTCGAATATACAGATGGATGTTCTGGGAAAAGGTCAATCCTGGAGCTGTGGACTTAGGAGCCATCAGCCTATGGTGGCCCAAAGAAAGCATCCAGTGAGAAAAGGACCAAGGACAAAAATCTAGATTTTAGCATTTTAAAGGATAGGCTGATAACACCCTGGATAATTTGAGCATCTTTTCATATATTCATGAGCCATTTTTATATCCTCTTTTGTAATATACCTATTTTGTGTTTTGATTATTTTCCTATTTATTTCAAAGCAAATCCATCATCTAGTTTAATGATAAAACTATAGAAAGATTCCCACTAGACTAAGGAGCAGTTAGATGAAGTATTAACTAAAGCAGTTAAATAAGGGAAGGAAATGAAGCACCAAATTAGAAAACAGGAAGTAAAATTGTATCATTAGTACAAAATGGTATGATTACATAACTTGAAAACCCAGGAGAATCAATGCAAAAAAAAGTGCAAATAGTAAGAATTCTTTGGGATTGCCGATGCAAGATTAAAATGGCAAGTTAACAGCATTCCTCTATAAAACAACTAGAAGTTGGACAGCCTGGGTGGCTCAGCGGTTTAGCGCTGCCTTCAGCCCGGGGCATGATCCTGGAGTTCCAGGATTGAGTCCCACGTCGGTCTCCCTGCACGGAGCCTGCTTCTCCCTCTGCCTATGTCTCTGCCTCTCTCTCTCTGTGTGTGTGTCTCTCATGAATAAATAAATGAAATCTTTAAAATAAATAAATAAATAAATAAATAAATAAATAAATAAATCAAACAACTAGAAGTTAAAAAATACCATGGAGGGGAAAACCCAATTGTAATAGTAAGAGAAGACAAGGTCCATATAAATAATTTTTTAAATTTATTTATTTATTTAAGAGACAGTGTGTGGGAGAGAGAGAGAGAAGAAAGAGGCACAAAGGGAGAGGGAGAATCTCAAGCAGACCCCACACGCAGTGTGGAGCCTGACACAGGGCTCGATCCCATGACCCTGAGATCACAACCTGAGTCTAAACCAGGAGTAGATCGCTTAGGTGACTGCACAACCCAGGTGCCCCATATTAAGAATTTTAAAACATTTTCTGGGAATACAATAAGAGAACTTAACGGATATGAAAAACCTTCTTGAATTGAAAATGTTGATCTTGAGCATCATGACAATGTTAATTCTTCCTAAATTATGATTTACACTGAAATATCTAGGTAATACTTAGATAATTTTTTCTTGAAACCAGACAAGCTTATTCTCATGTTTATAGGGAAGAATAAACATGCACAAATAGCCAGGAAATTCTCATAAAGAGGAGCCTTGAGATCAGTTCTACCACATGTGAAAACATAATTAAAATAGAAAAGTGCAGTCAGATCAATAGGACAGAATAAAGAGGTCAGAAACAGGCTCAAATTTATGTGGGAATTTAGAATAACAGAAAATAGCATTTCATATTAGAAGGGAAAAGACAGTTCAATGAATAAAAATTAATTCCTACTTCACTCTTTACATCAAAATAATGGAGCAAGTATATAAAAGTTAAAGCTGACGGCATAAAAACACTAGAATAAAATATGGAGCATTACAAAATACGTATGCAATTATAAATATAAACATATAAATATCTTGGAGGAGGGAGAACTTATAAAGCCACACAACAAAAGATCTATTAAATAACTGTATCAGAATTACATACATCTACTTTAGAAAAAAGCTCATATAAATAATATCAAACAACAAATGATAAATTGCAAAAAGACATTTGCAAACATATGTGGCAGACAAATGCCTACTTTTTCTATGTAAAGAGTCCCTTTAAGTCAATATAAAAATGAAAATTTTAGAAAAAATGAAAAATGGGCAGAGGATATGAGTGAAGTTCTCAAAGAAAAAGTCATTGCTCTTATACATGTGAGAAGATGTTCAACCTCACTTAGAATGAGGGAAATGCAAGTTAAAATTACAATGAGATGTTATTTTTTATCCATCAAAACTCAACAAAGATCAAAAATAGTATATTGTATTGGCGAGGATGGGGACCACTTACACATTATTAGTGGGAGACTGAATTGGTATAACCAGGATCTACTGTCAAGTCAAAAAGGCAAGGATTAAAAAATGTTTAGGGGATGCTACCTGCATGTTTAAAAAGATAAACACATAGGGTTGGCTCAGTTGGTTAAGCCTCTGGCTCTTGGTTTAGGCTCAGGTCCTGATCTCAGGGTTGTGAGACTGAGCCCCAGTGGACTCCCAGCTTAGCTCTGAGCCTGCTTGGGATTCTGTCTCCCTCTCCATCTGCCCCTCTCGCTTGACTCTTTCTCTCTCTCTCAAATAAACACACTTAAAAAAAGGATAAACACATATATTTTGTAGAGACACAGAGTAGCTTTAGAAGAGCATATAAGACATTTCTTTCCTTCCTTCCTTCCTTCCTTCCTTCCTTCCTTCCTTCCTTCCTTCCTTCCTTCTTTCCCCCTTCCCTTCTTCTTTCCCTCCTTTCTTCCTTCTCTCCTTCCTTCTTTCCTTCCTTCCTTCCTTCTTTCCTTCCTTCCCTCCCCCTTCCTACCTTTCCTTTTTCCTTCTTTTTTAAAAAACAGAATAATTGTATTGTTCTTATTATAAAAGTGATATTTGCCATCACAAAAAAAGAATCTGAAAAATACAGAAAGAGGTCAAAAAAAAAAAAAACCCACCAAAACACCTTCAGTCTTATCACTCAGAAATCATTATTAACATTTGGTGTAAGTTCTTGCAGACATTTTCCCTGACAGATTTTTTTTTGAAATTATATTCTACTTTGTACACTGTTTTTATTTTTTTTATTTTTTATTTTTTTTAAAGATTTTTATTTATTTATTCATGAGAGACAGAGAGAGAGAGAGGCAGAGGCACAGGCAGAGGGAGAAGCAGCCTCCATCATGCAGGGAGACCAATGCGGGACTTGATCCCAGGACTCCAAATTCACACCCTGGGCCGAAGGTGGGTGCTAAACCACTGAGCCACCCAGGGATCCCCTGTACACTGTTTTTAATTTGAGTTTTCTCACTCACCAGCACCTCTTTTCATATCATTACATGTAGACCTACATCATCATTTTTAATGTGTGGATACATCCTAATTTGCTTGAGCTATTTGTTAACTAATATTTGGGGGTACTTCCAATGTTTTACAGTAGCAAACAATAATATGATAAACACACATGTATGAACAACTTTGTGAACCTGTTTGAATATTTATATCTATATTCTTTTAAAATTGAATTGTTGAGGGATGCCTGAATGGGTCAGTTGGTTATGTGTCCAGCTCTTGGTTTCAACTTAGGTCACGATCTTGGGGTTGTGAGATCAAGCTCCACCTCAGGCTCCTTGCTCAGCATAAAGTCTGCTTGGGAATCTTTCCCTCTTCCTCCGTTCTGCACCTCCTCCCTACCCTGCTTGCATGCGAGGACTCTCTCTCTTTAAATAAATAAATAAATAAATAAATAAATAAATAAATAAATAAAAACAGTTGAATTTGTTGAGTAAAGTGTAAGTATATTTTAAAGGCCTCAGAGCAGTTGGAACCTTACCCTTCACTCCATGTAGGAGAGGGCTTTCTCACACCTTCACCTGCCTTAAGCATTATCAATCTTTTTAATCTTTGCTATTGTTATCAGTTGAAAAGTAAAATTCCTTTCTAAAAAAAAAAAAGAATTGTATTTCTTTGATTACCAGTGGAATTGAACATCTTTTTGTACAGGCACTGCCAGTTTCTAAACCTTGCTTGTTTTCCTATTGGAACAGTCAAAATTTGTATTGCTTTCTGAGAGCAATTTATATATTAAAGCAATCTATCTTCATGCATATAAATATAAAATATTGCAAATATTTTTTAGTTTGAATTTGTAATTCATATAATGTTTAAAACTTTCTCTTTTGAAAAAAAAAATAAAACTTTCTCTTTTGGAAATTTTCAAACCTACATAAAAGAAGGCCAAATAGTAAAGTGAACCTCTATAGGCATATATCCATTACCCATCTTCAACCATTATCAACATATAGCTAGCTTTGTTTCAACTCTATCCCTCCAACTTCCCCTCTATTATCTTGAAGCAAATCCCAGACATCATATCATTTCATCTGTAAATATTTCAATTATATAGTGTCTTTGACATATGGAAATTTTTAATGTTTCAATATATTAAATCCAATCAGAAAACAGTCTTCTTCCCAGCACCATCTCTTGCATAGCACATTGTTTCCCCCACTGACTTAGAATGCCAATTGGATTTTCTATTCTGTTCCTCCAATATGTCTGTTTATTCTGACACCAATACCTTACTACTATAATTATATAGCTTTGAAATATATTTGTTTGTATTCGATATGACAAGCATCAGGGGATGTTCAAATTCATCCTTTTTTTCCTTCAAATTTTCTTCTCTATTTCCTCACATTTATTCAGCCGGATTAATATGAGATTTATTTTATCAACTTCTCTTCAAAAATTCAATTGAGATTTTGATTGCAATTATGGAAAATACATAGATGAGTCTGGAATATCGACACTTTTATCATATCAAGTCTTCTTATCTTGAAACCAAGTATGGCATCTTCCTGTTCAGTAAAGTGTGAAATCTTTTCTTTATGAGGTCCTGCACTAAAAAACAAAAAAACAAAACAAAACAAAACAAAAAAATGAGGTCCTGCACTTATCTTGTTAAGATTCTTCCCTAATATTTTATATTTTGGTTGCTATAGTGAATGCAACCCTTTTCCCTATTATATTTTCTAACTGGTTGTTACTGATATATAGAAAAGCTGATACGTTTTTCTATATTTTTTGTAAGTAACTACCTGCCTTATTAAACTCTTATTAATTATAATAATTTTCACCTGATCCTCAAGTTTTCTACAGAGTCTATCAGATTGTTGACACTCCCTGTCCAATAATTTTATCACTTGTTTTTCTCTTTTTCCTTGCAGTTGGCTAGAACTTACAGTATCTCATGATAGCTCTAATCAAGGACATCCTTGTGTACTCGTGGGTTAGTGTTTCATCTTTAAGTGTGACATCAGTCCTGGTTTAAATTTGCTTTTTATCCCATTTTGGAATTACCTTTCTCTATTCCTAATTTATTAAAAGAGTTCTCAAAATATATATATATTCTGTTTTATCAAGTGCCTTTGGTCATCTATCACATGATCCTACGGTTTTCTCCTTTAATCTGTTCATGAGATAAGCTGCGTTAATAGATTTCTTAATGACAGTCTTCAAATTCCTGGAATAAACTTCACTTTGTCATTTATACTATTTTTATTTCTCTTCTGCTGGGTTCTATTTGTAATATTTTTTCCCATTCAAGTTGGTATATGAGGCTGCAGATTGCTCTTTCAAAAAGCTTAACTAAGAAAGGGGAAGAAAGAGAATCAAAGCGCTAAAGAATCAGAATTAAGGAACTCTGTGTTTGGGGGTATAGCCAGGAGAGAGGAAGAAATTGAGGAATTAAGAGAAAGAGGATGTAACTGACAGGACCAGGGGCCAGCAGAGAGCACAGGCAGTGGGGTCAGCATGCCTGTGGTCGACAGCCCCATGTAGGGAGAGGGACGGCCCACTCAGAGACTGCTGGGAAAAGGTACAGGACAGGGCAGATAGGGCCAAATCTGATGGAGCAGGTTATGGTTGGAGGCCTCCGTTCTCATGGGGGTCAAGGGAGTGAGGTTATCTTCCAACATTGGGGGTGTGAGGGGAGACAGATTGTGAAAATGGAGAACAGTTGCTGAGAAAAATAGGGACAAGTCAAAGGATTGTCCGCGGGATACTGAGGCCCCCTGAGGTTAAAGACCTGGATTTTTGCAGCATCAGTTTGCAAGATAATGCAGTTATTTTTTTCTAGTCACTCTGAGGTTGTGGAATAGGACTGTAGGACCCATCCAAGGTTGCAGTTTTGAAGGGTGAGTGGGAAAGGCTGAAGGTGGGGCCATGGAGCTGAGTAGGTCCCCCATATTGGCAATTGTGACAATAAGGTGTTGCGAGGACATACACAAGACAGGCGTCTCCATGAGATGGTTGTTATAGTTTGTCTTTGTTTTACTCTCCACCTTGAGGCAAAAATTTCCATTTTTGCCCTGTCACAAACAAACAGAATGCACCATGGCTTAAGCCAGATAACTTATGTAACTGATTTCATGCTCTGCCACATTTTTGACAGTTACAAAAAGTCCGTGCTGTTGGGACATTATGTTGGGACCACAGGAAGTGTGTTTTGAGGTGGGGAAGGGCCCCTGAGCCCCTGCTCTCCACATGGGGCTGTTAGGGAGTGGCCAGGTGGTTTGGCAAGTGGGCCCCACTGGCCAGGAGGGTGAAGCCACTGCCCCCACAGCCTGGGAGTGGAGGGGGGAGACTGGTGGGGACAGGGCAGCTGGGAGTGAGCCAAGGAGGTGAGTGCCCAAGGGGAACTGGGGGCAGGGAGGCCTGCAGATGAGGAGGTCCAAGGCCCAGGAGGCTGGCCTGTTGAATGAGCCCGCCATGTGGAGCTTGAGGTCAGGCCAAAATGAAGCAGGGCTTGGAGTGGACAGGGAGACAGGGAGCTGGGACAGAGGTCTTAGCGGGTGTAGGGAGTATGCAGGGATTTGGGAGGTGGCCGCACAGAGGAAGTGGATAGAGGGCTGGAAGACAGACCTTGCAGAAGAGGGATGGGGCTTTTGAAGGTTGCAGTGGGGAGGGAGAACACTGACTCACCCTGTGCCCTGTGGCTGAGCCTGAGGACAATGAGGCCAGAGTGAGGAGCGACCTGCAAGTCCCCTCCCGGCCATGCCAGCTGATGGTGCCAGGGTAGGGTATATGGCCAGGTCTGTGGGCTCCCTGAGGACAGCAGGCTTTGCAGGCTGCCTTCCAGAGAGGATATGACCTGAAGGCACCACCTTCTCCATTTTTCAAGAAGCCTCAGAGCTGAGCCCCGAGGCCTCTATCTGCCCTCCCTGCTGAAGGCAGCCTCCAGGTGGCATGGGAAAGTGTCCAAACCTGAATGTGCCCATGCACAGGGATGGAACTCCCTTCCAGGTAGGACCAAGGGGCTCTGCCTCCATTGCACTATGGCCGAAGCCCTGTCTCTCCTTCCTGGTATGTTCTCTGGGGGCTGTCCCCTCTCATGAATGAAAGAGGGGTGCAGTGGGAATGGGATTTGGTTTCTGATGGGCTGGATTCAAATGCTGACTGTACCATTGCTAGCTCTGTACCCTTGAGCAAGTGGCTGCCTAAGTTCCAGATTTCTTTTTTATTTTTATGTTTTATGAGAATTTTTAAATTTAAATTCAACTGATTAACATATAATGTATTATTAGTTTCTGAGGTAGAGGTCAGTGATTCATCAGTCTTATATAACACCCAGTGCTCATTATATCCCATGCCTTCCTTAATGCCCATCACCCAGTTACCCCATCTCCCCACCTCCCTCCCCTCCAGCAACCCTTGGTTTGTTTCCTATGGTTAAGAGTCTCTTATGGTTTGGATCCCTCTCTGATTTCATCTTGTTTTATTTTTTCCTCTCTTCTCCTGTGATCCTATGTTTTGTTCCATAAATCCCACATGAGTGAGATCACATGACAATTCTTTCTCTGATTAACTTATTTAGCTTAGCATAATACCTTCTAGTTCCATCCACATCGATGCAAATGGCAAGATTTCGATTTTTGTGATGTCTGAGTGGTATTCCATTGTATATCTATGCCACATCTTCTTTATTCACTCATCTATTGATGGACATTTTGGCTCTTTCCATAGTTTGGCTGTTGTGGACATTGCTGCTATAAACATTGGGGTACAGGTGCCCCTTTGGATCACTACATTTGTATATTTAGGGTAAATACCCAGTAGTGCAATTGCTGGGTCATAGGGTAGCTCTATTTCCAACTTTTTGAGGGTAAGTTCTAGATTTCTTATGTGCAAACAGGGGATACAATACTTAATCTGTAATATATATTTCCCTTGCCAGTTACTGCTATGACTCCAGGAGAGAGTCTATGTGTCACTGGTGGAGATCTCTGGGTTCTGCAAGAAGTTGACCCTGGGAGGTTTATTAGAGAGTGCTCTCAGATCAACACCCAGGGAGGGAAGGGCCCTTCAGAGCTGTCCTGAGTCAGTAGCTGATGTCATTTGCCTTGGGAAGGAGAGACGACTAGGCAAGGCGACCCTCTTCAGTCAAGGACAGTTCTGGAAGAAGGATGGGGACTGTCAGGGTGGCAGCACTCCCAGCAGCTGGGGGAATAAGTTCTTCAGTTGTAAATCCAGTCCTGGGCTCAAGACCTCACATGGATCAGTTGACTGGGAGAGCCATGAACCCCTGAATATCATGAGAAGTTTAGACATCCTTTCTAAAGTGAGACTCTAATTTTTATCAGCTTGCCAAAGGGCTCTGTGACCCCAAATTTTTAGAACCCTCACTTGATGGTCTCATTCCAAGTGGAGAAGAGGGCTTCCTTTCCTTTCTCCCTCCATAGTCTGCCTCTTGCCAGTTGGTCATGTCTGAGAAGCTCCCTCTAGACCTCTAGAATGCCTGCCCTCTGAGCCCCCTTCTCCAATCCTGTATCCACCTCACCAGTCCTAACCTAAGTGGCTGGGAGGGAGCCTGAAAGGGATGTGGGCTTCGGTATTAAACATCTGGATTAAAAAAAAAAAAATCTGGATTTTAATCCTACCCTTACCACTCACCATCTGTGTGGCCTTGAGCAAGATTCTTGACTCTGTGAGTCTTTCCTCATATGTGAAATGGGAATAATTATATCTACATGATAGCTACCTTTTGAAGATGGAGTAAATGAGGTGGTTTAGGGAAGTGCCCTGCATAGCACATAGACAAGAGTAATTCACAGCAAAAGTCATTTATTTTTGAGATTCAATCATACTTTCCTTTTTCTTATCTGCCTCTCCTAGCACATCTGAGCATAATCAGATGATGCCTTAAAGCCCTTTTGGCTCAAATCCAAGGGCTCCCCACATTGGACCCCATCTGCAGTCCCCAAGTAGAAGCTGGAGCCCTCAGCAGGTACCCTTGCTCCTGAGCTCCTGAGAAAACTCCTGATCATTGAGAACCCCGGATTCCTTAAGCCTTCACAAAGGGGCTTCCCCACCCTGCTTTCCCAGCAGTACCTTGTAGCGGGCAGAGCAGGGACTACTTCTCCATTTTCCAGAAGCAGAACTGCATTCTTTGCAGCAAACCCAATGTCCCAAGGACAGAGCTAGTGAGTGGCCAAGCTAGACTTCTTCCTGGAGACCAGAGTTTAATGGTTAAGAGAGAGACATTGGGGCCAGACTCACTGCCTGGGTTCAAATCCTGACTATGCCCCTTGCTAGCTGGGGAACCATGGGAGATGTGCTTTAGCTACTTGTGCCTCAGTTTCTTCTTCTGTAACAATGGGGAAAATAATAGACCTTATCTTACAGGCAGCGACAAATGAAGTGTCTGGAACACTGCTGGCCCTTGCGTGAGCATGGGCTATGTTAGGTGTGGATCGTGACCATACCCCCACTTCGCATTGAAACACCACTCATCAGACTCCTCGGAATGTGTTAGTGTTTCCAAAGACACCCACTGGAGTCCTAGGTCCTGTACTTGCTTGGCTATTAAAAATCAGGCTTCCTTTTCCTGTCTTTAATCATTTCTCCCATCACCTGCTTCCCCACAACCTATAAGCAGCAGTGTCCTCGCCTGCTATGCCCCTCAGCTGCTACCGTGCTTCTGAATCCTTTCCCTTAATCTGGCACCTCCTAACAAATACAGTGCAATACCTGAGCTTCTTTGCCTTCACCTCTGCCCTCCTCACCCTCCCTCCCATGTCTGTGGGCTTCCTGGCCCCCTTCCCTGAAGTGGCTGGCCTCTGGGAGGTTTTGCTCCCTGCTCCTGCCTTCCCCAGAGCAGGGCTGCCGAGCTGACCCACTCCCTCCCTATTTCTTCTCCCATCTAAAATGGTTTTTTATTGTTTGCTGGACATTATGTAGGAGGCCTAGTTTGTGTTTCTTCCTTTAAAGAGTATTGAGCTTTGTTCTAATAGGCATTAAATTACAGGTGGATCATCTTGATCCTGGCAGGCTATTTTTCTTTGCTGTGTGTGTGTGTGTTTTTTTTTTCTTTTGTCTTAGAGTGTGGCATGGTTGTTAGCCCTGACGTGATCCTTTTCTGGGATCACTCCTGCATGCTGAAGTACTTGCTGAGGTCTTGCTACTTTTTGCTGCACTAGAACACTGTCTAGAAGCCCTACATGACCCGTAGTGGCTCAGAACTGCAGCCCCTGTGCTGGGCTTCATGAAGTCTTGCCCTGGGCCTAGTAGCCCAGTCCTTGGCCTAGCAGCCCAGTCCTTGGCCAAGCACCATGAGTAGCTCTTGTAGATGCCACCCCCTCCTTCCAGTGCCACCGTATTCCTCAGTAGGGTTTCCATAACAAAGCACCATAGGCTGGGATCCCTGGGTGGCTCATGGGATCCCTGGGTGGCTCATGGGATCCCTGGGTGGCTCAGCAGTTTAGCACGTGCCTTTGGCCCAGGGCACGATCCTGGAGTCCCGGGATCGAGTCCCATGTCAGGTTCCTGGCATGGAGCCTGCTTCTCCTTCCTCCTGTGTCTCTGCCTCTCTCTCTCGCTCTCTCTCTCTCTCTCTCTCTCTCACATAAATAAATAAATAAATCTTTAAAAAAAAAAAAAAAGCACCACAGGCTGAGTGGCTTGAACAACAGAAAGTTATCACTCCAAGTTCTGGAGGCTGGCAGTACCAGATCAAAGTGTCTCTGTGGATCCAAATTCCCTCTTCTTAGAAAGAGCCTGGTCAGACTGGGTCAGGGTTCACCCTGAGAGCCTCATTTTAATTTCATCACCTCTTTAAAAGCCTTCTGTCCAAACACAGTCACATTCTGAGGTCCTGGGGATTAAAGGTTCAACATGTGAATTTGTGGGGGACCCAACTAAGCCTATAACAGCTACTCTGACTTCGAATTCTAGCCAGCTTGGCAGCCCTGAACTCTGGTCTCCACCACCCAAAAAGCACCTTGGTAGAAATCTGGAGTGAATGTGCACCTCACCTCACGTGTTTCCGTTCTGCCTGTAACAACAGTCCTGTGCCACCTGTTACCCAATGCCTGAAAGCAGTTCAGTGGTCATAGTGACTCATGAGGCATCCCTGAGGGTCTGTTCTGCTTTCCCTCAACCATAGTCAGGCTGTGGCTGCCAGCAAATGGTGGGTTGGCCCTGCTTGCCCCAAGTGTCCCTCCCAGTGCCACTCTGGTCCCCTCACTCTGGAGACTTTGGATGGGGACTGGGTGATAAACACCTTCCTCATTACTTTTCTCACCACTGTCTTTCCCCACTCAGCTCTATTTACTTCCCTGGGAAGAAGAGGATCAGATTCCCGCTGGACATGGGCCTAATGAGGAGCTGGCAGAGAGAGACAGAGAGACAGAGAGAGAGAGAGAGAGAGTGTGCTGAGGGCAGAAGTTGGGAAGACAAAGCCCAGAGCAGAGATCTTCCACCAGAAGAAGAGTGGGGTTGGGATGGGGAGGAGGAAGAGAAGGGAATGGAGGGAGCCAAGTGAGGGCAGCGGCTGGCTTTTCTTTTCTTTTCTTTTCTTTTCTTTTCTTTTCTTTTCTTTTCTTTTCTTTTCTTTTTTAAAGATTTTATTTAGGGCAGCCCAGGTGGCTCCGCGTTTTGGCGCCGCCTTCAGCCCGGGTTATGATCCTGGAGACCCGGGATCAAGTCCCACGTCAAATTCCCTGCAGGGAGCCTGCTTCTCCCTCTGCCTGCGTCTCTGCCTCTCTCTCTCTCTCTCATGAATAAATAAATAAAATCTTAAAAATAAATAAATAAAGATTTTATTTATTTATTCATGAGAGACAGAGAGAGACAGAGACATAGGCAGCGGGAAAGCAGGCTCCCTATGGGGAGCCCAATGTGGGACTCGATCCCAGGACCCCAGGATCACACACTGAGCCAAAGGCAGATGCTCAGCCACTGAGCCACCCAGCCACCTGGCGGCTGGCTTTTCCTCAGGGCTTCTTCACATGAGCCTGTACTTCCAGCTGGGTCCCAATATGACCTTTGCAGAGTGAGAAGCACAACTTCCCATCTCACCTCCCAGGGCAGCACAGTGGTCAAGGGACCCAACTAACGAACAGTAGAGAAGACCTGAAGGCACGTTTATTCTGTGACTGTGGGTGGAAGGTGATCAAAGGCACCTTTTCAGGGCCTGTCACACTCTTGTTCGGCAACTGCCCACTGCCAAGTCGAGAACAAAACAGACAAGACGTCTGTCCTCGTGGGTTTATAGTCCAGCGGGACAGGTGGACTTTGCTGGTCACCAGAAGACTTCCTGGCAGCCCGGAATGAGGTCACAGTGTGGTGACAGGGCCTGGAGCCAGAGCAAAGGGATGGGCCCTGCCTCATGGAGATACAGGCCTCCTCCCTTAAGGGCTGGAAAACTGGCCTGAGCCTCTGTTTCTGATTCCCTGCCCTCAGACTCCCTCCAGACCAGCTCTTCTGCTTGTTTGCTGAGAACCAGCTCCCAGGCACTTGGACATGCCATTGCCCACAGTTCTGAGCCCCAGTCCATCTCCAGGGGCCTCTTCAGGCGGGTCCAGTAGCACAAATGCCTGCACCACTTTCAGGGTGCCACATGCTCCCACATGTGCCATTTTTATGTTGCTTCTTGCTCCCCTAAATTCAGAAGGTGATGCTCCCATATCTGGTTTCCACTTAGAAATAGGGAGGAGACTTCTCGCTCTGCACACATGGACATCTGACCTTTGGGTAAAAGTTCTTTCACCATAAGGTCTGATCCTGGGGAGCCTCAGTGAGGTGTGATGGCTTTTGGAGTTTTGAGGCCCTGCCCTCAGAGTCTGGCTTCCCGGATATAGGGAGTTCAGATGGGTGGACTGGGTGTAGGAGATTGGATTTCTATTAGCATCAGAAAGAAATAAATCAGGAAACTCTAAGATTATTAATAGAATGAAATTCTATAAACTGCGGTACCTCAATTCATACACTATTCAGGGTATACAATAGTTATTTTTATCTAAATTATTTCCTGAACAAGAATAAGACTCAGATGTTAAATTAAACAACTGTAACTCTATTTAGTTTCATTTTATGGTTAATGAAACCATGAGGACAATAAGAACTTACAACAGACCAGAAAATATTATTACTGCGCCGTTAAAAAGAATGGTCCATAAATTAATGAGTAAAATGTGAATAAGAAATATTTCTCTTTTGACACGAGCAAAGAAAATGTAAATATTAAAGGAAGAAAATTACAAGGGACAATTTGTTACCAAGCAGGTGACAAATCATGAAGCATGACGCTAAAATGAAGAAAGGCGTACAAAGGTGATTCGGCAGGTGGAGGAAGGTCACAATATAAAAATGCCTCACGTTTAGCAGGAGTTCCTGGCGTGGGGATAGATCGGATACATATTTGAGGATGCCATCTCCTGGAACTCTCTGGGAAGCAGGGGTCATCTGGGGTGGTGGCAGCTGTCGCAGGAAAACACGGGCCTCCCTCCCTCGTTTCTTCCTTCCTCCGTTTCACCCGCACTGACTGGGGGTGCTTGCTAGGCATACAACAGCCAACAAAACAGACAAGACGTCTGTCCTCGTGGGTTTACAGTCCAGCGGGACAGGCGGACATTACGCTAGCAAACAACAAATCACACTAATAGATATATAATTGCAAAGGGGGATGAAGTGCCAGGAAGGAGCAGGGAGTGCTGTGCAACAGACCAACAGAGTGGATTTCATTTGGGAGCCCTGGGAAGGTCCCTGGAGGCAGTGGTAAGGAGGCTCCGCGAAGCCGACCGAGTGGGAGTTCCGGGGGAGCAGGGGGCCCGCGACCCCGGTTCCCGGTGCCGGGCAGAGGAGACCGACAAGGGCAGGGCCCCAAGGCAAGCGTGGTGTGTCCAAGGAGCTGGAAGCGTGCCGACGTGGCCGGAGGGCAGGACGGAGGAACAGACTGACACAGAAGGAGCCCTGGGGGCCAGGTAGGGGCAGGTGATCATGCATGGGTTTAATTTGAAGAGTGGTAAGAAACCACTTAAGGGTTTTTTTTCAAGCCGGAGAGGGACATGAGGAGATTTACACTGAAATGAAATTATTGTGGCTACAGCGAGGCGAGTCGATGTGTCACGAGCTGGTAGGAGGCTACCATGGGCGACAAGGTCACGAGTGCAGGGCGTCAGTAGGGCGGGGGCAGAGGGCAGGGGCAGAGGGTGGGTGGATTCAAAATACATTTAGGGGAGTTTGAAATTAAGACACATTTGAAATGAGGGCTGAGGAAGTGGAGGTGCCCGCGGTGGCCTCTAGGATTTGGGCAGAGCCGCCAGGATGGAGGAGGATCCCCGCACTGAGGGGGGGGCACCGTTTCCATTGTGTGTCTGAAATTCTCCTGCTTTACAATTAGAGGGCATTAGTGCTGGCTTGTGCAAAGGGTACAGTGACACCCCCACAGCTAACCAGGCAACTGAGAATCTTGTAATGGAGCCCAGGGGCTGTACCTGTGCCAGATGTCACCCTGGGGTGGTGGCTGTGCTCTGAGCTAAAGGGGGGTCACACAGTCTCAGAAGACCCCACGCCCCATCCCCTGCCCTGTACTGCCCCAGCCTCCCTCCCTCCCTTCTGTCCACGGGCCTGCCAAGCAAGGTCATACTCCTGCTTACATGCCCTGCAACCCCCTCTGCCCCACCAGGGCCGCTGGGACAGTGCTGGGGGGCCTCCACACACACCCCGGGAGCACACGGGAAGTGTCCACGTGCACCCCTCCCTTCCTCCTGCTTTGTTTCTCCCTGGGTGTCCTCCAGCTTCTATTTCTGCCTCCTTCTGTCCCTTCTGCCCTTCACACATCATGCTCCCTGTCAGTTCGTACACCCTGAGAACCGCAGGTGACCCTGAAAGTGATGGGTCATCCACATCTGCTTATTAAATTGGATTGCATGTCATGAGTGATCCAACCACCTTGTTTCCCATTGGCCCCTCTGTCCTCACTGCTGGGGTCTCTCTCCCAGCCTCCCCGATGACCTATTATATCCTCAGGAATCTGCTGTACCCCCCACCCCCCGTCCCTTCGCTATTTTTCTGGGTCAAGTCCCCATTATCTCTCAGCAGAATTGTTGCAAAGCCTCTGACTTCCCTATCCGTGCCTCCCCCTCCTCCATCATTTCTCAGATTTTTCCTACTAGAAACCTCAGGGGCTGCCCGCTACCCACTGGAGCATTGCAAACTCCTCAGCCTGACCCCCAAAGCAAATTTTGGCCTTGACTCTGACTTTCCTCCCCAGCTCCATGCCCACATGGCCTCCGTGGTGAAGCCTCACAGGCTCCTTGTCCTCACCCCCACCCAGCCTGGGAGAGCTGCCCCTTCTCGGGCAGCCCTACAGCTCTGAAACCCTCCTCAGGCACCTATCACTGTCTGTCTGCTTTGCCCACCCTGTGGCAGAGGTGTCCTGGGAAGGACATGGGGCTCCCAGGGAGGCCGATGAGCTCAGGGCAGGACGAGTTTTATTTGAGGGACTCCGGTATCCAGGGGGCCTCACCTACACTTCCTTTCTAGGCTGGGAGCTCCCAGAGGGCAGAGTCTGTGACAGGCTCATCCCTGCAGGCACTCAGCTGGCGTCTCTGGAGTGAACACCCAGGGGCAAATGAATGGCCCAGGGGCCTGTGTTGGGGAATCAGGAAAGGGATTAAGGAATCTAGGGAAGAGTGAGGTCCGGTGGGATCAGTCTTGTCTGGGCAGGTGCCAAGCAGAAGAGCTAAGAAGACAGGAGGAGCTCCAGCCTCTCCACGCTCACTCCTGCTAGACCAGAGATGCTGGGGGCCCTCTCACCCACTCCCATCAGCAGGGGAGTTACCGAGGAAGCATTTCTGAGGAGCTGGCCCGACTGCCTGGGTAGCACAAGCTGGAGCGGGAGAGAGCAGCTGAGGACCTCTTCCTGTGAGCCATCTCATTTTTCATGCTTTCCAGATCCCAAGAGGGACAAGTCTCAGCAAAGTACACAGCTTATTGCCAGAGGGGTGAAAGGCCAGGGTCAGAACAGCTCACCAGTCCTGGTGGTGGGGGTCAGAAGGGACAGAGTCAGAGAGAACTTTGGAGGCAGAACCCGGGACTGACTGGAAATGGGGTGCCCAGCGGGGAGTTGCAGTTGCCTTGGATGAGCTCACCAAGGCAGAGTGTAGAGGGAGACCAGAGGAAGTCCAAGGGCCACACTCCAGGCTCCCAGGTTGCTCTGATTCTGGGGGGTCAGGGGGGTAGGGTTGAGAAACAGCTGACATACAGGGTGCCGCCCAAGAGGAGCAGCAGGGGGGGGAGGGGAGGGGGAGGAGGGCATTCGTGGACCAGAGGGAAGCATTCCCAGGAGGACAGGGTGACTATGTCCAAGGCTGTCTGTAGGTCAGGTGAGATGAGCTCCGAGAATTCACCACTGGACTTAGCAGTGTGGACATCACATGACCTTGACAGGAGTGGTCTGGGGACCAAAGTGATTGCAGGGAGGTCAGGGGAGAGTGCAGGGTTGTGGGGGCAAATAGAATAGCAAATAGACTCTGAGGAGTTTTGCTTTCGAGGTGGGCAGTAGCTGGAGCCCTCTCCAACTGTGTGGCTGGGGTGAGCCTGAGGCAGGAGCAGGTGCTTCACCATATATCAGAAAGGGAGGAGGTCAGGGGGCACAGGTGGGGTCAGGTGGAGGCAGGTAGGCTGATTTGGTAGCAGGAGTACGAGATGTTTCCATTTGACCCAGACACAGGGAATTACACCCACTTTAGAGGTGAGGAAACAAGTATCTCAGAACATGGCCTGAGATTCAAGGGCAGCAGAAACGGTGGTAGACCTTGGGGGCAGGGGCAGGAAAGAGACGGGAAGGGAGGGGCAGAGGGTTGGGATGTGTGTCCTGGAGCCAAGGGCAAAAAGAGCCACATGAACTTTATAGAGTCAGACAGACCTGGTTCAGGCTGGGTCTCAGCCCCTCACTAGCTGCAAACAGATCAGCGCACCCCCACTTCCCGCCCACCCTGAAAGGGGGTGTTAACTATGTCTACTTCCTCAGGCCTCTGTGAGGAACCCAGAGCAGCACTGTGCTGGCTTCTAGTGAGCCCTGGACTCACCTGGAAGTGCCTTAAATGCAGGCATCAGCCTCGGAACAGGAGGCTTTCCGTGATGCCAGAAACAGAGCACCCTGGGGTGCGGGCAGGGGAAGAGCCCTGTGCCAGCCGGGAGGTGAGGAGGGCCTGGGCTTACTCCCTTACCAGCCCTGCCCCGTGCACAATCCAGTCAGCACGGCCCGTGTGGTTCCACTCAAACCCACCAAGGTGCCTCCCATACTGGCCATCAGTGTTGTCCTCTTGCCGGTTCTGACACAGGCTGCGGCCAGGGAAGGGGGGCAGGAGGGGAAGGAGGCCCAGGAGATCCCCAGGGAACCTTACTGGAGGACTCCGGGAGAAGCCCAAGCTCAAAGCCGGCTGGGAGCGACCCTTCTCTCCGTGTGAAGACCCTGACACAGACCTGTGGCCCTGTCCTCAAGATGGAGCTGCCTGCCACTTGGGAGTCACTGCCAGGTATGGATTTCCTGGGCCAGCGGTGGAGCATCTGGCAAGGGGAGGCCTGCTCCCGGGGTGGCAGCAGGCCTCCTCCTCTTCCTCCTGAGAGCAAGCTCAGGTTCTGAGAGCAAGCTCGGTCCTGGCGCCGGTGAGGCTCAGGCCCACCCATGCAGAGGCAGCATGGACACTTGTCCAGGTAGGTAGGGCACTCCCAGACCCTTGGCTGCCCAGTGCTCTCCGCTACAGACTGCCGCATGGCCACAGGCTCTCATCTATGGCCACCGGTCCCACATTCTGGTCTCTTTCCTGGACCAACCTATGGAGCAGAGCCAGTATCTCCAGGTGGGGCCTGCTTCCCAGCCCCGGTTGGGAGTCTGGGAGGCCATGAGGGCCCACTTTCTCTGGCAGGACCCAATGCCTCCTCGACTCCTTCAGGAAAAGCCCAGCACAGACCGTCCCATCCTGAGCTCTGCAGTGGACCGTCGGGTGAAGCCACCCATTCTGCAGACTGCAAGGTTGACTCTAGTAGGACCTCCTGCACTCCTGGCTGACTGTGGCCTCGAGGTGGGGGTGGGGGGTGGCGGTGGGTCCTCCAGGTGAGGCAGAGAAACACAAGGCCAGGCTAGCTCTGGTCCTTCTGGGAAGTTTGGCTGACTTGCCTTGTTATGGAAACTGAGCGCTGAGATGGGGATGCGGTGGGGGCTTGGCTACCATCTCTGTGGAGCCACTCATCTGATAGGGGCAGGGAAGGTGTCATCAGATTAAGCCCCTCAAATTCAACCCTTGCCTCCAAATCCTGCTCTTGCCATGACAATTGCATCTGGTGAAAGCAGAGGGCTTCGCAGAACAGACTGAATGCCCTTGCCTGCAGGTTCAAAGGTGTCTGTCCCCAGAAGTCTCACCCAACATGACACCTTCTTGGGACTGGTGTTTTGTGACTCTGGGAGCGTCCCAGGGGGGTCTGATGCTGCGGACCTAGGAGGTGCTTAGGTCTGTGTGGGCCCTCCCCCAGGAAGGAGGCTTCTGAAGGACTCCAACTCCCCGTCAGACTACCTGACTGCACCTCAATCACAGCAGGAGACCAAAATGCTCCAAGGTCAAGGAGAATGCAGGGAGGCACAGGTTCTGAAGGGGAGCCGCTGCAGATTCAAACACCCCCTTGCCTGGGAGCGCCCTGCAGTCCTCCCAGCTCTGCTGGCCTCTCTACAAGCCCTAGATAAGAATTTGATTGCGATTGCAGGTGAGTGGGTGGAGGGAGGGATTAGACTGGGGTTCCTGCTGCTAGCCCGCTTCCTGGGAGTCTCAGCTCCTTCCTTCTTTCTCCTCCTTTCAGGTCCCGCCTCTGCCTCCCCAAGGAGCAAGCAAGCTGAGCACTGGAGGGGGGCACCCACCCTCCCCTCCTACCCTCCTGCTCTCCTGCCTGAGGGCTGCAGTCTCCTTTGGATCTTTTTGCGGTCTGGGCTTGCTGTTCCTCTCAACAGTAGTCAGGAAGCCCTTACCCCAAAAAGTATCTGCGGGAGGCCTTGTCTACAAGGGGGAATGCCCTCCAAGGGCATCAGGTTGCTCACACACCAAATTCACAGATAAGTGACAGCAACAAGTGGAGTCGTCAACTTGACTTTCCCTCCGAGCTGCTGGTTGACCACAGGACAAGTGTGGAGCCTCTCTGTGCCTCAGTGCTCTGTGACACATTCAATCATTTATCTGTGTGCAGTGTCTAGTGGGAGATTCCACAAGGTAAGAAAAAACCAAGGGCGGCTCAATTAAAGGTGCTGACATTGTGTTGGTGGCTTAGCTCCCAGCCTGCTGTCCTCTGTCTCCCTGGGCTCCTTTTGGGGAATTGCCTCTCCCACTCCATGGGCACTCTGGGTGGGATTGTCACTCAAGGCATCCTGCCTTCTCCTGCCCCCTTGGATACGAGACCCAAGACAGGCCTGGGAATTGGAATCCTGTGTGGAGGGATATAAGATCAGGAACACAATGATCCGAGTAGCTGTGCGGAGGAGAAGACTGAGCCCCTGCCTCCTGCGTCCCCTTCCCTAGCCTCCTGAATCTGGTGAACCTCCCCTAAATCCTTCCAATGAAGTCCTCATTGCTTTAGTAAGCAGTCATTACTGTTGCTTGCCTTGGGATACAGAGACCTCTAGGGACAGGAGTTGGGATTGCTTAGCCTGGAGAAAGGGAGGGGACAGGTTGGCCTGGGGCACCCCTTTATCATCCTTAGGGGAGGCCCACAGGGTGTCAGGCCCCAGGGAGCAGGGGACAGAGCAGAAGGCTGGGACCACATATAAGGCCTGGGTTAGGGCCGAGGGAAAACATTCCCAAAGGTGAGAACAATGTTGGGATGTAGGACAGAGCAGCACCATATACTGCGGAGAAATTTAAAATAAAGGAACATAGGATCTTCACTATCTCAAGGAGGGAGAGGATGCGTTATGATAACTGCAGGTAGCTGTGGCTCGCCCACCCCTCCCGCCAGGTGCCGGCTGTCCGGGGATGGCGCTGCAGTGAGGTCACGTAGGTCAGGGACGGCGCGCGGACCTCCATCTCAGCTCCCACCGCCCAGAGAGGGCCCGAATGCCTCGATCTCCGTCCAGGAGATCTCCGTCCCGGCTCCTCTGCCTCTCCTTCTCCGGAATCCTACCCAACCCGGGGTGGCCGCTGTGCCCACGCAGGCCAAGGGGAGGGGCACATGTCAGGCCTCCCCAAGCCCGTCACGTGTTACAGGTCACACCAAAGCCATGGCGTGCAAGAGACAAGGCAGCTGGAAGGTTCCCTTCCCTTGCAGAAGCCTCAAGACGCAGGACTAAGTCAACACCAGCAGGCGACCTGGTGTGTGGCCCACACTGAGTGCTGAAGGATCCTGAGCGGGGCTGTGGGCTCACCATGGGGACGCAGGAGGGTGCGCTGCGCTGGGTGGATGGGCCCCACGGCGATTACGGGAGGTGTGTGAGATAGACTCAGCCCTGACCTGGGTGCAGCCGGACAGCAGAGGCAGAAGGCAGGACGGCAGCAAGGCCTGCAGGACGGACCCGTGCCCGTGACTGCCCGAGCTCCTGCCCACCCGGCTGCAAAGCAGGTCCGCCTCTGCCACCTGCCTAACGGAGCGTGGGGGTGTGTGTGCAGCTCAAGGGCGGCACCGTGTGGTCAGAGTGGGGTAGTGCGCCCTGCGGCCGCCGAAGAGCTCCAGTCCTAGACACCGCCGGCGCAATCCCACCCTGGGCGGGGCTCCGCTCCGGGAGGGCAAGCCCTACGGATCTTCCCACGCAGCCAGCTTCTTCGAGGAGCAGTCCTGAGGAGCGCAGAGCCTGAGAGCGATGGTGGAGAGGAGAGAGAGAGATGGAGGCAGAGAGGGCGAGGGGGAGGGGAGGTGGGAAGGAAAGATTTCTGGAGGGAAGGAGCCTCTCAGTGGGGGGTGTCTGTCCCCCCCAGGTCCCTCTCCTGGGTCGAGGCCACCTTTCAAAGCGACTTTCTAGGTGCATGTCCGGGCATGGACTGTACCTAGCCCTTGACTTAAGCCCCTCAGGCTGTAACTGAAACCCCCTGCCACCCTAGGGAACCTCCACCTAGGGAAGAGGAGTGGGGCTCAGGAAGAAGAGGTCATCATTCAGAAAAGGCTCCTGTTTCCAATATTAATGGAAAGAACTGGAACCTCAGAATTGATCAGATCTTGATTCAAGTCGCAGGTCCTCCCTGTATTGTCGGTGTAACCTTGGGAAAGCCCTTTATCCACTCTGCTTCTGTGTTCTCTTTGTAAAATGAGGATACGGTGCCCACCTTGCAGTGGTGGACAGTGGCTGCTGTCAGTACAAGGAGAGTTCACGACCCTACAAAGGCAGGCCTGCAACTGCGTCTAGGAGAGTCAGCTCTGGGGAGGGATCTGCTTGCTGACTGTGCATTGCCACCTCTTTTTGCATTTGTGCATATGTGTCCATCTGGCAATACGTTGTTTGGTTGAAACTGGCCATGGTTACATGCCTCCTGCTTAACCCACCCAAGTAGATAGGAGGTGTGCTGAGGGCCTGAGTACTGTGGCCCATCCTGACAGAGCTGGAGCAAGTCAGAGCTGGAGCAAGTCGACAAGGATGGGGAGGGAGGTTTGGGGGGGCAGTAAAGCTGGAGCTGGAGGGGCAAAGGCTGAGCCTTTGACAGAGGGAGGAAGAGGTGGGGAGGTAGCATGAAAAGGGGGAAAGAAAGTGAAGAAAGGAACAGAAGGGAAGAGAGTGCGGCAACATAAGAAGTCTCTCTAGGTGGCTGGTGTCCCCCACCTCAGACTGTTCGAAGTACCAGCAGCAGCACGGGGCAAGGCATCCCTTCTGATCCACCTGAGCCACATTGCTGGAGTGTCCTTGCATGAATCTCCTTCCTTTGGGCTGCAGCTTCTGCACCTGCGAACTGAGAAGAATGTGCTAGATTCTTTCTCCCAGCCATCTCCTCCCCTCCTAGGCCCACCTCCCAGGCAGGCAAGGATGGGGGTCCCACCAACTGTCCTTGGGGGTGAGAAGAGTGAGGGTGTGCCAGCCAAGGGTGGGGGCAGGCTGAGCATGAACACCAGGCTCTGGGAGGAAGGAGTCAGAGAAATTACCAGCAATGAAAACCTATATAGGCTTCCCAAAGTACAATTTGAGTAGAAATGTCAAGCACACCTGGAGTTATTACACCCTGTAATCCTAATGACATACAGTCCTATATACCAACTTGATAATATCCGGAGTGTGTGGGAATACTGCCGTGCGTTAATCCTGTCTTTCTCCCCTGCGAGCTTGCTCATCCCACAGAGCCTACAGAGCCTCCTCTGTTCTTCCCAGATGAGGCCCCAAGCATATCTGGCCTGGGTAGTCAGTGGGAGGACCAATGTGCTCCCAGAATGGAGCTGTTATGCCATTAGTAGAGGTATGGACAGTTGTCATTTGGTGCTTTCATTTTTGCCCGATCTGGGGTGTGACCGAAGTCCCCTGGAAGCTACTGAGCCCCACCACCAGCCTCTCCTTCCCCACTCTTCCTCTCTAGCCTTTCCTCTTCTCCTCCTTCTCCACCTCCTTCTCTTCTTTCTTTCCTAGCATCTATGCCTTGTTCTGCCAGGGACCCAGTGGCATCCTAGGACTGTTCTTCCTTCGGGAGTCCTCGGGGTTAGTGGGCACTCATCATCCTGCTGGCCATGCTCCTTGGCTGCAGGGTTTGGGGCCAGGAAAGGGGAGCAGACTGTTGCATGAAGTGGGAGCAGCATGGTTCATGGTTGGTGGGCAGGGGGCTTTCAGGATAGGGGACAAAGAATCCAGGCCAGCATACCACCTCAGGATGGACCTTGGGCTTGTTTTATCTACAGCATAGCCCATGCCAGTCCCCAGTACTTAAAGCCACCTTTGCTGTTAGAGCAGGAAATCTTCTGGGCTCCTTTTAAGGAGGTGGGATTTTTTTAATATATAAATTTATTTTTTATTGGTGTTCAATTTGCCAACATATAGAATAACACCCGGTGCTCATCCCATCAAGTGCCCCCCTCAGTGCCTGTCACCCAGTCACCCCCACCCTTTGCCCACCTCCCCTTCTACCACCCCTAGTTCGTTTCCCAGAGTTAGGAGTCTCTCATGTTCTGTCTCCCTTTCTGATATTTCCCACTCATTTTTTTCTCCTTTCCCCTTTATTCCCTTTCACTATTTTTTATATTCCCCAAATGAATGAGACCATATAACGTTTGTCCTTCTCTGATTGACTTATTTCACTCAACATGATACCCTCCAGTTCCATCCACGTCAAAGCAAACGGTGGGTATTTAGGAGGTGGGATTTTTAAAGTCAAGGTTGCACAATTCACAAAATCCAGGAATCCCTTCCCAAACCCCATACTCTTATGTTCAGCCTTGTAGGACAGTGGTTCTGGAAGCATGGTTCCTGTACCAGCAGCTTCAGCATTACATGGAACCTCAGTAGAAATACACATTCTTAGGATCCCAGTGCCAAGGGTATGCTGGAGATGGTTTGTATCACCTTGGGAGAACCAATTACATGCATCCCTTCCCCAGTCCACATCTAGTGACAGTCACATTGGGGACTTGAAATCAACCATCGTGGGAATATTTACACCATGGGAACTGGCAAACACTACAAATCAGTATTTATTTTTTCTTTTGGAGAAGAGTTTCCAGCACACCATTGGGCCCCATCCACACCCACTGAATCAGAAACTCTGGAGGTGGGGCCAGCAATCTGTATTTTAATAAGCTTTCCAGGTGATTCTAATGTACAGTCAAGTTTGAGAACCACTGTTCTAGTTGGTTAGCACTGGTGGAATCATGAGAGAGACTGGAAGGTCAGGGACGCCTGGGTGGCTCAGTGGTTGTCTGCCTTTGGCTCAGGGCATGATCCCAGAGTCCCGAGATCGAGTCCCACAATGGGCTCCTGGCAGAGAGCCTGCTTCTCCCTCTGCCTATGTCCCTGCCTCTCTCTCTCTCTGTCTCTCATGAATAAATAAATGAAATGTTAAAAAAAAAAAAAAAAAGGAGATGTTGGGGTAGCCAAAGAGTAAGGTTTTGCAAGGAAACTTCAGGGAAGGTAAAGAAAGAAGGAAGTAAACCAGCAGAAGGGCAGCCAGGCACTTGGCAGGAAGCCCTCCCGGACAGAGGTGAGCCTTCCAGCCCTGACCCTGGGAAGAGGTCCTGCGAAGGTTTGGGTGGAGCCTACTCGGAATGCTATGGTTTTTTCAGATATCTGGATGGAGACGAAGTCAATAACTCTGAGTCATGAGATCAGGAGGGTGTGGGATAACTAGCCAGAAAAAATGCCCCTCCAGATGATATTTCTGCAACTTAGAGAAAAAGGCATTTACAAGCAGTTCATTGCAGATACAAAGAAGGGAAATTCTGAAAAGTTTCTCTCACAGAAGAGATGAAAACACAAAATCACAGCACCGTATCCATTACTGCCTTGGTAAATGTATGCAAAATGCCATGGGAAACTTCTTTCCATTTCCCAATGTTGCAATATTTCAAGCATACAAAAAAATATAAGGAGTAATATAATAAAAGCCTTGCACCCACCACCAGAAATAGCAAATGTTATATTGCCACATTCATGTCGGATTCTTTATTTTTTAAAAGATTTTATTTATTTATTGAGAGAGAGAGAACACACCCCCACACACAAACACAAGCAGGGGTAGGGGGTGCGACAGGGGAAAAAGAAGAGAGAATCTCAAACAGACTCCCAAGCTGAGCAGAGCAGGTTGTGGGGTTTCAATCTCACAACCCTGAAATCATGACCTGAACCTAAATCAAGAGTCAAGACGCTTTACCCACTGAGCCACCCAGGTGTCCCACAAACAAACAAACAAACAAACAAACAAACAAACAAACTTGCAGACTCGGCAAAGTCCCCTTTGCCTCCCTTTTTTCTTCATCCAAAGATATAGGAGATATCCTAAAACTGATGGATATTCTTCTCATAATGTGTTCATACTTTATCACGTATGAATTACTCATAAATTATACCTAGCAATGTTTTAAGTGCTTCTTAATTTACATTAAGTAGTGTTGCATTGAACCTATCATTCTGGAACTTGCTTTTTTCACCTAACATGATGTTTCTAAGGTCTACTTATGTCACTGGGTGAACATCTAGCTCATTCATTTTAACTGATGAATAACATTAAACTGTACAAATAGAGCACAATTCATCCATTAACCTACTGATGGATATGGAAGTTATTTCTAATTTTTCACTTGTCACAAATGATTCTGCTGTGAACCTCCTTGAACTTGTTTCTCTAGAGTTTGTCCCTAGAAGTGCTGCTTTTCGCCCTTGGGAGAACACATTCCCAGTCCTATACATGTTGCCAAATTGCTCACGAGCTTGGCTGAACCAGTTCACACTTCCACCAACGGAGATATGATACATCCTAATGTGTTCCTTCTGCAGTGTGTTCTTGAGTTATATTCTTTCCTGAATGTAAAAGCAATTATAAAGATTTTCTCTAGTTTATTTCTGATCTATCCCCTCCTAGCTTTACTTTCTCTTAAAGGCTTAAGTTCTTCAGACATGAATTCTTCTACCACCAGAGTTTTCCAGAACCTGAACCCAATGGTATGAAGAGATGACTGGTATGTGAGTTATAAGGTGAAGTTACATGTGTGTTAACTCATGAGTGTGACTCTGTGTCTGTGTCTGTGTCTCTTTATATAGCTTTGTACCAAAGTTAAGAAGAGGACAGACTGGGAAGGGCAAGGTCTTTCATGATGTCTTCTCAACAATGCATAAAACCAGGAGAAGGTACCCAGTATGCCTGGAATCTACTCTCTTGCTCCAGGTCTTTTCCTCCCCCTCTCTTATTTGGTATGGGTTAGGCAAATTTTTGTCCAAGGTTGTCACCCTCCTCTCCATCTTCCCTGCTCCCCTACCCCTACCAAACTCCCAAGTACTTCCTAAGCCACATAAGCACATGGGAGAGGGAAAAAGGTGTACTGTGGGGGGGAGGGGCAGTCCCATGTGTTCCATCTAGGGGAAAGGGCTGACTTTTTGGCCCTGATCCTAAGAGCTCTCTGCCCATGCCAAGGGCTGCCTTCTGCATCTGGGCCTGTAGGGTTGGGAGAGCTGCCAAAATCCTAGACTGGCCAGTGACAATGGACAGCCTAGATCCTGGCCACTGACTCTGACCCTCAGCCCAGGGCCATACAGAACTGATCTGGGGTGCCTTCCCTCCTGAGCCCTGAACAGTGAGCCTTGAGACTTGAGAAAAGAGGAATAGATTGAAGGGACCACCATAAAATCACCTGTCTCAAACTGAAGACATTTCAAAAGGCAGGAACACAAGGGGAGGGGAAAAATCTCAATTCACAATTCAGTGGAAGTATGGAAGGCACTGATCCAATGGCTACTTTTGAATGGGATTTCCCCACCTCAACAGTTCAAGTGTAGTCAACAAGAGGTGTTTGTTTGCAGGGGGTATTGTATTTACCCTTCTTCAAAAATTGGAAGCCCAAACCCTTGGCTTCTTTGCTCCACAGATGTTGTGACCCTAAACAGCTTCACGGGGAACAGGTGGCTTACTTCAGGCTGGAGGATATCTGTGTGCCAGGAGGTTCCCTGCAGAGATCTCACCTCTGAGCCCTAGTCCACCAGCCAAGGAGATGAGCGGAGGTGATGTCACTACATCCTGTTTCCCAGCCCAGCCTGAGAGGATGGGACCAGCTGAGGAAAAAAAACCTAAACCAATGTTAAGTGACAGATGCCATGACCGAGGTTGGTAAAGAAGTGGTGTAAGGCAAGTGAGTCAGCAGCAAGTTTAAGCAATGAACAATTGCACCATGGGGTGTTTCTCAAATTCTTGTCTACTTTTAGAAAGTATGCAATACCATTCAGTTGAGCGTCTTGATTCTGAAATAGCTACAGAAAATGTTAAAAATGCTGTGGGTGAAGATGTGCCCGCACGTACCTCTTTTCTAAAACAATAGTTAACAATTGTGCTGCATGCCCCTTAGCAAATCTTTAAGCCAGGCTGTTCCTTAGTTTCCTCATCTGTAACATGAGGGGAATGTCTGAAAATGTCTCCAGAGATTCCTTCCAGTCTAACATTCTGTGATTTGGTATTATGCTCACATTCTTTATACCCAGGCGGGTGTACACAATGCCAAGACCACTAGCCAATTCCGTTAGTGTGGACAAAATGTCCTCTCCGATCAATTCATTGGCACAGTATAGATAAAACAACTGGTTAATCAAAACAAATTTTCATTTCACAACTGGTTGCCCTGGCATCATCTTGACCAGCAGTTCTTCCACAGGAGTGGCCTGACATGCTGCACGTCTGGAGCAGCTATAAGGTGTGTCATAGGCAATTTGCTATTACTCATGAACTACTGAGGTTTTAAAATGAGTGGTGAATCAATTAGAGCAGATAAGTATGATAATGTCAGTCACTTGCATTCTGATAGCCTACCCTATAAGGAAGGAAAAGGGGTGGGCTTAAAGCCTCCAGAAGCCAAGGATTGCCTATAGCCCTGAGCCAATCAAGGATACCCATGGGAGGCTGTCATGTGCCGTGCATGTGAGTATCATCCTCACCGGCACCATGGCATTTAAGGACGACTGATAGAGATTCCTGATACATAGTATAGACGTCAAGTCACTGGAGACCCTGGACCTGGAACAATCTGATCCAGATGTGGACTGCTGCCAGTACCCTATGATCCAGCTGCAAACCAACAGAGAAAGAAAGCATTGAACAGAGTACAAAATGAAAGGCCTGTTCACTATGCCCATCTCTTGATCCAAAAAGCACTATTTCACCATAAGCTATTCGTAGTTGGGGAAGGGAAAAGGGTGTGAAAAACTGTTTATTGAGCACTTAGGTGCCAAATCCCATGTTAGACACTCATAGCAGGTTTCAATGCTACCCGCCATGTAACTTTCTGTTCTTGGCTGTCCAGTGGGATTTGCACTTCCTCCCCATTGTGGTTTGGAATATTCATGTAATAGTTGGGCCAGTGAGTCGCGAGTAGAAGTGTGTCAATTCAAAGCCAGGGCATTTAATTGCTAGTTTCAGACCCTCTGGAACTTCCTCTTCCCCTACTGGCTGGCAACAGACCACTGGCTATTCCATCATCAGCCTGGGTCTCGGGAGACTATGGGGCAGAGCCCCTAGCTAACTGTGATGCCTGTGAATTATACATCACATGGGAGGATAACATAAAACTTGGTTGTTATAAACCCCAAAGATTTTAGGGTTACTTGTTACTGTTGCACAATCTAATTTTATGCTGACCAGGGGATCCCTGGGTGGCTCAACGGTTTAGCACCTGCCTTTGGCCCAGGGCGTGATCCTGGAGTCCTGGGATCGAGTCCCGCATCGGGCTCCCTGCATGGAGCCTGCTTCTCCCTCTGCCTGTGTCTCTGCCTCTCTCTCTCTGTGTCTCTCATGAATAAATAAATAAAATCTTTAAAATAATAATAATAATTTTATGCTGACTGATGCAATGTTTTATATTACATAGTAACATAGTGAGAAAATGTGAGACTTTGAGTTAAAAAGACTTGACTGGAATCTTAACTCTTTATGGCCTTGAACAAATCCATAATTTCTCTGGGTCTCAGCTTCTTCATCTATAAAATAGTAGATATGATTCCTATCTCATGATGTTACTAGGTTTGGGAATAGTATTTGTAAAATACCTAGTATAGGATTTGGCACAGAGTAGATGTTCATTGTTAAATTATTTTAATTTCGTTAATTCCCCAAAATAGGCCGATGAGAAAACAGAGACCACAGGAGTATAAGAGAAAGGATAAATCATTATTGATGTTTCAAATGTCATGATGTGTTATGGAGAACACTGGCCAAGGGTAAGTAGATGTGTGAAGTTATCTGTGCCCACCCTCCCCTGAGCTCAGAGAAACTCTAGAATGGAGAAGAGGCCCCAAGGATACCATTTCCAATATAGTCTTTCTCTTGCCAGAGGAAAGGCAGATTTCACCTACAGAAGTGATTCTTGGCATCTTTGGTGTATAAAATAAGAATATGGTAGTGGTGTAGGCTAGTATCACTGTTAGTTTCACTCAAGTTTGTTATTCTACAAAGCAAGGTGCGAGACAAAGTCTTTCCCAAAGGTCCAATGAGGTAAACTCTTCTCTCAAATCAGCTTATTAGTAACATTGTGCCCACTTTGCCAGCTCAGCTGGGACCCAGGAATAATCAGGAGAGCAGAATACAGGGGGAAGGAGAGGAGAATATACACGAGGTGGAGGAGAGGGAATTGAGGGGCCCCTTGCTTCCTTCTGCTCCCCTCCAAGCCTGGCCTGATACAGCAGCAGGGGCATGGCTAGGGGAGGGGGTAGGGGAATCATCCCTTCCCTCTCCACGCTGGTCACTCTGAAAACTTTTTCATTCCTGAGCCAAAACTTGCTACAATTCCCACTTATGTCTAACTCAGTGGAGTATGATGCCTCCAAACCCAGTTATTTCCAAGACCTCCTCCCAGATCTCTTTTCTTCTGAAATGCCATATCGTGGCCACAAACTTGGTACTATGACCGACATGTTTTATATAACATAGTTACTGAGGAGCCATGTGGAGTTTCTCAATTCTGACTCTGTGGTGGAAGCTCCCTGGACATATTCACATACATGGCATGCAGACAGTCATTCAGGGCCCAAGGAGGACTTGATCACTCTGTCATCAGCAGTAGGCCAGACAGGGACCAGTGGCCAAAGCCCCACAGTCCTTGTTGAGTGAAAAATAATGAGACACCCAGTTCCAGCAAAGCACATGTTTGGTCAGTTTTTACACCTGCCAGCTATCTTCCCCTGACTTGCTCCTGATTAACTTTTGACTTTTCCCATGAAGACCAAGGCCCTGCAAGAATTCCCACAGCCAGTGGAGTGACTGATCTCCAGCAAATGGATGACTGTTCTAACTTAGAATCATGTATTAGATGCACATGGATCTATGCTCAGAGGTTTACAGCATCATAAGAATTGAAATAAGATTGTGAGACTGGGTCCTAGAAGGGCCATTCAACCTCATTGTGATCAAGATCTCAGATTGCACCCTGATCCAAATTAAAACCTATGAAATGGGGGCAGCCCGGGTGGCTCAGCAGTTTAGTGCCACCTTTCAGCCCAGGGTGTGGTCCTGGAGACCCAGGATCAAGTCCCACATCAGGCTCCCTGCGAGGAGCCTGCTTCTCCCTCTGCCTGTGTCTCTGCCTCTCTCTCTTTCTCTGTGTGTCTCTCATGAATAAATAAATAAAATCTTAAAAACAAAAACAAAAACAAAAAACGCTATGGTTTCTGTGATCATGAGCAGAATAAGCAGTGGTAACTTGGGAGCAGTGGCTCATGGGAGCCAAGTATAAAATATTCAAAAACTTTGTGAACCAGTGTTTAAACCATTCATAGGGGATCCCTGGGTGGCGCAGCGGTTTGGCGCCTGCCTTTGGCCCAGGGCGCGATCCTGGAGACCCGGGATCGAATCCCACATCGGGCTCCCGGTGCATGGAGCCTGCTTCTCCCTCTGCCTGTGTCTCTGCCTCTCTCTCTCTCTCTGTGACTATCATACATAAATTTAAAAAAAAAAAAAAAAACCATTCATAACTTGAAATCTATTATGGTAGAGATATTTACATCATGAGACTTGCCAAACTACAAATCAGGGTTTCCTTCCTTCCTTCCCTGCTTCCCTCCCTCCTTTCCTCCTTTCTTTCCTTTCTCTTTCTTCTTTCTTTCTTTCTTTCTTTCTTTCTTTCTTTCTTTCTTTCTTTCTTTCTTTTTCTTTCTTTTTTCTTCAGCAAATTTAACAAGGTATGCATGGCTTTTTGCAAAACCATTTCTTTCATTGGAAAAGCTATGAGGGACCTGGGTGGCTCAGTTGGTTGTTTGATTCTTGGTTTCAGCCCAGGTCCTGATCTCAGGGTCTTGAGATCAAGCCCCACATTGGGCTTTATGCTCAGTGCACAGTCTGCTTGAGATTCTTTCCCTTGCACTCTGCCCCTCCTCCCCACTCTTAAAAGAGCGCATGTGCTCTTACTCTCTCTCTCTCAAATAAATAAATCTTTTAAAAAATGAATATTCATTGGAAAAGCTATTTCAGGGATAGAATAAAAGAAATCAGCTTTGTATATGGGAAGAGCATAGCCCTCTAAAATCTTAGGCAGCTATGAGGCCTAAAAAAAAGTAATATTGATTAAAACTGACCAGATAGGGAGGGGGCTGTGGCTGCAGTCCCTCTTTTGAGTTGGTAAATGGAAAAGCTTTAGCTGATGTGAAAATGATTACATGTAAATGTTGGGTTTTATAAAGCTGTAGGAATCGGCAGAAGTTCTGTAAAAAGCCTTCCTGAATTCTCAGTGGAGCAGTGGTCTTTCATGGCTGAGGATTGTAGGGAGCAGCCTCTAGCTGCCAAGTCTTGCAGAGATGCCCTGACACCTGGGACTCGCTTGACAGCCCCATGCTGTGGGGGCTGCATCAGGAGGGACACAGAGCTTTGAGTCATCTATGATTAGACTGTGTTATGTCCCCTCAAAATTCCCGCAGTACAGCCCAACCCGCGATGTGACTGTATCTGGAGATTAGGCCTTTAAGGGGATAAAGTTAAGTAAGATCATGAGGGTGGGGCCCTAATCCAATAGGATGTCCCCAAGAAGAGAGAGAGAGACCAGGGATGTGCACACACAGAGAAAAGGCCACGTGAGGACACAGCAAGTAGGCGGCCATCTGCACTTCTCACCATTTACCCTGCTGGCATCTTGGGCTTAGACTTCCAGCATCCAAAATTGTGAGAATATGAATTTCTGTTATTTAATCCAGCCAGTCTATGGTGTTCTGTTATGGCAGGCTAGCTAACTAACACAACCTATAATGCACATTGCTTATTTTCTGTTTGTGTCTGCTTATTGATCAATTTTGCAGTGTAAGACACCTTTCCATAATTATTCAGACCCTCTTAACCCTACTCAAGATTCTCAATAGTCCCAGTCACAGAACTGTGACTGAGACCATTCCACCCAAAGGGTGGACCCCACTTAGGCTGAGTCAGAACATTGGCAAATTACCATACTGGGGAGACAGAGGTTGAACACTGGAGAACTCTGCTGTCAGCCTCTGGTTGTAGGATTGTGGGCAAACTGTCATTCCCTCTGGGTCTCAGTGTCATCATCTGTTAAATGGGGGCAAAAAGACTCTCCTCCCTTACAGGATTGTAGTGAGGATAAGCCTGTAGCATAATGCTCAGCGAGCCAGCCTTCCTAAAGCCCAGGCAGCCTGGAGGGGAGCTGGGTCTGTTCCCCGTAGCAGTGGTGGGGTTGGGGTAGCATACCTGGGAGGGTAGGGTCTTTCCTCTCCAGGTGATCTGCACTGTGAAGGAGTAAGTCACCTGGCGAGGACGGCCCCTCTTGGCACCAAGACCAGCCTCCAGTTGAATTCTTCTCTCTCCTGATTGTTCCCAAACAGGATGAGAACTTCTTCCTCCAGAGAACATTGTATATCTTAATAAATAAGATAATGAAGTAAAGTTTTCACAGGGTGCCTGGTTCTCAGCAAGCACTCAATAAACGTTAACGATTTCTATCTACTCACCTCCCACAGGCCATTTTCATGCCACCCCTCAGAGCACTTGTGGCCCCAAGACCCAGGCAGAATTTGGACCTTTTGATAAGAACTTTATTAATCAACTTGGTTCAGCTTTTCTTTCTTTCTTTCTCTCTCTCTCTCTTTTTTTTAAAATTATTCATTTACTTTATTCAAGAGTCGGACTCTCAGCCTTTCCTTTTTTTTTTTTTTCCTTTTAAAGATTTTATTTATTTGAGAGAGAGAGAGAGCATGAGCAGGGGGCAGGGGTAGAAGGAGAGGGAGGAGCAAACTCCCTCACTAAGCAGGGAGCCCGATGTGGGGCTCGATCCCAAAACCTCAGGATCATGACCTGGGCCGAAGGCAGACAGTTTATCGGCCAAGCCACCCAGGCACTCTGGTTCAGCCTTTCTAAAGGGAATTATGGAAAGCTGTCTTACACTACAAAATTGACCAATAAGCAGACAAAAACAGAAAACAAATGATCTGCATTGTAGATTACATAGATTCTGTTCAAGCCAAAGTCTTCTCCAAGCCTTCCCAAACACCTGGGATTAAATAGGCTGAAGCTCTCCCCAACCATGACACCAGCCAGGGTGTAGCGAAGCCCAGCAGTGGTCCTTCCTGAGTTCCTGATCTTCCTCACCACAATGGCTGTTGGACAACTCAGCTTTGTAGCTTTACTGAACTCCATCCAGCTCACTTCAGGGCTCTCGTGTTCTTCACCAGGAGGAAGCGAATTTGCGACCTGGGAGGGAATAGAAAACAAAGCCTGCCCTGACCCAGACAAGAGAAGTCGATTTGCAGCAGGAAACAGCTCCACATACTGGTGGTCTGAACCCAGGGGAGTTGGCCTCACTGAGTCAAACTCAATGAGCTGCCCCCTTTGGGCCCTGTTACTTCATGTCTGATCCCCCAGGTCACACTGCAAAATGACTGTAAGCTCTTCCAGCACTTTTCTGTTTTTGCATTCCTGGGATCATGTTGAGCCCACAGGGATGCTCAGATAGAAGTCACTTTTTGCTCTGTCACCTTCTGGTTAAAAGTAGTTTAAAAGCCATGTTCTGGGATGGCCTGCTTTGTACCTACAAAAGAGCAGGCTTTGCAGAGTCAAATGACATTAGGGATGGGTTTACAATCAAACCTTATCAGGGGCCTAGTTGCCAAGGGACCTTTCGATGGAGATTAGAGATAACTAACTCATTAAAGAACTGAGACTGAGAAAGGAATTCAGGTAAGGAAAATGTTACTGCTGATTCAGAAAAAGTCAGTCGCAAGTTTCAAATATTCTAGAAACATCACAGCTTACTATAATTCACTCTCTCTTTCTCTCTGCAGACTGCAAGGAAACAGGGCTAAGACATAAACAAAAACAGAAGAAATCAAAGCCTTCTTCTGAGAAGTTTTATAAGAGGTCAGGAGAGGTCCTTAATTAAACTTCAGAGATCAAGGCTGGAGAAAAGCTGCCCACCAGGACTCTTGACAAATCCAATCAGATTTGGCACACAGCTAAGAGAGTTTAAAGATTCAGAGTCGATAAATTCTCCCCAAGCCTAAGGAGGACCAGGATTACACTAAAAAAATGGACGGCAGCACTGGCAATGAAGATGCCAGTTTATGCCTTAGTGCTGGCATTTCTTTGGATCTAACTCCAATGGCATATCCTATTTTAAATTAATGTTTTCTTCTTTGTTCTTGGTTATTTTAACAAAAAACTCTATTTTAATTTATTGAAAGAACACTAGTGCCACTTGAAAAGCACACTTCAGGGGCGCCTGGGTGGCTCAGTTGGTTAAGCATCTGCCTTCGGCTCATGATCCCAGGGTCCTGGGATAGAGTCCCACCTTGGGCTCCCTGCTCAGCGAGGAGCTTTGCTTCTCCCTTTCCCTCTGCTCCTCCCCCTGCTCTTGCTCTCTCTCAAATAAATAAATAAAATCTTAAAAAAAAAAAAAAAAAAAAAGGAAAGCACATCTCAGCTCGTAATGTCTTCAAGGAGCCAAGCAATTCAAGTCCAGCTATCCGATGGCAGTTTGTTATAAGCAAGGCACCTCAGAGGACGCAGGCAATCAAAGAGGTACTAATGATGTGAACCCAGATTCTGGTCAATGCCATAATGCTTGACCAATACCTATTAATAAACCCCACCCTAGGGATCCCTGGGTGGCGCAGCGGTTGGGCGCCTGCCTTTGGCCCAGGGCGCGATCCTGGAGACCCGGGATCGAATCCCACGTCAGGCTCCCGGTGCATGGAGCCTGCTTCTCCCTCTGCCTGTGTCTCTGCCTCTCTCTCTCTGTGTGTGTGACTATCATAAATAAATAAAAATTAAAAAAAATAAAATAAAATAAACCCCACCCTAGAAGGGACAAGATTTAAAAGCCTAAAAATACTGAGAGCCAACATTCTAACGACGTGGATTGGATGAACATGGGGCCGGATCAGACATAGCGTTACCCTGGGGCGATGTTCCTGAGCCTTAGGCAAAAATGGGAGGAAATGATCCAGGCCAAATGGTCAGAGGGAGGTCCAGGACTTCTGACAGATCCTGATCTTGTGGCTCCATTTGTTTAGTTGGAAGGAATGACAGGAATGTTCCCTCAAATCCTTCCCTACACAAAGCGCAGCAAGTTCTGCAGTGTAGAAGGTGGAGGTATTCCGTGCAGTGTGAAGTCAAACACCTTGGAGCGAGATTCTTGGGGTGCTGAGATAACCTGGGGCAACTCCTTTACCTCCAACCTGTAGAAAAGGAGACCCTGGGGTCCCAACAAAGAAATAGCAAAGTATCCCATGTCAGAAATGCTTCTCACCAAATACTCATGTGCTCACTCACATCTCGAGCCCTCTTACCCATGAGGGGCCATGTGGCTGAGAGCAGACGTGACAGGTGTTGTTTCTGTACTGAAATATTGGAGGACCCGGCCTCCGACACGCCGACTCTCTCTTTGTGGCCTCAGTGGCTGCAGAGGCCACAGGTTGAGATGTCAGGGCCTGGAGTAGAGCTCCACCACCAGTCCAGGTCGCACCCGCTGCATGAGCACACAGTAGGCCTGGAAGTTCCTGCGGTGTAGCCCAGCTGGATCAAGCATGTACATCATACATACCTGATTCCCTTGCCAGTCCCGGGAGTCAAACTAGGGGCCACAGAACCTCTGCCAATGACTCTGTGGGGCCTTGAACAGATCGCTCTTCTTCTCAGGGTATCTTGTTTTCCTCACGTGGAAACTCAAGAGTTGGGCAAGTTGACTTTTCTGCTCTGTCATTCTCTGGTTTTGTATTTCAGTCTAAGACTGACTGGAAAGTTACTAGTTACCAGTACTAGCCAGTACTAGTATCTATCTGTCTTTCCCTACCCATCTACCTACCTGTCTGCCTCTCCATCTCTCCATCTACCTATTGGTCCATCCATCCTCCCATGTGACTCTCATTTCATTATAAACGGGGCTAGGACAGTTGGAATGGTCTTTGGCGCTCAGTTGGTTTGCCTCCCCTTCCCAAGGACCCCAGCTATCGTTTGCTGTGATTGTTAATTTCATGTATCAACCAGGCTGGGCCAAGATGCCCAGAGAGTTGGTCATATCTTATTCAGGGAGGGGCAGGGTGTTCTAAGGAGGGTGTTTTTAGATGAGATTAACATTTAAATCAGCAGACTTGGAGAAAAATAGATTGCCCTCTATAATGTAGGTGGGCCTTGTCTAATCAATTGAAGGCCTGAGCTGTACAGAAAAACCAACCATCCCCCAAGTAAGAGATTTCTTCAGCAGATAGTCCTCAGACTCCAACTGGAATGCCTGCCCTTCTGGGCCTCCAGCCTGCCAGTCCAGCCTGCAGATATTAAGCTTGAGAGCCTCCATAACCACATGAGCCAATTCCTTATTATATTATCCTTCTGGTTGTGTTTCTCTGGAGAACTCTGACTCAAACACTTGCTCGGGGAAAAGTAGAATGGATCCCTGGGCCCGAATGTGGAGAAAGAAGGGGACCCAGGCCAGGAACATCTCAAAGGGATCAGGAGCCCAGATCCATGAGCTGCTCCCTTCATCCATTTTCCAAAACATTATCCTCCCCTGCCCCCTGACACACACATCTTTTAGCAACAAGTGTGTTAGTGGCTTGGGGCTTTAGGGCAAAGCTCCCCGAAGCCTGCTTGTCACAGGTCACAGTCACCTTCTCTCTGTGGGCCCTGCCCAAAAGGAAAGACTGCTCTTGGATTGGAGAGCAAGGATCTAGGTGGTGGTGAGACATGGTGAGCTCAGGATCAGGAATGACGAGGTTGGCCTCCTCTGCACACCGGGTTGACAGGAGGAGGAGCAGAGAATAACATGTGAAGTGCTGGTGAACAGGGAAAGTACAATGAGAGTAAGGGGTGCTGTCACCCAAGGGTCATTCATTTCACAAGCCCACTTTCTGCAGACAGCTGTACTGGGAACAGAAAGCCAGGGATGAAAGGTGCAATCTGCTCTCAAGTTGCTCTCTGGCCAGGAGGTGAGACAGACCCACAGACAGGGGAGTCTAATAGGGCGTGGTGAGCACTATAATAGATGCAAGTCTTGGGTGAGATGCTCATGGTATGGGGAGAGAGGACTCTTTCCTCATCTGGAGCAGCAGAGGGGGGCCTCCTGTAGGAGGTGACCTTCCTGAAGGATGGCCAGAATTTAGCCAGACGAGGAAAAGGGGGGAGGGTGTTCTAGGCAGAGGGATCTGCAGGAGCAAAGACATAAAGGCGTGAGAGAGGTGAAATGGAGTTATGGCCCCCAGACCCCAGCAGCCCAGTTTTGGGGCCAGAAACATGAGGAACAGAAGACGAGGGCACAGCCTAGAGGATGTGAAGAGGCAGATGGAGGCTGCTTCCCGGTCCCATGAGGACCAGGCCTGTCAATACATCATCTCACTGTCCACGACCCTGCCTCTCTGCTGACACTGGCTAGGACCAAGAAACCGCTGGACTTCCCCACAGTCATGGCTCACAAGGTGGGATCTCATGGAAACCTCCCCTCAGCACCAAGTTCAAGAACACACACACACATACACACACATTCCACACATACACACACGTGACACTCAGACACAGCAAAACATGCTCAGAGACACACATGGGTGCAAAAATTTAAGATCCTGACCTAAATTTCCTGGCATAAATATAAAAGGGCACACCCTCTTGCACACTCACAAGCACACACTAAAAATACAAGGTCCTGCTCAGAATTTGCCAACAAATGCTGTCAGAGCCCCTGCCCCTCAGAACAGTGCCTCCCCCACCACTGTCCCCACCATGGGGCCGGAGCCACCCTCTGCCCCCTCAGCAAGGCCACAGTCCCTGCATCACATTGACCCCAGGGCCCCATCGCCCCCTCCAGGGATGGCTATGCCAGATTACTGGCCAAGTGAACAGTAGGCGCTGGAGAAGAGTAAGCAGCAATTGTGCTGTGCTTTTCAAACCCCCTCAGCTCCCCAATTTTTTTTTTTTTTTTGAGAATACTTAGCAGTAAAGCCTAATTTATGAAGTCCCTAAAGATTTGAACTTTCCGCAGAGTTGGCTGCAACTTCTAGTGGGTTAGAGTCACACTTGGAGTGGAGCAGAAGGCAGGAGCTGGGCTGGGGAAGGCAGGGAGAGGAGAGTCACAGCTTGGTCAGACCAGGGACCCCAAACTGCCTTCCTCCCCAGCAGGGAGCTGAGAGTCACCCAGAGTGCGTGGGGGATGAGGAAGGGGGGCCAGGGTGACATGGGGCACAGAATGATTCCAGGAAGGCAGAGAGGTCCAGGGATGTGTGCTTCTAGGGGCTGCCCTAGAAGCCCATCATGGCTAACACCCTAGACAAATCCAAAAGCTCCCCAAGCACGTAAACCCTGCTCCCTCCCCAGGTAGCAAGATCAAATGCAGTTTAAGAATATATCCCAGATTTCCTAAAGTCTGCCCCCACCCACCGGAGGTCAGACATTCCAATCCCTTCCTGGAGGGCAAAGCAGAGATCTGCAGGGCAGATAGAAATAAAAAATAAGAGGCTTAATTCTCCTCCTTGAGAGACCAGAAGAGACTTCTCCACTCCCACCCCTTTCCTTTGTCTTAGAGCATTTACTTAAAATTTGTAATTGGAAATGTTTTCTCTTGCTTTTCTGTCTCTTTGAAATATATGTAAATCTTTTCAAAAGCTAAATAAGCCTCTCCGGCTTCATGACCCCAGCCTGCCTTTCTCAAGGACTCTGGAACCATTTCTTTGAAATCAGTCATCTGGGAAGACAGCACCCCATCTCCTCCTTTCTGTGGGAGGGTGAGACCCTAACTTCGGCTCCAAGTTGCAAAAATGAGTTCTTGTCATAAAGAGATGAGAAGTTTATTTTTCTTTGAATAAAAGTAATTAGCAGACACAGATGGCCACCCCCAAAACCAGGGGAATCTAGGATGAGCCATGTGTGACAAATGGTGCTATCATGTTTTCTTACCTGATGGGTTGTAGCTGTTTATATCAAAGGGAAATTTCTCTCTGTCTCTGCAATCTGTTAGCAGATGGCCTCTGATATGCTTCACATTCTGGTTTAATGCTGATTCAATAAGAAAACTGGTTTTCTTTTTCTTCTACCTTTGTGGAGAGGTTTGCTGGGTTGGGAGGAGATTCTGTTCCATGCTTTCCTAAAGAGAGTTCAGGGCAAAGCCCAGCCTGAGTCCATGGGGAGGAGGGAGGCCTCAGAGGCACTTTCAGCAGGTAAGGGAGAAGCCTCAGTGCCACCTGGAGGGAACAGGCTCAAGTCCACCCACCCTGGAGTGGGGCAGCCTCAGCAGATGGCTAGGGTCCTCTGGCCTGCAGCCTGCCCTCCTTACAGGGCTCTTTGCCCTGGGTGCAGCCCAGCTCCCTTTCATGCATTGACTGGTAATCTTCTTTTGTTTCCCCCCAGAATCACAATCCTATTCAGCGGTTCTCTCCCCGCTTTGCATACAAAGCCTGCACACAATAGATGCACGGCAGAGGCTGCAGATTCTGTTTCTCTTCTGCTGAGTCCCCTCTGTTCCCACAGTGAGCCCCATTCATCTGCACCTCATTCGTGACAAATGTTTTTAATCACTTTTTTATGCCAAGACTAAAGTGCACTTTGCTTTTTCTGCAAAGAAAGATTATGTCAAGTAAATTTGTCAACGAATTTGCAGGGAAGCATTTAATTGATTTGAGAGTATGACTTTTCCTGAGCATTTAATGATGTCTTTGCACACAGGATTGTGGGATGTTGATCCTTTTCTCCTTTGTCCTTCCTGCCCACAGCTGGCTAGGGATCCCACGAAGGGTAGATCCCCCTCACCTGGTGTTGGCCTTGGTTGGTTGGGCTTGGGACCCTTGGCTGCCTAAGGGCATGGCCCTGAGAGGCCATTAGGTTCAAGCCTCTGAACTAATTCTCAACACTGGCTGTATTTTTCTCTATCACTTTAGGAGCTTTGAAAATATACCTGCTAGGGACGCCTGGGTGGTTCAGTGGTTGAGTATCTGCCTTTGGCTCAGGTCATGAACCCCGGGGGTCCTGGGATCGAGTTCTGAATCAGGTTTCCCACAGAGAGCCTGCTTCTCCCTCTGCCTGTGTCTGCCTCTCTCTCTGTATCTCTCATGAATAAATAAATAAAACCTTAAAAAAGATAAGGATGAATCTGCTTAATACACATTTCCCACCCCAGAGTTCCTGCCTTCAGTGATCTGTGGTGGTGCCCAGGGCAGCCATCTGTCTTGAAAAGCTCCTGTGTGGTTCTAAGGTGAGAGGGGAGGGAGCCTCTGTCAAGTCTGTCCCCGGGGTTTAAGGAGCCAGGGGTGAGGGCTGAGAGGCGGCGTGGTGGCACAGGTCAGGCTGTCTCTACTAGCCTGCTCATTAAAGCTCCTGGGAAGCTTTTAAAAAGTCCTGATGGCTGGCACTAAGCCTAATGCTTCTGATTTTATTAGGCTCAGTTGAGACCTGGGCACCAGGAGCCAGTGATAAGCAGCCGGGGTGAGAACCACCTGGGCAGGGAAAGAATCCTAACTCTTACTCTGTCAGACTGACCAGAACTGGAATTGGGGTTCCGCTGGGTGACTTCAAACAAGTTAACTAAGCTCTGTGATCCTCAACTTTCTAATTCTCAACATTGGAATGGCCTTACCCACCTTGCACCTTGCAGGGTTGACTGAAGCTGACACACGGGGGCTTTCTCCACTCTCCCGGCACAGTGTGGGGTACGTATCTCAGTATCTCTCCCTCTTGCAAATTTACTATCAATAATTAACTTTATTTAAAAAATTTATTTTTATTCCATTTTTATAGTAAAAAAGCACTGCGTTTTAAGATGAGGAACAGAGGATGCCAGCACCCCCTGTTCTCCCAGGCTTTGGGAAAGGCCAGAACAGTGGCTCCTTATCTGGAAAAAAAAAAAAAAAAAAAAAGGTATTTCATGGCGCTAGCACTTTTGAATCAAATTTCAGTTAATTAAACCCTCCCTGTAATTTACCAGGGGAACTCTTTGCACCCATCTAAAGTCCTGTACGCCTGATCTTATTGTAAAGGAAGGGATTCTTTTCTGTTAGAAATAATCATATTTGTACCACAGTATAAATATGAAGCAGCTTGCCTCGCAAAATGAGCCTCAAACTTAAAATCTGATCATGTGGGTTCTACACAATTTGTGTGTCTTTGGCCAATGCCCCTCACCCCTGCCAGCCTCCATTTGCTCAACTAAATTTTACATTGAGAACCTGAAAACTGGGGTTGAAAATACCACAGCTCCTGTGAAGGGTGCGCGCTTCCCCAGCTGGTGCCCGATGCCAACGTGCCCAAGGGCACCCTGAATCTGCTGTTGGGACTGTGTTTTGCCAGATGTGGAGAAGGATGAAGATAAATAGATGTCGATTCTGTCTGCCTACCCTCAAATAGATTGTGGTTTGGAAGTTCAGGTAAGTCATGCACATAACAGACTCTAATGCAGTGGGGAATACTTCCAGCTAGGGGTCAGGGCAGGTGCGCTAGAGGAGGTAGTATTTTAACCGTGCCATGAGGAGGAGCGGAGTGGAGGTCATGGGGTCAGAAATGCCTTCCTCCCAATGGCAAGGATGCCCAGACTGTGAATGAGGAAGCCATGTGAGTGAAGGGAGTATAAAGAGAATCTATGAGAAATAGATGGGAGAAGAGGCCAGCAGTTGGGGCGGTGGGTGCTTGCATTACTTTAGGGTGTTCCTACAGGTGAAATCCCTGGTTGAAAGTTGTGCATATTTTATTTTATTTTATTTTATTTTATTTTATTTTTTAAGATTTTATTTATTTATTCATGAGAGACAGAGAGAGAGAGAGAGGCAGAGACATAGGCAGAGGGAGAAGCAGGCTCCCTGCAGGGAGCCCGACGTGGGTCTCAATCTGGGGACTCCAGGACTCAATCCCTGGGCCGAAGGCAGGCGCCAAACCGCTGAGCCACCCAGGGGTCCCCAAAAGTTGTACATATTTTAAAGCCATTGGTGCACATTGCTCAAGCAGCCTCCAGAAAAGATGCTCTAATGTATACTCTACTGGCAGTAAGGTGGGTGCCAGCAGCTTTGACCTTGATCTAGAAATGCAGGGCAAGGAAATTACAGAGGCTGTGAGTTGGGGTGGAGTTTGTCATGTCAATTTAACAAATATTTACCAGCACCTGGGCTGTGTGTGGGCATGGAGAAGTGAACAGACATATCCCTGCCCATGGGGAGCTCCGTCTAGTGGGATAGACCACAGTCTGGAGGCGTGGGCAAAGCTGGGGCTCCCTTGAAAGCCACAAGCAGGTTTTTGAGTTAGAAAGTCTGTCCTTCCTGAGTCCTTTCTCTTTGAGGCACCACACTCACGTCTACAGTCACCGGATTCCACCAATTCTCATTGCCTGGCTCTCCAAGGGACAGCTACATTTTTTAGTTGCACATCAGCTGACACAACTTTCTGCCACATTCCTTGCCCCAGTCACTTTTTTTTCATCTGTGGAGGAATTTCTAAGGTGCTTGGCAGTATCTGTCCAGCTCCCTTATAGGTGGTATAGCTGGGCCTTCTCAGGTCCATGGGTAGGGAAGCCATCACTGGGGGTTTCATCTGGGGAGCCCTTGCAGTAGGCATCTAGGACCTTAAAATAGGCATATCTGTTAGCCCAGCCTTTAGGGATGATCCTAAGGAAGTAAGCATGAATATGTGAAAGATTTATCTACAAGATTATGCATGAGAGCATGGTTTACGAGATGAAAAAAAAATCATTGAAAAGGATCTAAATTTTCAACCCTAAGAGACAGGTTAAATAATTTATGGCGTAGTCGCACAATGCTAGCATTATAAATTACATCATGGAGGAATACTTAATGATGTGAAAAGAAAGTTGAAGACGATTGAAAATATCACATTGCAAAACAATATGCACTGGTTGATCCTATTTATGACAGAAAAAAGTATATATGCACATATAGCAAGATACAAGAAGGAGCAAAAAGTTATGCATAAAAATATAAAACAGTGATTTCAGGGTAGTGGAATTACAAGAAATTTAAAGTATCTTCTCTGGATGTTTTTTACAAGACATATTCATTACTTATATAATCAGAGTCAAAGATACTCTATTTTTTAAAGTGTAATAAAGTGACATCTCCTTGGGCACAGGACAAGACCTGCTCAGGCAGGAGCCAGGTGCTAGGGAGCCACGTTTCTGGGAGCAGGCTCAGCTCAGGAGGATCCTCCAGAGTTCCTGGGTGCTGGACCATGCTGCTTAGCCGCGCACGGTGCCACACAGCAGCCCTACTCATGAAATCCCCCTTGGCAGCCTTGCCTCTGCCCTAGGCACACAGGTCTTCCCACCCTTTGGCCTCACTACAGGCCACAATGGGGCAAACCAGGACTCAGGCCCGATAGTTGCACAAAGGCACAATGGATGGCTTTCCTGGTCACTGTGTTCCATTCAGCAGAGCAAGCACGTTCGAACTCCTTCCCTCCCTGACTGCTCAGCCTGTACAAACCTGGTGCCTTCTTCAGGAAGCCTTCCAGACTGACCCCACCATGCAGGGCGCTCTGAATGCCCTTGCTCTAATTAGCAAGTAACACTTGTAGAGGGGTCACCGGCTGCCTTGCCTCAATGAACACAAGCTGCCCTCACAATAACCCTATGAGCTGTTACTACAATGCTCTCGTCACAGAGGAGGAAGCAGAAGCAGACAGAGGGTGAGTAACTTAGCCCAAAGCACATGCTACTAAATAGCAGAGTCAGGATTCAAACCCAGGCAGTGTGGCCCTAGGGCCAGCCCTCAGAGACACCATGCCTCACAGGTCTCCTGGCAGACAACTGATGTCATTGTCATGTTTCCATGGTGATTTTGAATTGTTCCCAGATTTTTCCTGGAAGACTGAATTCCTCAAGGGTCCCTGAGGAGGTGCTGCACACCCAGCATAATTGCTAGGAGAAGCGGGTATGTCCTCTTGAGCTAGCCTCTAGCTGCTAGAGACATGTCTACAGACGATTGTGCAAGGAGCCTGGTACAACAGACAAACACTGCGCTGGAGACTCTGGAAGCCTCAGGATGCATCAGTGCTCAGCCAGCTTGTAACATCGAAGGCTTCTTGCTGCCTCTCCACAGCATCTTCCCGAATGCCTGTTCAGTCCCCCAGGTTCCTGGGGAAGGTCCAGCTCTACACAGGATCATGTCCTGAGTCCTTCCACTCCAACTGGGAAGAGAGAGTCGGTGAGGGAAAGAGCATGCAGCCCAGAGCATGAGCTTGTTGGAGTCGACCTCTTGGCTGTCATTTCTTTCTTCAGAGTTTCCAGGCTGGATTCCAACCTGGGATGGAAGAGGCTGTTACCAAGTCTGGGCAAATCAGCACAGCCATATTAACAGGGGTTATCTCAGCATGGAGGGATTAATGACGGCTTTTTTCATGGCTTTGCTTCTTTGCATATTCTAATTTCCTGCAATGAACATGATTACTTGGGCAATTAAATAACTAAAGGTAGGGGGCTGCGGCCATACTGTTCTTGCTCCCTTCTTCCCAGGGCTCTTCCCCCAACTTTCTGTAGACTGCTAAGCTCTAGGGCATCCTCTACTTTGTGGGGCTTCCTCAGAGCACCTCCTGACCTTTACCCCAGCAAATCCTCCCTTCATTCACACCTCCCCCACTGCACACCACTATACTTGAACCTTACAGATTACACAGCATTTTGCAAGCCGAGAATGCTGCTGCCTACAACCTCGATGTCATGAGAAATCATCTTTCCTGTCTTTGAAGATGATGCCTGGAACCACGTCTTCATCCTTGCCCCTCATGTGAACGTCAGCTTCCATTTCGCTGCTGGACAATCTGCAACTGGATGTTCCAAACAGCCACAGTTGCAAGCATTGTGGTCCCAGCCTTCCCTCTCCCCTGCATAGCCAGGCGCCTCCCACAGCCTTGTCACTAACTTGTAAGCAAGAGAGCTTATGAAATCATGGCTGCTTTTCCCTCCTAGGGTTGGTCATTCAGTTAAAAGGGAGGGCTGGTGTTCTTGTTTTCAAAATGTCCTTTGGGTCTTCCCTTTCTCTGTGTCCTCATGCCCCTCCCTCAGGTTCTGGAACTATTGGAGAGGTCCATGAATAAATCTTACTCATTTTCTCATCTCCAGGATCTAGTACAGGGCCCAGGACATGTATGCTCTCTATGAATGCTTCCTGGTTGAATGAATAAATGAACAAATGGACAAAAAAATAACCCTTTCTGATTTGTCTCCTTGATTTTAGTTTTTTCCTTGCAATCCTTCCTATATTTCTCTGCCAGTTGAATCTCCCAAAATGGTGACTTGACCATGCGAATCATTCACATGGTCCCTTTAATGGCTGCCACTATCGAGGCCATTCAAAATCCAGCCCCTCTTTACCTTCCTTTGTTGTTGTTGTTTTAAAAATTTTATTCTTCATGAGAGACACAGAGACAGAGGCAGAGACATAGGCAGAGAGAGAAGCAGGCTCCCTTGGGGAGCCTGATGCGGGACTTGATCCCAGGACCCAGGAATCACAACTGGAGCCATAGCAAGCTGCTCAACCACTGAGCCAACCAGGTGCCCCTTTACCTTCCTTTGTAAAGGATTTGATCTCTCTCTCATCTGAGTCTTTCTGCCAGCTGACCCCGCCCCTCAGGGTGTGATCCCAAGGAAGCCAGCAGACTTCATGCTGTGTTGTCTGTGCACCTGGGATACTATGGGACTGTCTGGCTCCCTGGCCCTGCTCTACTTCACCCCTCCCTGTGAGAGGTATGTTTTCATTAAGTCACTGCCATGTGCAGTCAGGGATGGATAGTCCATGGATATTTATTGAGGGCCTACTAGGAGCCCACTGCTAAGAAGCTAAGAACTAGGGATACAAATAATTGTTCAAAACCTCATTTTTTTAAAGATTTTATTTATTTATTCAGAAGACACACACACACACACAGAAAGAGAGAGAGAGAGAGAGAGAGGGAGAGGGAAAAGCCGGCTTCCTGCAAGGAGCTGGATGCAGGACTTGATCTCGGATCCTGGGATCACGCCCTGAGCAGAAGGCAGATGCTCAACTGCTGAGCCATCCAGGTGTCCCTCAAAACTCCATTTAACAGTTTATAGAGCCCTTACTATGTATCAGGTCCTGAGCTGGGACTGAGCATACCCAGCCTTGACCCTCATGAAACTTACATTCTTTTTTTTTTTTTTTTTAATTTTTTTTTATTTATTTATGATAGTCACAGAGAGAGAGAGAGAGGCAGAGACACAGGCGGAGGGAGAAGCAGGCTCCATGCACCGGGAGCCTGATGTGGGATTCGATCCCGGGTCTCCAGGATCGCGCCCTGGGCCAAAGGCAGGCGCCAAACTGCTGCGCCACCCAGGGATCCCTGAAACTTACATTCTTATGATGCAGACAGAAATATAGACAAATTGGTAATTAGCAATTGATTGGTTGATTATACTCTTTGATTGGTTCTATGTAGAAATAATTAGGGTCCTCTACATGATAATAGGAGGAACATCAGTCATCAGCAGCATCTAAACTTAGAGCATTCATGCATCTGACAGGCATTTATGGAGCACCTGTCATGTATCAGGTGCTGTGTCAGGGGCTGGGAACGGTGAGGTGAATAAGATATGGTACTTGCTCTTGGGGAGCTCATCCATAAAGGACCATGTACAACCCAAAAAACCAATCAGTAAGAGACCACATACATACCAAAAGAGCAATGCAGTCCAAACCCCATTCACATATTTAATAGACCTATTATTTGACTGAAGTATCCAGTTCCTTTTTTAGTCCAATTTATCAGCCAGTTTAGACTCCTCCTCAATGTAGATAGAAAGGCATATTTCATACAAGAAAAGCTTCTTGAGATTACCTAAACTCAAAACAGAGATTTAATCTTTGCTTTTCTTCTCCCTGAACAGGGCACCATCAGTGGTTCTGCAAAGGACAGGGCTCTGTGAAGCCACCTTCAGACCCCAGAGCACCCTTGCCAGACTGCAGCTTATGGATGACAACAGTGCAGAACCACAGAGGCCATCTTGACCGACAACTGTGGCATCCAATGACACCACATGCCAAGGAAATCCTTGGACCATTCTGTAACTTACGCTTCTACCTGTAACATGGGAATAAGACCCACCCTACCTCTTTCTGGGGGTTGCTCTCAAAGTCTAATTAGATCGTGAAAGTGCACCCCGATGTTTCTAGCAGCAATGGCCACAATAGCCAAACTGTGGAAGGAGCCTCGGTGTCCATCGAAAGATGAATGGATAAAGAAGATGTGGTTTATGTATACAATGGAATATTACTCAGCAATTAGAAACGACAAATACTCACCATTTGCTTCGACGTGGATGGAACTGGAGGGTATTATGCTGAGTGAAATAAGTCAATCGGAGAAGGACAAACAGTGTATGTTCTCATTCATTTGGGGAATATAAATAATAGTGAAAGGGAATATAAAGGAAGGGAAAAGAAATGTTGGGAAATATCAGGAAGGGAGACAGAACATTAAGACTCCTAACTCTGGGAAACGAACTAGGGGTGGTAGAAGGGGAGGAGGGCAGGTGTTGGAGGGGAATGGGTGACGGGCACTGAGGCGGACACTTGACGGGATGAGCACTGGGTGTTTTTCTGTTTGTTGGTAAATTGAACACCAATAAAAATTAATTTAAAAAAAAAGATCGTGAAAGTGCATTTTTAACTTTTTTAAAAATATTTTTTAAATTTATTCATGAGGGATCCCTGGGTGGCGCAGCGGTTTGGCGCCTGCCTTTGGCCCAGGGCGCGATCCTGGAGACCCGGGATCGAATCCCACGTCGGGCTCCCTCGGGCTCCCGGTGCATGGAGCCTGCTTCTCCCTCTGCCTGTGTCTCTGCCTCTCTCTCTCTCTTTCTGTATGACTATCATAAATAAATAATAAAAAAAATTTAAAAAAAAAAATAAATAAATTTATTCATGAGAGACTCACAGAGAGAGAGGCAGAGACATAGGGAGAGAGAGAAGCAGGCTCCCCTGCAGAAAGCCTGATGCAGCATCTCAGGACCATGTCCGGGGATCTCTACCCAAACCAAAAGCAGATGCTCAACCGCTGAGCCATTCAGGTATCCCATGAAAATGTTTTGAAAAAGAAAAAGCAATATTCAAATATAAAGTACTCGATTACCTTTTTTTATTATTGTGAAGATTGTCAGGGTTCAAACAAAAAAACTTTAAGTTTTACTATTTAATAATAAGTCAAGTCTATCAGAAGCTTGTAACACACCATAGTTGAATACAGCAAGCACTATTTGTACCCAAGGGCCATTTCTATTCCCCTTCCAAGCTCATGGAACCCTAATTCTTTCAGGTAAAGACAGAGCTTTCCTTCATCCACTCTGATTTGCCCCAGCCGCAGGGGGAGACATAATTGGTCTAAATCAGTCATGGAAATCACATTCCACTTTGCCAGTGATTGGTCTAGGGGTGGGCATAAGTCCAGTTCTGGTCAATGAGAAATAAGGGAAAATGTGACTTCCCTGCCCCAACTTGAAACAGAATTTCAAGAAAAGAAAACCTTTTGCCTCTGTCTTACTGGGCACTCATGTGAGGACATGATGCCTGAAGGAGTAGATCTATCTCGCAACTGTGAAGCAATAAGCACAAGGACACAATGGAAGAATAGATCAGAAAGAGCAAGATTTTTTTTCTCTTTCTCTTTCTCTTTCTCTTTCTTCTTCTTCTTCTTCTTCTTCTTCTTCTTCTTCTTCTTCTTCTTCTTCTTAAGTTTTGCTTCTGAATTCTATTGCAGGGTCAAACAGACAAAGCGCAGTCAGATAAGGAAATGGAACATTTATGTGTGAATGTCTTAGGCAGAAAATTGTATCTGAACTAACAAAATCTGCCCTTATATACATCTGTGTGCCTTTGATCCAAGCATGTTTAGAAGGAGGAGGGTCCTTGATGATGCCACTGAGCTACTGCACCTGCCCTCCTCCAGGCTTCTGGTTATAAGAGATAACTAAATGTTGTTAATGCTTAAATCACTGTTACTTGCAGCCATTTGCACATGGAAGTTGGTGCAACCTCTACGGAATGTAACTTGGCAATATATTCTACTTCAATGTGCATACCCTTTGAGTCAACTATTCTATCACAGAGTTATCAGAATTTCTCCTACAGATATACTCACATATTAGTAACTATACTTAAATCACTGTATTTATTAATAAGTATATTGAAATGTAATTACATTAAATATCAATTAACTTAAATAATCGATTCTAACATCATGTATGTAACAGTATGGTTTGATTAATGACGGTGCATCCATAGAATGAAATACATGACTTTACAAAGATTGGCACAGGTCTATGTACACTGATGAGAAATTATATTTGAGATGATTAAGATATATGTACACTGGTAAGAAGTGATATTCTGGATATATTACGTGGAAGAAGTGAGATTAATAATGGTTGAAGCTGTATGATGGGTATGTGGGGATTTGTTAGGTCATGTTTTCTTGTAAATGTATTATGGAGATTTCAAATTTGCCAAAATAAAACATATTTCAAGACAAGGGGCAGGAAGAGTACTGTATTTACTATAATACCATTTGTGTGGGTTTTTTTTTTTTAAGCAAATAGTTGGCTGAAGAATAGAACAAGAATATCCATGGAAGGATAGAAACTGGTAGTAACAGTTGCTTCTAGGGAAAGAGGGAGGATTGGAAAGAGACTGAGTTTTCGTATTTCTTTGTCCCTTTTGAATTATGAAAATAATATTTTATTAGATAATATTTCATTAAAAATAAAATAACAAAGATTTATTAACCAACCAAGTATAGGTGATGGATAGAGAGATAGGCAGCCCATATCCATGCAATGTGGTCTCAAGTGCTGCTTGATGTTCATGCAAGAGCTCTGTTCAAATCCAGCCCACAACCCTGAAGATGGTGCCACTGAGACAAATAACCCAGGCTTCCAGGACCTCTTGCAAATAAGCTAAGCCCTTACTTAAGGCCAAGTTATAAAGATGATGGGGACAAGGAAAGCTTGATTGCAGTGAGTTCAACAGCTGGTATATGAAAACAACACAAAGCACAGTAAAGTATTTCTCTTTAAAACATAATTCCAAGGCAGCCCCGAAGGCCCAGCGGTTTGGCGCCGCCTTCAGCCCAGGGTTTTATCCTGAAGACCTGGGATCAAGTCAGGCTCCCTGCATGGAGCTGCTTCTCCCTCTGCCTGTGTCTCTGCCTCTCCCTCTGTGTCTCTCATGAATAAATAAATAAAATCTTTAAAAAAAAAAAGTAATTCTATTGTAGACACTTTTTAAAAGCTGAAAAGCACAAAAAAGAGATTAAATATCATTTCTAGGGATCCCTGGGTGGCGCAGTGGTTTAGCGCCTGCCTTTGGCCCAGGGCGTGATCCTGGAGACCCAGGATCGAATCCCACGTCGGGCTCCCGGTGCATGGAGCCTGCTTCTCCCTCTGCCTGTGTTTCTGCCTCTCTCTCTCTCTCTCTCTCACTGTGTGCCTATCATAAATAAATAAAATAAAATAAAAAGTTTAAAAAAAAATAAATATCATTTCTAATCCCACTGCCAGAAGCAATATCGTATATTTTTAGTGTGAATGTGTGTGATCAGAAAACATCGTTTTATAATTGGATTCTTGATTTATTTATTGTTTACTTCTTTAAGTAAGCTCTGCACCCAGCGTGGGACTCGAACTCACAACCCCAAGATCAAGAGTCACATGCTTTACCAACTGAGCCAGCCAGATGAGATGCCCAGTAATCGGATTCTTTCCAGTTCACAAAACAGAATTATTTTTCCTGCATCATTAAATATTACATTTTACAACATAATTTTTAATGTGTGCATATTGCTTTTAAGTGGTGGCTTTTCAATAATCTTATCAGTTTCTTAAGTTGCACATTTAGTTGGTTTCCCATCTTTTTGGTGGCAGGACAATTACAAATCATAGGCAGTGCTAACACTTTCTGACTTCCATAAATATTAGCTCAATTTCCTTTCTTCCTCCCTTCAATAAATAAATATTAGCTCAATTTCCTTTCTCCCTCCTTTCACTTAAATAAGTGCAAAACAACCAGGCTCAAATAAAGCGACTATAAAGGACATATTTGAGATATTTGAGGGAATTTGAATGTAGTGTTGCTCTTTTGTGATGCTAAGAAATTATAATTGTCTGATGATAGTCTCGTGGTTATGGGGGAAATGCTTCCTTATTATTTATTTATTTATTTTAAAAATTTTACTTATTTATTCATGAGAGACATGGAGAGCGGCAGAGACACAGGCAGAGTAAGAAGCAGGCTCCCTGCAGGAAGCCTGATGCAGGACTCGATCCCAAGATTCTGGGATCACAACCTGAGCCAAAGGCAGATGCTCAACCACTGAGCCACTCAGGCACCCACTTCCTTATCTTTTAGAGACAAACACTAAAGTATTTAAGGATGAAATGTCATGATGTTTGCAATTGGCTTTAAAATATTTTAGCCAAAAAGTAAATGAAGCAAATATGGGAAGACAATAATCATTAAATCTAGGTGATGCATACTTTTCCATATATTTGAAATTTTCATTTAAAAAGATGTCTTAAAGGGCCGCCTGGGTGACTCAGTGGTTGAGCATCTGCCTTCCGGCCCAGGGTGTGATCCTGGAGTCCCGGGATCAAGTCCGTCCTGTATCGGGCTCCCTGCATGGAGCTTGCTTCTCCCTCTGCCTATGTCTGTGCCTCTCTCTCTGTGTGTCACTCATGAATAAATAAAAGAAATCTTAAAAAAATAAAAAATAAGAAGATGTCTTAAAAATGATATACATCATGCTAGATCCTGGACTATGAGCTGGGGATATAGCAGTGAACAAAACAGAGCCCTGCAGTCTTGATGGAGCACACAACCTTTGGGGAACATGTTTCCATCAGAAAGTCTCCAATGTGATCTGATGGTGCCGCCAGGACCTATGTCAGCCTACCATTCCATGTCCCCTCCACACCATCATCACTGCAGGTGTGTTTTCCCACATTTTAAATATCTGCTTCCCGGTGGCCTTGAGTCTAGAGGAGTCCCCACACTATGGTGGCACTAATACTGAAGGTCAGAAATAATCAGTTCTGTGGTGCATGTTGCCCTTGAGGTTCTGTTCGGGAAACTTCTTCTGAGCACATGCACCTGGCACTGCATACCAGGATTTTTTTTTTTTCTTAATTCATCAGGAACACAGAGAGAGGCAGAGATATAGGTGGAGGGAGAAGCAGGTTCCCTGAAGGGAGGCCTGTGCGGGACTCGATCCCAGAACCCTGGGATCACTGCCTGAGCCAAAGGCAGACAGACACTCAACCACTGAGCCACCCAGGCAGCCCCCCCTTACCAGGACTTATAAAAGGGAGACTTGATACCTGCCTTCCACTTAATAGCATGTGGGCAGAGGTGGGAAGAGGTCACCCAAGTCAGCTGGAATGAAGGGAGTTGGCTGGAAAGGTGACCAGGACAAGCTACTTCAAGGAGGAAGAAGAGACCCCAGTGCTTGGAGAAGGCCTGATTGAGCAGTCCTGCATGCCCACCCACGACTGGCAGGAATAAAGACCCAGAAGAGCTAACATGCAATGTATTTTCTAGTTCCAGGGTTGGCAAACTTTCTCTCTAACGGTGGGATGATAAACATTTTAGGCTTTTCAGACCAAGAGGCGACATCAGAGGGTATGTAGGTACAAGAGGGAAAAGTTCCCCCTGGAATTTTTTGGATAAAATTCAAAACTTTAATTAGGGATGCCAAAATGTAAACTTCATATAATGGTCATGTCCATAACTATTCTTCTTTTTATTTTTATATTTTTCAACTCTTTAAAAATGCAAAAACCATTCCTGGCTCAGGGCCATACCAAGACAGGTGGTGGTCGGATTTGGCTCACGCACATAACTTGCCAACCGGGGCAGCCCCGGTGGCCCAGCGGTTGAGCGCCTGCCTTTGGCTCAGGGTGTGATCCTGGAGACCCCGGATCGAGTCCCGCGTCGGGCTCCCTGCATGGAGCCTGCTTCTCCCTCTGCCCGTGTCTCTGCCTCTCTCTCTTTGGGTCTCTCATGAATGAATAAATAAATAAAAAGAACTTGCCAACTGGCCCCCTCAAAAGATGGGCTGGTGCTTAACGGTTCGGTTGCAGGGCTGCTCTCCCCCTGTGGGGACGCGAACGGGCCTGATCCGTTGTTGGCACCGGGGTTCCCGGCCCATCGCTACTCCTTCCCAGCCGGTGGTTCTGAGGAAAGTCCTGAACCTCCATGGACTTCAGTTTTCCGCGTCCCTCAAGCCCGACGAAGGCTCAGGCCGGGTGAGGAGATGCGGCTGCGTACAGCGTCCTGCGTACGCGGGAAACCCGGGGTAGAGGAGGGCCCGGGGCGCCGGAGCCGCTCCGAGGGCCGCGTGCCCGGCCGGGCTCCGGGGCGTTGCGCCCAGTGTAGCGGGCGGCCTGGGCGCGCGAGCCTGGGCGCGGGAGCCGACCCCTTCCCGGCGGGCGCGGGGCGCACGGGGAGCCGACCCCATCCCGGGGGGCGCGGGGCGCACGGGGAGCCGACCCCACCCCGGCGGGCGCGGGGCGCACGGGGAGCCGACCCCACCCCGGCGGGCGCGGGGCGCACGGGGAGCCGAGCCGTCGGGGCAGCTCCGCTTGGTCGCGGTCCCCGCGGGGCCCAGCCGCCCCCGCCCTTGGGGCCGCCCCGGGGCGCGCGGGCTCGGCAGCGGAGGCCCTCCCTCGAGGCCCGGGCCGGCCGCCGCCGCTGCCCTGCTCCCCGCCGGGCGGGGCGGGGGCTGGCGCTCGGGGTGCGCCGGGGCTGCCGGCCAGTTGCGCAAGTTGCGCTCGGGCGGCTATAAGAGGGGCGGGCAGGCATGGAGCCCCGGAGGAGTCGCGGCGCCAGCAGCTGCGAGGTAAGGCCCGGGCGCGCTGCTCTCTCCCTCCCCGCCGGTCTTTCTCGGCCAGGCACCCCACCCCGAACGCCGGGGAAACTGAGGCGCGAGGGGGCGGGCAGATGGCTTGGTTCTGGACCTTGGCGGCTTCGAAGCAGAGTTCTGACGGGAGGGAAGGCAGCGGGGGATCTGGATTCGGGGCCGGGCTGTGCCGGTGCCCACGGAGCAGGAATCTGTGCCATGGAGCCAGCCGGGGTCCCGGGAGACTGGCAGAGCCCGCGGCCCAGCTGCTGAGATGCTGTGCAAATTGCCTCGAGCACATCCCCAAAGATCAGGGTACCCTGCCCCCATCCGGAGGCGGTAAAGTTGAGGGCGCTGGGGGTTCGGGGTGAGCGCTGGGTTCCTGAGGACTAGCTTTTGCTCCGCGGCTAAGATTTCGGGCGTCATTTTCCAGCGGGGGTCTTCATCTCTGGTGTCTGATTGCAAGGATTTGTATACGGCCAAAGCCTAGGAACGGAAGCTCTGCGGAGTAGAGGCGGAAAGAAAACTCAGGAAGAACCCCAAATGTCTCAGAGATTCTGACGAGTCTCACCACATCTGGCCTTCAAGCCAAGCGAACGGTCTTCTTCACGGTGGATGAAATTGGGGTTTTCTAAGGTGACAGAGCAGCAGGTCACGGAAGGGCCTACTGCATGTTTCCCAACTGTTACCGCCTCTCTAGTCCATACCGCAAATACCCGCTGTTGGCAGGTGGGCCCCAGGCCGAGTCCCCTCCTCTCCTGGCCTGGTTTACATTCACTGTGAGTGTGGTTGTCTTCCCATTCCAGTTTCTAGAGCTTCAAGATGGTGGCATTTTGGAATTGTGAATCCTTACTTACAGCTGGATCCAAGACAAGCGGCCTGCTTGTCATTTGAGAAGAGCAGTTTGGGAGAGGATGAAAGGCTTGATTTCTGCTAGAAGGGTGGTCTTTGGGGTGGGCGGGGCAGAGGGCAGATACTTGTAGGCACCGACCAAGGAGCATAGCTCCTTGCCTCCCCCTTGTAGGACCTAACCACTGTCATCCCTCTTAAGGTCCCCTGTAGAGTTCTGAGGTGGGCAGCAGTGAGCTGGGACTAGTGGGAGAGAGATACCCAATCTCTTTCCCACCAGGTTGGTCTGCAGAACCATAGTCGCTGCCATTCTAACGTCCTCATGTGCAGAGATGCCAAGCCAATCATTTCTCTCACTTAGGTAGGGGGAGAAGGCGAGAGAAAAACAGTGAATGTTTTTAGGTTCTTCCCTTTTCTAGCAATCGAGGACATTAGGCTGAGGGGAACGTTTCCATGTTGGCCAAAGGAGCGTCCTTCTCATATTTTGTACATCTTATGCCCAAAATAACTCTTCTTGGTATTTGGGGGAAATATTTTCCTCCCCCTCCGTTCCAGGAAATGGCTCCAAGCGCCAAGGACAGAGCCAGGGAGATTGCAATGAATTCCTGCCTTTCAGCCGCAGGCAGATGCCTTTCATGTCTGAGTGGCCTGTGCAGGGTGTGGAGGTGGCCACTTGGGAGAGCTCTACTCACAGACCCAGTCATTGTCCCCGCTCCAGCCTAGACGTCACCCAAGGGGATGAGGGGGTCGGGGAGAGAGATAGGGCTTCAGGGAAGTGGAGTCCTTGGGAGGTATGCATCCATGAACAGCATGCGTGTGATTTAAAGGAAAATTGAGCCAATTGTCTTGCAGTCAATCAGTAGATCCTGTCCTTCCCAGCAGTAGGGTTCCGTGGCAGCAGCTCCATTCTGGCCTGCCAGCCCAGAGCCTTGAAATTCTACTTTGTCCACACAGTTGTCTTAGAGAAATAGAAAGAGGTTGTTTCTGCTTAAAAACAGCACACCTGATGCCTGGGCTCAGGGAGTTCTCTGTGCTTATTCTGTGTGTGACAACAGATGTGCAAACTGCATTTTACAAGCTTTCCTGCTCAGTTTGTCAGTATCCCCCCTGCCCCGCCCCAGAACTGGATTCGTGCTCGGTGCCAATGCCGACATCTCACTGATTTCATTGAAGATTTCATCCCCACCTGTGTGCACATTGTGTTTGTAGTCTGGGGATGCACTGGGCTGGGGAGGAGTGCAAAGGCGGGGCCTACAGAGAAGAAAAGAGGGAGAGGGGTCTCTGAGGAGGGCAGGAGGCCCAGAGCAGCTGGAGCCAGGCTGATGAATGGAACTAAGGAAGCTGAAAGGAATGGGGATCCACATGGTGCTGGAGGACACGTAAAAGGTGCAGGAAGCCAACCAAGAGACCCGTTAAAGGGAGATGTGGAAGCCAAAGTGATTTCTATCATTAAGAAAGTTTCCTAGGGGGGTGCCTGGGGTGGCTCAGTGAGTTAAGCATCTGCCTTCAGCTCAGGTCACGGTCTTGGGGTCCTGGGATGGAGCCCTGCATTGAGTTCCTTGTTCAGCAGGGAATCTGCTTCTCTCTCTCCCCCTCTCCCTCTGTGCACTCTTTCTCTCTCCTCTCTCTCTCTCTCTAATTAATAAATAAGATCTTTTAAAAAATAATTTCCTAGGGATTCCTGCTGGGCAAAAGTGAATTCTACGATGTGACTTTGAGACAGGCGCAGGTGAACCACAGTAGAGGTAGGTTAACCTGGTTAGACAATGAAGATCAGAGATGGGAAATATTTGATTTATTTCAACAATTATTTAATGAGTACCTGCTGTGTGCCAGGCCCTCGGGAAATGCTGGAACAAGTAGCATGTCCCCGACTCCTGCACCTGGAAGACATCACTAGTTGATGGAGGTACCCTCTCGCCTCTGAGGAACTTCAGGGCCGCCTCCACACAGTGCTCCAGGTAGCTGCTAAAAATTGATCAGAGTTGACACTGGAAACCCATGTGTTATCCCTGATGAGGATCAGATCTGAGGGTGGTTTATGAGGAGTACGAAGACTATAACCCCCACAGCCACACTCTGGCTGCTGGTTAAGTAGGTTAACATTTCTGAAACAAGGCTTTCAGTTGCAAATAAGAGAAAACCACTCATGCTAGCTCAGTGTGTCAAACAACATATTGCAACCCACATTTAAAAAACAGAACTCGGGGATCCCTGGGTGGCGCAGCGGTTTGGCGCCTGCCTTTGGCCCAGGGCGTGATCCTGGAGACCCGGGATCGAATCCCACATCGGGCTCCCGGTGCATGGAGCCTGCTTCTCCCTCTGCCTGTGTCTCTGCCTCTCTCTCTCTCTCCCTCTCTCTCTCTCTCTGTATGACTATCATAAATAAAAAAAAATTAAAAAAAATAAATAAAAATAAAAAACAGAACTCTTAGGAGTATATCATTCACAGTAAGTGAATTTGATTTCTTGACATTTGTTCCTCTTACTTGTGTTTATCTATATATCCCCTGGATTAAAAAATATAATCAGAGAGCTGAAACGTACTCGAGTCTATGTGGAAGAGTATCTCACGGTGGAGGCTAAGGACAGGGAGGGTCCAGAACCAACAAGGTGAGGAACCAGAAAGAAGGTTCAGGAAGGAGCATAGGCACTGACTGTAACCCACCTGTTACAGGATGAACTCTGGTCTTTCTCAGCTATTCCATGCACATGAGGGCAATCGCAGCTAACCTGGAGCTTCTGAGCCCTCAACAGAGACAAACTGGGCTCTCTGAAGCCCTACTTTCAATTCCTGGAAGAGATGGTAATTGACCGGATCAGGGTTTGGATGAGAAAGAGATAGGAGAAGGAGGAGAAGAGTATTCTCGGTCTCTTGCCTGCCACTCGCCATGCCCCTCCAGGGCGTGTGTGTGTGTGTGTGTGTGTGTGTGTGTGTGTGTGTGTGTGTGTTCTGAGAGGGCAGATTCCCCCACGAGGTGGAATCAAGCCTGGGACATTCTAGCTCTCTAGCCTTACATGCTCTATCATTCTGCCATATTGAATTCTCCTAAACCCACCATAGTTTTTTCCAACTCCACACTGTCACAGTGGTCTGGAATGCCCTGCTTGCCTTCTTCCGCCTGGAGAACTCCTGTCCTTAAGGTCTCAGTTCAAATACTGTCTCATTTGCAAAGCTGTCCTCACCTTTCTAGGGTCACTTCTTTCCTCTATGCTCCTCAGATTCTATATTCCTTCCCTCATAACCTTGATGAGATTGTATTAAATTGAGTTATTTAAGCTTCTGTTTGTTCCACTGGATTCTGAGTAGCTTGAATGACCAGCATCCAGGCTTCTCTGTCTCTGTTCATCCTTTGTTTATTACTTGTCCCCAAGTCCCTTCCAACTTAGAATTACGGAGACAGGAAAGCAGAGTAGAAGGAAAGGATGAGAGGGAGCCCACAGGAAGAATTTCTGCAAGGAGAGGCTTAGCCCATCCAAAGCTTTTCCCTCATAATTAATAGCAAATATCACATTATCTGAATTTAATTCACACTAGCACATCAAGGATTATTGAAGAGAGGGCTGTAGAAATCCCCATGGCTGGAGAAGAGAAGGAAGAGAGAAGTATGTGCTGGGTCCCTGTTAACTTCTGGCGCTTTCAACCAGGAGAAGACGTGGGACTTTGGATAGCTCTAGGCTAGCAGTCCCCACCAGCAAATGGCTCTGTGACCCTAAGCTCTCCTTGCCCCCCACAGCCTTCATCAGAAGGCAGGCCTGACCTTGGCCCAGCAAACCATCCAGCCTGGATCTAGAGAAGCACACCCCCTATCTTGGCATAGAAGCTGGTCTGCCTCATTTCCTAGGACCAGAGTGAAGGTGAAGGAGGTCATATCTGGAGGCCAGCAGCTTCTTGGGGGAAGGAAGGGGTGAGCTTGTCTGTGGCGAAGGCAGAGGTGAGGGGGCCTTCATAGAAGTGGGGCAGGGTTGGGGGGGGTCAGCTAAAGATGAATAGAGGTAGGGCCGGCACCCAGGCCCCAGGTGAACCTGGGCAGTGGAAACTGTGGTGGCGTGGAAAGTGTGGTTATGTGCACCTCTCCTCTTGGCCTTGGAACTGTTGGAACTGTTTTCTATGGTGACATTTTCTTTTCTAGTGCTGCCCTGGGAGGCTCCATTTTCTGGTTTTTCTCCTTTCTTCTCCAGTGCACCCAGTATAGGGGAATAGTAGGGGATGCTGGTAAAGATGATGAGGAGTGGCAGGTCTTAATTAGGGAGAGGGAAAGTGGCAGTGAAAGCTGGTGAACAGGAAGTCCAGAGGACGAGCAGGGTGCCAGCAGAGTGAAGGGGAGGCCTTGGCCAGTGTGCAAGCCACCCATTGGTACCCCCAGAGGTACCCATCTCCCTCCCCAGGCTCCGCTTGAATAATGGGCAGAGAGAAATAAAGGAGACAGGATGTTGTATTCACATGTCAACAGTTCACCTTTTAACTCTCAGACAATGACAGCTACTAAATGTTCAAAACCATTTTGGAAACTTCTAGAGAGAAAAGGTTTTGCAGTCCAGGCAACTGGCTGACAATCACCTTTGTCCTCCCTGTTCCTCCCACCTTGGCTCTTTCCACCTGGGCACTGCTGGGTCTACTTGTGTGGCCCTGTTTTTCTGAATGTGACTCCCAATCCCAGCTGTCAGCTGGATAGGTCTGCCTGAGGTTCCACCAGCCGTAACCAGCAAATCAAGCAAAACTGAGCAAATCAGTGGTGTTGCAACTCCCTCCCCGTGCCTTTGCCAATCTCCATCTCCATCCTTCTTGTCACCTGGGCTGAAAGCATTAGCCTGGGAACGGTCAGAGCTCCTCACTTCCATGAAAGAAGCCTAGCCTCCTTACTCGGCACTCGGGGCCCAAGCCCTCCCCACCTCCTGGCCCATCACACTTCTCATGCAGGCTGTGAGCCACCGTGTTCTGAGCTCACAGGGGTTCTTCAGCCTCTGAGCTCTCGGCTGGGCTGCTCCTCTCCTCCACCTTCACAAACCCAATTCCTCCTGACTCTTATGGCTCTTATGAAATGCCACCTCCTCCAAGACACCTCCTTGATTCCTTAGCTGGAAATAGTGGTGATAACAGCTAAGGTGTATTGGGGTTGGCCATATGCCAGGCAAGGAGTTAGCACTTTGCACACATTACCTCATTTCATCCACAGGACAGCCTCAAGTGGGAATGACAGTTTGTATCATTCCCATTTTATAGCTGAGAAAATTGAGTGTGAGAGAGTTTGGCAAACTTGCCCAAGGTCCTGAACTCCAACTCAAGCAGAGTTCTGCTGAACTCTAGAGCTCATAATTTTACACACGTCTCCCTCCCCTGAGTTACCCTGGGCATGCTGTCTGTTTAAACATTCTTCCTTGAGTTACAGCTAATTATGCAAACTGGTTGTTCAAGAGAACAGTTTTGTTCTTTACTTTTGTCTCTAACAAATAATATGTGTTAATAGTTGACAACATTAAATACTGCAGTGTATTCCCTGGGCTTCTGAGAAAACCAGCAGTCTTCAGCCTTGTCCCTTCCTAGTCCCAATTCCCACCCTCCTGTGATTTCATCTTTGTACGTGGCCCACAGTGAGCGATCAGTACACATTAGCTGTCAACCAGCTGCTATCCATTGAGTATTATGTGTCAGGCGCTGTGCTTAGTGAAGTTGTAGTTGCTGTCTTGAATTATCCCTCCCCTCTCTGGTCCCTAAACTCTGCTCTTGCCAGCCATCTTCTTGGGCCACAGCCAGGCCCCACCCAGGTACTCAGGTGAACCCAGGAACACTCAACATCCACTTTGTCCTGATGCCCATGTCCAGGCATATAAATCAACTAGCATTAAGTTTGGTTGCATTTAGCAGAGACCCAAAATAACAGTGGGTTAACCAAGACAGAGGTTATGTCTCTCTCACACACATAGCACAAGTCCGGGTGGGGCGAGGGGGCAGTCTGCAGCCAGTATGTCACTCAGCTCCACAAAGTCCTCAGGGACCTGGTCTCCAGCTCTCTAGCCCACCATTCGTAAGGTGATCCAAGATGGCACCAAAACCCCGGCTACCACACCTGCAGCTCAGGCATGGGATGGGGGAAGGGATGAAAAAGGAAGAGGCAGAGGCACATAACCCAAGAGCTGCCACACAGCACCCATGCTGATACTTAATGGCCAGACTTTAGTGGCACAGCCAAACTTAGTTGGGGGAAGCTGAGAAGTGTAGTATTTATTCTCGATGGCACATCACCATCTAAACTTGGATATTCTATTACTTGGGAAGAAGGAAAGAATAGATATTGGAGACAACTAGCTGCTTCTACTAAAAGGGTTTGATGTGTTGATGTGTTTGTGTATGTGATGTGTGTTGTGTATGCAAGCACATGTATTGTGTGTGTTGGTGGGCCACGTTCTCTCCTCCACTTGGATCTCAGATGGACTTGGTATGGATTCTCTATGGAACTCCCCTAAATCTGGCCTCCTCCTCTTAGGCAGATTTACCAGCAGCTTCTCAGTTCCACATTTCAAGGAACTACAATGTATTTTCTGCATCCACTGAAGCATATTATCAGCAGTGATAGAGGGGCTTGTAAAACTGTTTTCCCACTCAGATGTTACATGGTGGCCATTATGTGAGAGCGACTATGAGCAGAGTTAATCTGGTAATAAATTCTCTCGGGAAGGAGGGTGTCATTGCCCAAGAATCCTAGAAAAGGGTACCATTCAATCTTGTGCTGCAGGGGGAACACCCAGAAATACCAGGCACCCTGTTGAGAATGCCCAAGGGAGGCAACGGGCCAAATGCTAGATTTGGGGTTGGCTACAGGCAATGTTACCCCAGTGTTTCAAGCCCTGCCCAGTAACCACACAATTCCCAAACTGCTGACCTCCCCCATCCCCTGCCCTTCGGCACAAAAACGCACAACAGGCAGAGGGTTGACAGGTTCATCTCATTTACCCTTTAGAGCCAGGTGGTGTTATTAATTTCATTTCACTAATGGGAACAGATTCTGTAGGGAAGTTAAGAATTTGCCTAAGGACTCACTGAAACCCTGGGACCTAACCATTATACTTTCCACCTTTGCTAGGGCTTCGTGGAATCATACTGGGGATTAGTTCTATTTAACTCCATTCCAAAAACCTTTGGTGGAAATGTTTACTCACATAATCAGTAGTTAATAGAGGGAGCTTCCACTTTTTAAGAGAGAAAACAAGCATAGAAACATCTGATGTGCCTCCTCCGGAATTACATAGGATATTTTCATATTCGAAGTCGATGTGGGGGTGCAATCGCATAGCATCAGCCTAGAATAAGGTATTTGTTTCCAAAGGCCATGGTCCCAGGAGGTATCTTGTTGAGCATTGGGGTGGTTTGTAATTTGGGGCTCTCCTTAGAGGCTGGAGAAACTGTAGGGTGGGTAGAAAGCACCCCAGCCTTTCTGGGTTAAGCAGAAGCCTGACTCTGCCACTCGCTTGTTTGAGCAAGTTAACACATTTTCTTGACCCTCCTCTTCCCCCTTTTTATAAATTTCTCAGATTAAAAGCATACCTTTGGGGCACCTGGATGGCTCGGTGGTTGAGCATCTGCCTTTGGCTCAGGTCATGATCCCGGGGTCCTGGGATGGAGCCCTGCATCAGGCTCCCTTCAGGAAGCCTGCTTCTCCCTCTCCCTCTGCCCCTCCCCCTTGCCTGTGCTCACTCTTTCTTTTAAATAAATAAATAAAAATTTAAAAACAAAAGCATGCCTTTGATCAAGCCTTATAAATAATATATAAATAGTTTATTTCTATTATATTGCCAGAATATGAATTATACTAATATTGCCACCTGTGGACAGAAACTGTATTATCTGTTTTTATTAAGACCCAGATGAGACAAAACATAAAAAGCAGGGATTAACTCTTTTGCCTTCTCCAGAACCTTCATGCTAATATTTACTTACATTTGATTATTATTTCAGGCTCATGCACACAACCTTAGCATGGATCACAGACTCGCATACATTTAACTTTATTACCTTTTGTCTTATGTATCTCATTAAAATTTTGCTGCTTATTCAAGGATCTGCATATTATTAATATTAGAATTCATTGTTCCATGACTTTGAAAGTGTCAAACATTCTGGATGAACACGTTATAGTCTCTTCTGCCTCCATGCCTTTAAACCAACGGTTTTCTGGCCTCTTGTGGCAACCACTCTCCATTCTTACTAACCCATACTGGGTTTTTAATACCCAGCTCAGGTGACACCTCTTTCAGGGAGCCCCCTTTGTACTCCTGTGACATCTTGCACTTGTTCTTCTTGTGAAGTTTATTCTTCCTGTATTGGAATGGTCTGCTTACTTGTTTATCTCTCTTATTAATGCATAAGTGGGGCATCTGGGTGGTTCAGTGGTTGAGCTTCTGCCTTTGGCTCAGGCTGTGATTCCAGGGTCCTTGGATCAAGTCCTGCATCAGGCTCCCCATGGGGATCCTACTTCTCCCTCTGCCTATGTCTCTGCCTCTCTGTGTCTCTCATGAATAAATAAGTAAAATCGTATTAAAAAAAAAAAAAGCATAAGCAACCTGAGAGTAGAGAGCATCTGTTGTTCACGATTATATCCTTGGTGCCTGGCACTGTATCTGACACATTAGCAGATCTTCCGCCAGTGCTGGCTGCATTCAGGCTCCCAGTAGGAGAGAAAGGAAGTAATAAAACCAGTGATAAACGCCATCACAGAGGTATCGGTAGGCTGCCATGGGAGAGTAATGGAGACGGCAAGTAACATAATCTCTAGTAATAAGGATAGTAATATAGTACATTTCACAACACCTTTAAAGCTCTTGCACATGCATTGTCTCATTTGATCCTCATAAAAGTCTAGAGATAGGTATATTGCAGGAGATGAAGGTGGAGTTTTTAGTGGTTTTGTGATCTGTTTAAAGTCAGGCAGCTATTAAATGGCTGGATTCAGACCAGACCTTAAAAGCCCATCTCTTCCTCACAGCTTGCAATAAAGTCATACCACGATGTCCATTCACTCATGCACTGGCTTACTGCTCTGTGGTCTATTCCACATCACTTTGTTGTTTATTTGGTCAGGTCTTACTTCCCCACGGACATGCATTTCATTAATGTAATTCTAGATAACAAATTGTCTTTGACACTGAGGAGATGATTGCTATGGCAGAAGGCAAGTCTCATTTTTATCCACATCCGATGATGAGGTTGGTAACAGGACTTATGGGTATTTTCTGAGATACCAGCAACCTGCCATGTGTGGTTCCTTCTGTTTTCAGGCCCAAGAAGCACAGCCAGGGAAGGAAAATGCGTTGTGGACCTCTGTGCCGATTCCTGTGGCTTTGGCCCTATCTGTCCTGTGTTGAAGCTGTGCCAATCCGAAAAGTCCAGGATGACACCAAAACCCTCATCAAGACGATTGTCGCCAGGATCAATGACATTTCACACACGGTAGGGAGGGTCTGGGAGACAAAGTAGAACCAAGACCAGCCCTTGGGGAAACCAGGACCTCAGATGGTAGTTGAGGCCTGTGCAGCCACATATAGGGGCCATGGTGGCCTTGACACCTCCCCGTGGTACGAACAGCAGCCTTTTCTCTTCCTCTCTCTCCATCTCCCACCTTCTCCTTCTCCTTCCTCTCTGATGCAAGTCCTAGTGCCTAGGACCAGAGAGAGCCATAAGGGTCCTTGTGTCCCACTGGCAGGTGACAGACTCCTAATTGCATCCCCTCTAGGCCTCTATCACATCTCTAGAATGTACTCATCGTTGGGCATTCTTCCTAGATGAACTCTGGCCCTGTGAAGCTTCTCCCTGTTACTGTTAGTCCTGGGGTCCACAGGCCTAGACCTTCAGCCATTTCCCAGATGACAGCTGTATTTGGAATTAGGAAGACCAAATGTGAATCTTCACGCTTCTGTTCTCTATCTGTAAAATCTTAAACTAATTCCTTAATGTCTTGAAGCCTCAGTTTCCATAGCCTGATAGTGGGACTATCATAAGGGACTTCACAAGATTGTTAGGAGATTCAGTTAGTTAAAGCAAGTGATCTCCCCTCACCCACCCTAACAGAACCAGAACACAGCATGCCCTCATTAAAAGTTTAGTTGTGGTTTTTAGTAGCCCCTGGTCTTAAAAGCCTGCTTGCTCACCCAGCACGGATCAATCTAGAGATTTCCACATCTCCTGCCCATTATGGATGTCTGACAGTGGCCTTGGGCAGCCAGGAAGAAGTTAGGTGGCCAGAAGCAGAGACAGCTCAGAACTAGATAAGAGCCTTGGGCATTTTAAGAGAGAAGTCTATGAGTCTCCTTGCTTTCATGGGGCCACGCATGATAGGTCCAGAGTGTCCCAGCTTGGGTGGTGCAGAGAGTGAGTGCCACAGGCAGTGGAGAAGGGGAGAACTCCTGGTAACCAGTGTTACTGGAGCAGAGGAGTGAGATGGGACACTCTTTGGCGGGGGTGGGGGTGGGGGTGGAGGAGGTCCAGCCTTGACTCCTGAGGGGGTAGGAGGCCTTGGAGAACCTGACTGGGAGCAAGGAATCCTCTGGGGGCAAAAGAGGGTGATGATATCTGGGGAAGGGGCACTTCAGGAGGACCTCAGTGCCTGGGGAAGAGACTTCACTAAGTAAGAATCAGGCCTCATGGCTGGGTCTACAGCAGAGGCCATTTCCAAGAGAGAACCACCTGCGAGGATTGGTCTGGAAGTGGAAGGCAGGGTGATTTGGGAAGAGTAGGAGTACAGAAGTCCAGGAAACAGCTTGGAAGCTTGGCAGCCCCTGGGGCACAAGAAACAAGGGCCTGGGCCAGGGTGGTGAGGAAGGAGGAGAGGAGGCAAGCAAGAGAGCGGACCTCCACGCTCATGGGAGAGGCCGACACCTTGCAGAACCGACTTGTCTGAGATCCTGCTCTCCCTTTTCCTCTGGCCCAGCAGTCTGTCTCCTCCAAACAGAGGGTCGCTGGTCTGGACTTCATTCCTGGACTCCAACCAGTCCTGAGTTTGTCCAAGATGGACCAGACGTTGGCCATCTACCAACAGATCCTCACCAGTCTGCATTCCAGAAATGTGGTCCAAATATCTAATGACCTGGAGAACCTCCGGGACCTTCTCCACCTGCTGGCCTCCTCCAAGAGCTGCCCCTTGCCCCCGGCCAGGGGCCTGGAGACCTTTGAGAGCCTGGGCGGCGTCCTGGAAGCCTCACTCTACTCCACAGAGGTGGTGGCTCTGAGCAGACTGCAGGCGGCCCTCCAGGACATGCTTCGGCGGCTGGACCTCAGCCCTGGGTGCTGAGACCTTGAAGGCTTCTCTTCCCCAAGTCGAGGAGAGAACCTGGGCTCCCAGGGGTCTCCAGGAGAGAGACCGTATGGGTGTCCTTTATCCTGGCCCCTAGCCATTTCTCTCTCACACCATGGAGCCATTCTTCCAAAGGCATAAGCCTCCACGGCACAAAACCAAAGATAAGAATGCGGGATTCCATTCTCACGGGGAAGGGGGACCCATCTGGCAAACAGTGACCTGCATCTGTGGTTCTCACAAAAGGCTTCCTTCCTGTGCCACCTCCCCCCTCACTGCATGCTTCAGCGTGACCTGGGGTGATTTCAGGAGGCACCCGCTGAGCCTTTGGACCATCAAGCGAGGTTCTGTCTGAGAATTCTGGGAGCACCATGAAAGCTACATCCACATAGCTGCAAACTCCCAAGCAACACATTATTTATTATGCATTTTATTCTGGATGGATTTAAAGCAAAACATCAGCCTTTCCAGGCTCTTTGGAGCCAGCCAGAGCTAGGGATGCTATTTCCAATCCCATCAGTGGGCCTGGCTGAGGCAAACCCATTTCTAGTGACTTGAGGGCTCTCAAGTTAGTTCTTTGGTAACTGGCTATGTTTCTACTGTGACGGATGTTAAATTACAGTGTTCGCAATGGCATTGCCCTGAGCTGATCTCCAAGGACCAGGTTATTTCAAAAAGAAGATGAATTTTGTCATGTGTGATATATAGATCTGTGTACCTGGAGGTAGGAGAACGTGTTAGCGGGAAGGGGAAGGATCCAGGATGTATTTTTTGAATTACATTTGTGCGATGGGCTCTTCGAATGGAGGGGGGTTCATTTTCTCATCTCTGCAACCACTTAGTGTGGTTTTCATGAGAATAACAAAGGATATGACTCCTTGAACAGGGGTTGTGGGGTTTTGCCAGCCGCCCACGGGGTGGGGGGGTGGGGGGAGGGGGGGTGGGGGGGAGTGGCACTGACGACTGTTTACTGGGGCAGTTGTGAGCGCTGGCCTTCTCCAATTGCTGGAGACAGGTCTTTCTTATCAGGGAATGAGGATCCCTCACTGGAGGTGGTGATCCCCAGAGCAGGGGTCCTTGGTATGGGCCTTGGAATGGTCTAGGGATGATCCCACACTGGATTTGTAACATGGCAGTACCCCTACTTGGGATTTGCATGCCAAATTGTGGTTCTCATCTGACTGGCTCACCCAAACAAGACCATGTTTCCCTCTCATTCAGGGTAGATTTATACTCCAGAGGGGAAGTTCTGGGGCTTTACCAAATAGTCCCAAGACCTGGGCTGGCACTGGTGAGTACTGGGCCGCCAGGAATGCCCTTCCCACCAGAGGTCACGTTTGGTGGGATGAACAAGGAGGCTTGGGTTTTCCACCATCCTGCCACTATGATGAGGCCATCATACTCTAGGTGGTGGATCTGTCCAAGGAAATTTGAATCAAAGCTATTAACTTTAAGACCGAGCACCTACTTTGTGCTCAGTCCTGATTGGTGCTATGGGCTAGAGAAGCTCACCAAGTAAATGTTAAAATCCAGCCTTACCCTCAGGGACCTTGCATTCCAGATGGTAAAAATGCCACACACCAGCATGCAAAGGCTGACCTCGCACCATGGCAACTGAGCAGCTGAACCAGCATACTCCGCAGCGGGCGGAAATGCTGAACTGAGAGTGTCAGTGCTCAGGGGCCCACAGGCTAACCCTGCTCCCACTTTGTAGCATTTTTGCTTTTCAGGGCACGGCAGCATTTATTACTGTGTAGCCACATCCCTCTGAAGCAGCAGCATAGCTGACAATTAAAAAATAAGAACTAAGAACATACCTAAGACCATAGGTATGGCAAACAAGTAGCAGGGCCGAGACTAGAGTTCAGGACCTCTGACTCCCAGAGTGTCCCGGGAGCCAGGTAATGCTCCCTGGAGGTGCAAATAGGGTTGGGCAGGGGAGACCAGAAGTGCTTACAGGGAGAGAGGACTTGGAGGTGATTTTGCAGGAGGTGAGGGATGTGAATTGCCTGAATGGTGGAGGCTGTTTTGTTCGTGCTGAGACACCTGGGTGAAGGTATGTGCAGTCAGTTATAAAGAAAGGCTAACAAAGGCAAGGCAGAAGGGAAAGTGACATGTTGAAGAGGTCTTCAGTGGTCAAAGAAATTTGATATCAGAAGGGTCAAGAATTGAAAGTTCTAGAACAGAGATTCATGAGATAGAGAGAGTAAGACCCATTCTGGAGAGTATGACCTAGATAATCATTACCACCCAGCCAGGCTGGGATCTTTTAAGCCTTTCACTTACCCAAACCTGGCACCATGGCTCATTCTCAGAGTGTGAAAGTTCCAAAATGTAAATGAATGTCTTTTTTTGTAACTTAAAAAATTTTTTTCTTGTTAAAAAAAAAAGTCAAATAAATTAACTTTGCCCCCTGGTCTTTGTTTTCTGTCACCCTTTGTGGAGGGGCTTTAGAAGAGCTATTTGTGTGTGACAGGGCAAGGCCTGGCTGGCCTCCCTCCCTCACCAGGGTCAGCTCTGCCCAGGCTTGGCCACAGCCGGCCACCAGTTATTCAGGCTAAAGGATTCCCCCAAAGCACAGAGCTGGCAAAATGAGCACATTCTGCCCCAGAGGCACAGTGTGGTCTGCAAATCAGCCTTGAGAAGCACCAAATTACTTTAAAAAAAAAGAATAACAAGGAAAAATCTGGCAAGCAAACAACAACATGAAGCCCAACAGCAGACCCAACCAGGTGCACAGGCTTGAAAAGACAACTTATCTCGTTGCAGGCACAGAGCACAGACAATCATCTCTGTGATACAGTTAGAACCTGACAGTTTCAACCCAGGTTCTGGGGAGGACTGGGAGTGAGGGGGGCAGGGTAGGACGGGGGAGGGGACTGGCCCATCAAACAATCACTTCCTTGGGGGATTTCAGAGTAGAGTTGACAACTGCCAACCCTTCCCTCAGTACTAGTTTAAGTGATGGAGGAATGAGGGGAAGCTGCAGCAGGCTAGGAGGGTGTCAGATATGCCTGGAACAGCTTAAGTAAGTAGGTCACTTGGCAGCTTGGGGATGTAGCTGGTCTCTGTACACCAGTCAAGACTTCTTTAACTGCAAGCGATGGAAATAAACTTAAATAAAAAGAGAGGATTTGTGGCCCACGTTGCTGAAAAGTCCAGGCTATCGTCTATCTCTTAAAAGACTTGCCTCTGCATTCATCTCCAGGGACCTAGAAAGGCACCCGTGCCATGACCCACCCAATCTCTGCCAGCCTGAGGTGGGTCACAGGCACTTGGGGACAATGTGTTTGACCCTTGGTGACCATCTGGAACTATGTGAGATGTCTTGTTTCCAAGCAGTCATGAGCCTTAGAAGCAACCCCCTCCAACCCATCCCCAAGTACAGCCCACTGTAACAGGGGTCTTGGAACAGAGGCCTGGAAATGTCATAGTGGAGTGAGGGTCATAGTGGAAGGGCATGTACTTCAAGTTATGCTTCCTGAACCTTTTCCAACCTTGGGCATTCTCTTGCTCTCCCCCGAGGTAGAGCTCATATCTCCCAAAGAGCTGGCAGGGTCTGGGAGCAGCAACTGACCATGTTCAACCTCCAAAAGCAGGACTTTTGCAGAGTCTAGTGAGAAAGAAGTCTGCATAACAGCACAAAGTAAAAAAATATATATATACCCTACTTTCCACAAAAGAATTTGGGGTAGTTTTTCTAGGCTTTTACCATCAGGATCTGAGTCTGGTGCTGCCTGCCCACTAGACCCACTTGAGTTAAGTTCACTGGCGCATTGTCATCCTCAGTCCCCCGGGATCCTTGCCTCAGGAACGTACTGTCTCTGACGTGAAGGTGGTGGAGTCAGGTTTATAAAGAAGGTAATGGAGCCTCCACACCAGGCCTCAGTGGAACTCCAGCTCCCAGTGCAGAGGATGCTTAAGTCTTAGGCGAGTTATTTAACCACTCTGAGTCTCAGCTTGTCATCTGTACAATGGGAGAAAGGAAATCCACTTCAGGAAAGCTTGACACAGAAGAGAGAGCAAGACAAGAAAAGGAATCTACTAAATGGAAGAATTATGAGATTAATAAGGAATAGAAGGAAGGAGGGAGGGGGACAGAGGGAGGGAGGGAGGAAGGAAGGAAGGAGGGAAGGAAGGAAGGAAGGAAGGAAGGAGTAAGTGAAAAGAGAAGAAATACATATAAAGTTAGTATCACGTCTTCCTGCATTTGGGCTGCCGTAACTGAATACCAGAGTTTGGGTGGCTTATAGACAACAGACATTTCTTTCTCACACTTTTGGAGGCTGGAAGTCCAAGATCAAAGTGCCAGCAGATTTCGTGTCTGGTGAGCACCTGCTTCCTATTTCATAGACCATATCTTTCACTGTGTCCTCCTCTGGTAGAAGGAGCAAGGGAGATGTCTGGGGTCTCTTTTACAAGGGCACCAATCTAATTGTTGATTATTATGTATATAATTATTGTTTAAAATAACACTAGGCCAAATCAAAGTTCTCTCGATCATTGACTATCAGCTGCCTAAAATGTCTTTTTACAATAAAAGGACCTAATATTGGCATTTCTTCCTTACACTGAGCTCCCGCAGCCCCCTGTTCACTCCACACAGCTCACAGGGAATCATTTCTGTTGGGGTCTCTAGCCCTCCCTTCCCTGCTTGGGGATGTGAGCCTCTGTGGGCAGGGCTGCCTCACCCTGCCTCACCCCTGCACCTGGCTATTGTGTCCGGCAGGCCCTCAGCTCTTGCTTACTTAGTGACCAAAGGGACTGGGACTCCTGTATTAACAAGCCCATTATATCAGGTCAACTAGTTCTGTGAAAATCCTGAAAGCTTTTCACACAGTCCTAATCATTAAAGGTTAAATTTAAAATTCTGCTCACTCTTAATTTGCTCAGCAAATCTCTTCCTTTTTAGTTCAAAGATATAAGCCCAAACCAACTGTAAAAGATGGTGTTGAGACAGAGATGGAAATCTGAGTATGGATTCCATGTTAAATAATGAAAGGAAATATTACTAATTGTATTGGCATGGTGGTTAATTATTTTTATTTTTTAAATACTTTTACAAGGTATTATTTATTTATTTGACACAGAGATCAAGAGAGTGCACAAGGGGAGGGGTGGAGGGAGAGAGAGAGAGAGAGAGAGAGAGAGAGAGAGGCAGTCTCCCTGCTGAACAGGGAGCCTGATGCAGGGGGCTCCATCCAGGACCCTGAGATCATGACCTGAGTTGAAGTTGAACACTTAACAGACTGAGCCATTCAGGCACCCTATTGGGAAAAAAAAAAAAAAAAAAAAAAAACGGATGCCTGGGTGCCTCAGCGGTTGAGCATTTGTCTTTGGCTCAGGGCGTGATCCTGGAGTCCTGGGATCAAGTCCCACATCGGGCTCCCTGCATGAAGCCTGCTTCTGTCTCTGCCTCTCTCTCCCTCTGTGTCTCTCATGAATAAATTAAATCCTTAAAAAAAAAAAACTTAAGATTTTGTTTTTAAGTAGTCTCTTCACCCAACGTGGATCTTGAACCCATAACCCTGAGATCAAGAGTCACACGATCTACCAACTGAGGCAGCCCCTATTTTTAAATGCTTCCTTATTTGTTAGAAATTCACACTGAAGTCATTTAGGATAAAATGCAATGACGTCTGGGATATTTCAGAAAAAAATATATGAGAGGGTAGACAAATAAGGTCAATAAAATGTTGATAATTGTTAAAATTGGGTCCGCCTCCCAAATACACCCCCTGCACCAGAATCCTTGTCTCCGGTGCTGCTCCTGGAGGAATCCAGAGCAAGACAACTGCAAAGCAAGAGTTTGTTATAGCAAGCCCTCTACTTTGGGGCAGAATTTGGAGAAGAAGCACTTCGGGGTGAGGTGCCATCCAGCCCAGCCCCTCCACTGCCTGGGTGTTGTGTGTTCTGGGGATTGGAGGGGAGGGGGGGTTGCAGGGAAGAGGAAGGGGGCTAACATGATGTAGAGCCCAGTTTTGTTACTTCACATTTGATTTCACTGCTTGGCAGATGTCCCAGGGCCTAAGGGGAGGGGGCGGGGGTGACAGCCTGCCAGAATGGGTGTGAAACAGTGAACTGAAACAGAGATTTGACAAATCAAACAAGGAGACAGTGGTAAGAGCCAGCTGCAAGATACTAGAAAGTCAAGTCCTGATGCTTAGAAGAAAAAAACCAAAGGAGTGGAAATGAGAGCGCTGGACGTTGCCCTAGCCCTGCTGGGCCTTGGGGTGCCCCATGGAAACCATGGAACTCCCCTTCTCCCTCCCAAGGGGGAATCGTGGTGTCCGCACTCCAAGGTTATCCCTCCATATTAAATACACTCCATACAGTGAGAAGCCCTGGGACCGTTTGTGAAGGAAAATGGGATTGCTGTCTCATTTCCTCACCTAAGTTATTGTAATCAAAAGGTACTTCATCCCTACCTTCAAACTTTGTCCCTGGGGCTCTGGATCTGGCTGCAGCCTGATGCAGGCTCAGCCCATTTCTCCACTGGCTTAACACCAGACCCCTCCCAGTGCAGGAGCAAATCCCTGTTCACCTGCACCCAGCCACCTGCACACCGTCTACACAAGCTTCAGGAGATCCAGAGAGTGCAGAGCCAGGCAAGCCGGGGGACCGACTCAGAAGGCGAGGGAGGCCTCCCCCTCTGGGCCTAAGCCAGAGCCCTGGGCAATGAATGCTGTGGAACCCCCAGACAGGGCCTTCCCGTCAAAGGCCAGTGTTTCATTTCAGGCGGATGTCCCCAAGGAGTATCACAGACCAGGAAACCAACCCTGAAGTTGCCTCCATCCTCCTATCCTTTTTTGGGCCATAATTCCTGAGGAAACACCAACCCTCACAGCTTCGTTTTTTTTTTCTGTTTATAAAATGTGTGTATTTGCCGGACAGAAAACTGGCAGGTGCGGCGTGAGTCGAGTTGCCCACCCCCGCCCGACCAGGCCTGAGACCCTGACAGAAAGGGGAAGCCCTGCTCCCTTCCACACTTGGGCTTGGACCTTGTATCTGACTCAAAATCTGGAAGTGGCTCTCACAGCCCAGTAATAATTTGGAGCTCGGGGGAATGGTCCAGAACCCGCCTCGGTACTTCCAGGTAGAGGGATTTATGACCCTTCCTCCCTTGGAGGAGCAAGGCAGGGTGTTTGTTACTTATCCCCTGCAATGGATGATGGCTTAGAGGTCTCATGAGACTTACCCAAGGCTCACATCTGAGGATTAGAATCTGAGCCTTCAGCTTCGGAATACCCAGGCTGAATGTATTTGCCCATCTTTCCCCACCCCAACCAGGCCCAAACACACATATAGATTTCTGTCTGCCTTCCCAACAGCACCACCTCTCCTCACCAGGGGGATAGCCATCTGGAAAAACACTTGCTGGCCATGTCACTGTCCTGGTGTTGAAGAGCTGCCAGTGTGGGTTGCTTGTACCCTCACACATAATGTAAGCAGATGCCTGCACAGATGGCTCTAGGGTTCACTCATAGGTCTGCTCACCTTCCCCAATAACATTCCTAAAGCCCCCTGCACTAGTCACCTGTCCTGCTACTTTTCTTGGGCAAGGAGTTCTTTAAATCTCAGATCCGAGGGATCCCTGGGTGGCCCGGGATCCCTGGGTGGCGCAGCGGTTTGGCGCCTGCCTTTGGCCCAGGGCGTGATCCTGGAGACCCGGGATCGAATCCCACGTCAGGCTCCCGGTGCATGGAGCCTGCTTCTCCCTCTGCCTGTGTCTCTGCCTCTCTCTCTCTCTCTCTGTGTGACTATAATAAAAAAAAAAAAAAAAAAAAATTAAAAAAAAAATCTCAGATCCGAAAACCAACACTCACCCATCTAGCTTCCCTCACTTGGATATATTTTACTTATACATTTGTTGGTTAACATTTTCCTCTCCACCCTCACCCCCCACTCAACACACATAAGCTCCCAGGAGGCAAGCATGGTCTTCAGGTCTGTTTTATTTCCTACCATATCTCTAGCACCTTGGCCAGATCCTGGCACAGAGTAAGTACAAAACAGGTGGTTGTTGGCTGAATAAGTGCCTGACTTTAAGAGCTGAACGCCCAAATACACTTCGCATTTGGGCCATTGAATTTAGGAGCAAAGGAAAGATCCATGAGGGGAGGCAGGATTCTGGGCAGTCTATGTACTTAGAGGATCCCGGGCAGATACAGTTGCTAAAGCCTTGACATGTGGACAAGACTGGAGGAAGACTGGAGATCAGCAGGTGGAATTTAGCAGAAGGCAAACTTTGGCTTAATCTCACAGGTAGAGCGGTCCTACCTGCAATACAGTGGACTATTGCAGTGATGGCTCCCGTGAGTCGCACCTTCCGGTCTCCACTTCCTTGGGTAGTCTCTCCTGTCACATGACTCAGGGCTTGGCCACGTGACCTGCTTTGTCCAACGGGACGATGGCAAGTGATATACAAGCAGATCCTAGAAAAGTGCTGGCACTCTGAGGCCTATCCTCTCTCATTGCCGGAAAGCCTCTGGCCAGCACGGAGCCAGCCCAGACTAGCCTCCCAGAGGATGAGCCACCAAGTGGAGAGGAGCCCCAGCCATTCCAGCTCTGTTAAGCATGTTTTTAATTACCTGTGCCTTCTGATGCTTTGACATTTGGGGGCCTTGTTGATACTGGAGGGATTGCCCCTTCCAGGGTTAGCTAATGCCTTGGGATACCCAACAGCTCTGCAGGGAGCATACAAATACAAACCAACTGGTGCAGAGCCCACACCACCAGCCACCACCTCTGCTGGGTTCTCACACTCAGGGCCACTATCCCCCTGCTCTAATCACCCCAGGCTAGGCAGCAGATAACTAGAGACAGCCCCTGTGCCTCAAAGCCTGCCCAAATTATTCAAACTGGCCAATCCTAAACCTGTTTATGCTGCCTTTCCTCACCTTGCCTTCTGGTGTGGTTGAACCAGTGTCCAAATCACATCAATAGAAATCATTCTCTGTCTCTCAGTTCTGCTTCCTTCAAAATTGGGGTCATTCTTAGGCAGCAGCAATGGTGACCACCATAACCTCCAAGCTTCTGCCTTGCAGCTTGGCAACTCCCCCACAAAAAAGAAAAAGAGCTTCTCCTTCCTGATCATTCCAGCAAAAGTCTCGGGGCTGATTCACATTGGCCTAGTTTGGATCACATGTCTCTTGCTAAGCCAATCACAGTAGCCAGGAGGATGCAGTACGATGTTTGCAGAGGTTTGAGCTTGAGTCATCTCAGAAACTGGAGAAGGGCTCCTTTGGAATGAGAATGGGTAAGGGGTAATTTCCCAAAGGGAAAAAAGGGTCCTATTTCCAAAAAAGAAAGAGGGATGGATCCTGGGAAGGCAGAAACAACAGACAACCTCTCCAGAAGGTTCTGTTCTGAGATTCTCTGTCCTGTCCTCTCTGATTCCTGATAGCCTTCCAGAGCCTTGTTCCAGTATGGATTTCTTTCTAGAAGCATGGAGACAGGACACTCACTTTGACCCTTTACTTTCTTGTATGAAGAACCAAAACCAGTTTCAACTGGCTCTTAACTTCAACCACACAGCATCAAATAAAAAATGATGTTTGACCCTAAGCTTTGAAGAGAGTAGAGCAATTGTCCTTGGCTCTGAGAACTTCTGATAAGAATGAAGAACATTTTTGTCAGTAGCTATACTGGACTGGGCCTTGATATGAAATCATCCAAATTGTCATTGCGCTTGTTCAGGTTATTTTATTGGTCTCTCTGCTTTGTCCAGGGTCACTCTTTCCTATTGAGAAAATTGATTCTTTTTTTCCCTATGTTATAATGGAGCCCATGTGGCCACTACTTTATCCTATAAGACATGGCTGTTCTGGGTGCTTTACAATAAGCATGATGACCACAATGATCCCTTACAATAGAATAACACCTTGCCATTTAGAGGGGACATTCACAGGCATTACTGTTTGATCCTCACAGTAATCAGGGTGGAGGAGTATGGTATTACCTTTATTTTCTTTAGATATAGAAATCGACTGAGAGGGGTTAAGTGACTGACTGAAGGTCACACAGCTACATTGCCTTGGGTGGAAGGAAAACATTGGCAACGATTAGACAGGCATTTATTTGAGGCTTCATTTGTTTACCAAGATTAGACTTTATTGCTGCAAAGCTAATCAGGGCTTATTCCCCAGAAGAACTAGTTTGCAGTATGCAAACCATAGTAGCTCAGAAGGACCCAAACACAAACACAGGGTCACAGTGCCACCAACAGCCCCGACTGAAGCCCAGCCCAGCACACCAGCCCTTGGACTCCCCCATGAGCAAGTCCAAGAGATGGAGTCCCAGCCCTGCCCCCTAAAGAGTAGTTCTAGGTCCCAGACAAGCACCCAGGAGCCTATGTCTGTGGTTCAGCCTTGCTGTGGAACCCCTGCACTCCTTCCTAGCTCCTTCTCTCCTCAGAAAGGCTGGTGGCTGGGTCACAGTTGGGACTCCAGGCTTTGGTCTACAGACAGGGAAGGGACAAGTTTGGTAGGGCCTGAAATGCTAGGGAAATCCCAAGCCTGAGTAGAAGCTCCAGCCTGATATGCTGAGAGCTTCCCTTCCAAGGACTCTCCTCTTCTTTACCCACCTCCTTGCCTTTCTCCTCTGTGCTGATCCTCTTTGCTGAAACCCCCAGTCAGAGAGCTAGCTGGTGGTCCTCTTTGGTTTGGTTTCCATTACAACTCACAAATTCTGCTCGCTGCCAAAGAAAAGAAGGGACCCAGAGTAGCTAGAGAAGACAGTATCCCTTTCATAGAAGGAAGAGCCTCTGAGGAACTGGGGGACCACCCTCCATTCCTTGTCCTGCCCCTGGAAACTTCTAAACCATCCTCTCATCCCATCTTGCCAGTATCCTGAGCAAGCCACAGAGTAACAAGGTAAATGACACCCCCTACAAAATTGGGCCCTGGCTCCAACCATCTAGTCCTGTCCCTAGTACTCATCGTGGAGGTCCTAAGGGCTCAGTAGGACAGACTGGCCAGTGAGGAAGTGACTCAGCCCCAGAGCACTCTGGGAAACCTACTGCATTGGCCCCAGAGTCCACGATGAGGGGGTTAGTAGATCAGAACCCCTTTCTAGCATTGTCTGAGCTAAATGGGACAGGGCTTATCAAAGCCTGCATGGCCCAGAAGAGGATCCTAGTCAGCTTATTATGCTTTCCACAATGTAGGTGAAGCCTTAACCTGGATGATCAGGCTGTGTGCTGTTGAGACACTTCTATTCTAGAAGTTTCCGCCAGGTGGCAGAGAAAAATATCAGATGCCAGAAACTTATCCATCTGAAAGGATTTCCCCCACAGGAGAAAAAAACCAATCACACCTTCTCCCAGTTGGAACGTCTGCAATTACTCACCCCCTATAAGTGGAAAAAGAATGTCAAGACTAATCAAATGACATCAGTCTGGGAACCCAATGCATCCCAGCACTGATCTCTTTGAAAAGCTCCATATGGGAAGATACAAATTCAATTTGTCTTGTCTAGGGGAAAAATGAGCTTTAAATATGTTAAATCAAAAATGGTATCTTACATACCAGACATTAGCAATCCAGAACAAATGCCTTGGGAGAAAAATTACCCTGAAAATGTTAAGTATTCAGGTTGCCAAAGAACTGGGAATTTATGCTGCAGTGCAAGCACAGAAAGTCCACCCTGGACACTCACATGTCCCAGGCTGGGCCTCAGCAGACCAGGCGCCTCGGACAGAGCAGAGCCCCGGTTCCTGAGGACTGGTCTGTGCAGCTTCCTTCAGCGACACCCCCTGCTCACCTCCCCCGCACCTGCAGCTTCACTGCCTTCCTGTTTAGCTGGGCGCCAAGGCCTGAAGAACTCAGAAATGCCCCGTGGAACCAACTCAGCCAGAGCAGGGTGGTGGGGAGGGCTGGGGAGAGGGAAAAGAGGTCCAGTTGCCACTGGTTTCCCAAGCCTGAGGGACACCACAACTATTAAAAGGCCAGTTTACAAAAAAGCTGGAGGGCACTGGTTGTTCTCTTCCAAGACAAGCTGGTGGGATAGAAAGCCCCAGGGAGATCTGGGTTCTAAGCCGAGCTCTGCCAGTTGCTGCCTAGTGCCAAGGCTCTTGGACAAGTCTCTTCTCCTCTTTAATTCTTAGCTGATAAAACAAAGAGTTGGCTCTAATGGCATCCAGGGTCTTGTTCAACGTCATGACAAAGATGCTGTTCTTTCTTTCTGCTCTTTCAAGAGTCTGTAGAACATTAAAAGCACAGTCTTCCAAGTCAATCTGCATGGGTTTGAATCCAAGCTCTGCTGCTTCCTAACTCTGTGACCTTGAGCAAATGACTTAACCTCTCTGTGCTTCCACTTCTGCTTCTGCAAAATGAAGGTATTAGTATCTATCTTATAACCTTTGAGAGGATAAAATGAGTTAAGATGTGCAGAGTGCTTTGAGTAGTTCCTGGCACAGAGCTCTTATTTATTAAGCAACTATTGTGTGCCAGGCTCTGTACCAGGCATAATAGCTACAGAAATGAGCCAGAGTACCATGGCCCTAGCTCTCCAGGGATGTTACTGTCTCCCAACAAAATGTTGCTGAGAAGTTCTTCTCTCATGGTCACCTGTTTGTGTCCTGAAGGGTGGGTGACTCCTGGCATTCTGCCTTTGGTCTGGGGTGGGACACACAGCCAGCCACCTCAACCCTGCAGGTCCCAAAGCATGCATCAGCTGCCTGACACCTCGATTTTTTTCCTTTCCTGCTTCTTCATTGCTTTCTGCTCCTGATTCTACTTGTAGTCCGACTTTGAAGATACTAGAAATAAAATCTCCTGCAAAAGAGCCTTTCCTCCTCCTCCCTCACCCCTTTCTCTCTCGAATTTTCTCCTGTCTCCACTTGCTAGTATTGCATCATCAGTCTCACAGCCTAGCTCTACTTGCTCCATTTGGGGAGCTACAAGATCCCTCGGTGCCTCCCTGCCCTCCTAGAAACACACTCTGGTCTTGCTCTTCCGAGAACCGGATGCAGCCATAATCTCCTTGGTTAGTGAGGACATTGGCTGCAGGAACATTCGGCTTTGTTTTCCCAGGGGACAGAGGTGGGGGCCGGAGAAATTGCTCAGCTCCTGCACAGTCAGCAGGGAAGGTAATAGGGATTAATCTGGGCCCTGACAAATGCAGATGTGTCCCCAGCCCAGGAGGGAGGATGAGCAGCTGCTGTCTCAGGGGCCAGCTGCGGCCTGCAGGGGGGCTCAGGGTGAAGAAGGAGGCACTGGCCCAGAACGGGCAGCCCCAAGGGGTTCCCCGCAGCATCCTGGAGGTCTGGAGCTGCCCTGCCCCATCCTGCCTGGCCAGGAGGGCTGACTGATTGATGCCTTTAATAGACATGCTGGGGAGCTGGCAGGCCAAGTGTTTATGCCCCAATGCACACTGGCTGTTTAAGGATGTCCCAAATCCCTCGCCAGAGACTAGATTATGAAAAACATTTCTAGAGGAATCCTGCGGCCTCCTTGCCGCTATGCTCATCCTCAGTCTGCCAGTGGGTGGGAGGGTTGGGGGAGGAGTGCAAAGGGTAGCCATGTGGCCAATCCTGGCAGGTTCTGATCAGGCCGATTAAACTCTGGCATATGTGGAGCTAGGGTAAAGAGTTGTAAACATTTCTTGAGTGCCTACTATGTGCCAGGCTCTGGAGAAGCAAAAGCAAGAAGGAACAAAAAGAGAACCCAGTGGGCAAGGCAGCTGCCTGGAGGAAAGAGGAGGCTCCCCGAGCTGTGGGAACCACACAAACTACACCTTTGTGTGGCCTTCGGGGTCCTGATACCCCTGCCTTACCCTCCCCTACTCCTTCACCTCTGCAGGAGCCTAAATCCTCATCCAGTCACAGTGACTAAGAAGGGCTCCTTCCAGCATGGTTTGTTTAAAAAGGACGTTCTTGAAGCCCACCAGAAACCCTCCAATCGTAAGGGGGTTGGGGAACTGTAATGGTACATTTTTAGGAATCCTGACAGATCTGTGGAGGGGGAGGGATTTTGGGGGTGCTCCTTAATAAATCACCACTGGCCTGAGTCAGGACATCTGGGGTTTGGACCATACCTCGTCATTCCAGCTGGGTGAGTGGGGGTAAGTCACTGAAGCCCTCCAGCCTACCCCCTGGGGTTTCTGTATTGTTGAGATGACATGACAGGTGGGAAGCACAGAACCCAGGGTGCCACTGGCAGGTCTCTTCCGCAGGAGCTTTCCTGTTTTCAGCCCACAGTGGTGATGCACCCGTTCGTCACACACCTAGTTCATGCTTGCTGCTGAGGGTTTGTTTTTTTAATTATTCTAAGTGATCTCTACACCTAACGTGGGGCTCAAACTCAGGAACCTGAGATCAAGAATCGAATGTTCTTCCAAATGACTCCCCCAGGTACCCCAGTTCTTTATGGATCACTGTTCACACTCATTTATATGCAAATCATCATTGAAATAAAACAATATTTAACAAGGATAAACAGAAGAGAAAAGTGTGTGTGGGTGTGTGTGTAGGGGGGTATCTTTGTGATTGCTACATTTTGTGACTTTGCATCAAGTGTCTGGAAAGACAGCCTCGGGACCATCTAAAATAGGCTCAATGGGAACTAAGTGGCCCTGGGATTTGGGCAGGGGAGGCTGTGGGTCTGTGATGCCCAGTTCCCAGTCCTTCAAACTGATTGCACCCTGAGCTGTTCCCAGTGCCTGGTGGCTCCCCAACAAATGCTGGCCCATCCTCCTACCCCACTGCCATGATGCTGTGTCTGGACCACAAAGACTCACATTCTCACCAGACTTTCACCACCATGTGGGCTTGGCCAGGAGGCCCAGTCTCATCCTCCACACCTGATGCTCAGGAACGTGTACCTAACCTCCTCTACTGCCCACCTCCATCCAGTCCAGAAACCATGGTGCCTTGGGGCTGAAAACATGGGGTCCTGGTCCACCTCTGGGCTTCCAAGTAGTCTAAAGGAAGTAGTCTAAAGTCTGGGGTTCAGCTGGGCTCCAGGAGAACAGCACAGCCGTGTAGGAGGATTAACAAGAGTCCTGAGCTGGGACGCCAGACACAGGGATTCCAATCCTGGTCCTGGGTGGCCCTGGGCAAGAGTGTTTACTTCTCTGGGCCTCAGTTTCCTTATCTGCAAATCTGCATGCTGGACTCCATTTCTTAGGTCTGTTCTAGATTTACTATTGTACAATTCCATAAATAATTGTGTCAGGTGGGAAGACAGTCAAGTCATCCAGCAGCCACAATTATTTGCTTGAGCCAACACGCCAATATAAGGCATTTGGAAAACAAGTTTTATTTCATGTGCCAACTCAGGTCTGTGGGAGTGCTGTGTTGAGAAGGAATCTGAAGCTTTATCTTGGTCTGGCAGGCGACATGATGATGGTTTAGGGTTAAAAGCTGGACTCAGAGGCAGACACCCCTCCATGTATGAGCTGTGTGATTTGGGCAAATTACTCAATCTCTCCCAGCTCTGGGCTGGTTGTGGTGATGGATAAGATAATGCACACAAAATCCTTGCATGGGGTCCTGCACATAATCAATGTCCGGGGAGGATGGCCAGGCCTGTGTGGGGTGGGCTTGGGAGGGTCCCGGAAGGAGGTGTGCCAGCACAGGGACCTGCCCTGTTCCATCATCTCCTTCCTTTCATCCCAGCGATCGTCCTGGCTGTTCACGCTGCTTCTCCCAGGAAAGGTAATTAGGAATCTCATCAGGGGAGAGTTGAGTTGGAGGAGACAGCCCACCCCCAAATCCTCCTGAAACAGCTGAGTCGCTCCTTTCCTTTTCTTTTTATCCTGGAGATTGATCACTTCCAGAAACGCCTTCGCGGCCCGCAGCCCCTGCCCCTGTCTGGAGCCGAGCCCGACAGCAGGCGGCGGATGGCAGCCGCGGTGCTCCGTGCTCCGGGCGGGTCCCCAGGGGCTCAGTGTCTCCGGGCGCAGGGCTTCCCCGTGGCGGTCCGGCCGGGCCGGGCAGGGCGGCGCGGCTCAGCGGGCAGGCTCCCGGGCGCGCGCTCGCCTGCCGGGTCGGGGGCGGAACCCCACCGGCTCAGCAAATTTCCCTTCCCCGGTTTTGTGTGTTGGCTTCCCCCCTCTTTCTCTTTTTCCTTTCTTCCCTCGAGATAGCAACGCGGAGTCCAGCAGGTGCGGACTGGCGAAGCACAGACGCGCCCGGCGCCCCCAGGGCCCGTGGCCTGGAGGGTCCCGCAGCCCCGCGCTGCCCGCACCCGCGCTGCGGCGCTCGTCAGCCCAGGGGCCGCGCGCCTGCCCCTCGGCGCCCTCGGAGGGCCCTGGCGGCTCTCGTGGCCCGAGCCCTGCCTGCCTGCCTGCGGCTCCCTTCCCTGCAAATGCTTCTGCTTTCTTCTTAGCTCGCGGAACCTCAAAGAGTCCAGACCCTTTAACAAATGCTTTACATTGACCTCATTTCAGTCTCACTACTGGTCTGTGAGTGATCCTATTATTATCCCACATTGTTGCTCTCAGCAGCCAAACCAAGCAATAATAATATAATAATCAGAGTATAGCAAGCCAGCAATTTTTCATCTAATCATTAAGATTTGAAGGAATATTTGAAAGGTTCCTGCCCACAAAATATTACCCTACACTCAGATCTAAAAGTTTACCAGGATATGTATTTACGAGAAGGATGTCCCATGTGATATGTCCCTATTGTTTATCGAGGACATACCTGTACTAAAAAATGATCCATCATTTATCTACAATTCAAATTTAACTAGTACCCCGTATTTTTATTTGCTAAATCTGGCAATCCTAGCCTTAGGGATCCTGCACTACGACTGCACCTACCTAGAAATGCCCTCTAGAGGCACAACCACAGAATGCCCAGTTGTGTTTGTGGGGGCTGGGGGGGAGCTGTTCCAGGTCACTCCTATTTCTGCTCCATTCTGTCGATTATTACACTCACCAGGATCTCTTCTTTCTCCTCCCCTAGCTCTACAACCTCCTCCTAAATTCACAAGCCCTCTCCCAACCCCTGCCCAGGTGAGCAGCTTGCCTCACAGCTGGCCACCCAGGATGTTACAAAAGGATGCAGGATCTTGTCCAAAGCCCTTCCCTGCACACCCCTAATTCCATCTTGATGCAAGAGAGGAGGAAGACAGGAAAGAATAAGATGATGCACAGCGAGACTTTGAGATGTCTGCTGAATTACCAATGGACTCTGCCAGAGAACCAGTAGATTGATTTTTTTAAGCAGCACATGTTTATGCACTGAGCCCTATGGATATGGGGCCTTGTCCTGATGGAGCATACATCTAACAGGAGAATAAATTACTAGGTAAGTAACACTATGTGACAAGGGCTCTGCTGGAAGCAGCACACAGCAGGGTCCCAGCTGTGCCCCACGGTCAGGGAGCTGGGGCAGAAATGGATCCCCTAAAGAAGAGATGAGCTGAAACCCGAGGGCTGAGCAGGAGTTCTCCAGATAGAGGGGTCATAGGAGGGTGCTGGGGGTTAGAGTAACTGTTTTTGAAGTTCCCAAAACAAGAGAGAGGTTCTGAAACCTTGGAAACATTATGCTAAGTGAAAATAAGCCAGACACAAAAGGCCACATGTTGTATGATTCTATTTATATGAAGTGTTCAGAATCGGTCGGTGCATAAAGAAAGAATATAGACCAGTAGAGGCTGGGGCTGGGAGGGAGCAAATGAGGAGTGACGGCTAATGAGATTGTGTTTCTTTCTGGGATAAAAATGTTGCAGGGTTAGATAGTGGTGATGGTTGCGCACAACTTCGCGAATATTCTAAAAAGGACAAACTTTACACTTTAAACTGGTGAATTGCATGGTATGTGAATTACCATTTCTCAAAAAGGGAGTGGGGTTGGAACCTGAAGCCCAATGAGCAACTGAATGAAACCCAGGCCACATGGGACAAAAGGGAGAGGTAGGCCAGGCCACAGCATGCAGGACCCCCTTCAGATGGACTTGATCTGAGAGCTACAGAAGCCACGGGAAGCTTTGAAGCTGAGCCCCACGGTCAGATTGGCACTTCAGAAAGGCCAGGCTGGCTGCAGTGCAGGGATGCGTTGAATCGGGGACAGAAAGTCCAGGTAGGAGGCTGCTACCATAGTCTAGATGAGGGATCATGGGGACCTGAGCCAAGGCAGCAGGGAAAGAGAAAAGTAGGATTCGAGAGAGAGACTGACAGAACAACAGAGCTGGAGATGGTGGGATGTGGAAGGAGGGCTGAGAAGAGAAAGGAGTGGTGTGTGTCCCAGGGGAACGGGGTTGGGGACCGGTTATTGGGACAAAAAAGCCTGGGGAGAGGCCCAAAGGAGAGGGTGTCTTGAGAAAAATGGTATGGCCTGCCATGTGGAACATCACAAGGAGTCAAGCAGGTAGGGACATGCATGTGTCCACTGGATTCAGGGACTGGTCAGTCACTGGTGACCCTGAGGGGACACAGCTGGACGGCAGCTTGATTGAAGGGAGACAGATGTAGATTGAGGAGGATGAATGGAGGAGGAAGAGGCAGAAACTGATTCTTGGAACAAGTTTGTGGAGGGGAGAAGTGATGCAGGGGTAGAGCTGGCAGGTAGGGAGGGCTAGGGGTAAGAGGGAAGCAACCTGTTTCAATTCTGACAGCCTGGACCGGAGTGGCTCCAAAGTTGTGCAGGGTTTCTAAGGAGGTGGGTGGAGCCAGAATCAGCAGCCAGGAGCCTGGCCAGGTGGGAAGAGGGATGGGCCCCTTTCTTCTTAGCTCCAGGGAACAAGGGGCAGCGCTGTGGTGGCTGGTGCCAGGGTTTGTAAGTCTAGAGATGAGGGAAGGGAATTCCCGCACAACTATTTTGTCATTGAAGCAGGGGAAGAGGTCAGATACTGAGGCTGTAGGCAAAATGGTGGGGCTGGCCCAGCATATGCCTGAACTGGCTCTGAGAGTCTACTGTTAAATTTCCAAGATTTTCATGAGCCAGTTATTAAACATAGCTGTTATTAAAATTAAATTATAGTAAACCCACACAAAAATGCTCAATTATTTTTTTATAAAGTTGCAAAAGCATTTTGCTGTTTCAATGAATGGTTGCCGTTGGGCCTCATCAGATGAGAAGCTTTTTCTCTTTGAAAAGCCTCAGAGAGAGGATCAGAAGACAAGCTACAGACTAGGAGAAAATACTTGCAAACTACATATCTGATGAAGGACCAATATCTAGAAAAATATAAAGAACTCTCAAAACTCAGCAGTGTAAAAAACAATTCAGTTAGAAAAATGGGCAAAAGGCATGGATGGACATTTCATTGAAGAGGATATACAGATGGCAAATGGCACATGAAAAAATGTTCAAGATCATTACACGTTTTGGAAAATGCAAATTTAACCATAATAAGATAACAAGGCACACCTACCAGAATGGCTAAAATTAAAAATTATAATAACACCAAGTTAATATGGAGAGACTGCATTGGTCAAACACTGCTTCTGGGAATGCAAAATGGTAAAGCCACTCTGAACAAGAGTATGGGAAGTTTCTTACAAAAGGAAACATGTGCCTACAATAAAACCCAGCTGTTGGACCCTTGGGCATTTATCACAGAGAAATGAAAACTTAACATTCACACAAAAATCTGCACATGAATGTTCATAGCAGCTTTATTTGTAATAGTAAAATCTAGAAACAACCTGGATGTCCTTCAGTGGGTGAACAGTGCATCCGTACCATGAAATGCTAACCAATAAGAAAAAGGAACAAACGATGGATACGTATAGCAACTTGGATCACACAGCATATGTACTTCTGGAATTGGATTTTTTTTTAACTCATCATAATACCCTGGTTAGGGAAAAAAAAAATTCCGGTTCCAAAAGATATTGTACCATATGAGTCCATTTATATAACACTCTCAAAATGAAAAAATTATAGAAGCAGAGAACAGATTAGTAGTTGCCAGGTGTCAGGGATGGAAAGAGGAAGAAAGGAGGTCTCTCTGAAAGGACAACAGAAGCTATCCTTGTGGTAATGGAAATGTTTTGTAACTTGACTGTGTCAACACTAGTCTTCTGGCTGTAGTGTTGTGCAGTGTGTTGCCACTGGGGAAGCTGGATAGAAGTATGGATATCTGTCTGTATCATTTCTTACAACTCCATGTGAATCTGCAATGACCTCAAAGTAAAGTTTAATTTAAAAATACATTTTTTAAAGATGTTATTTATTCATGAGAGAGAGAGAGAGAGACAGAGAGAGAGGCAGAGACACAGGCAGAAGGAGAAGCAGGCTTCATACAGGGAGCCTGTCATGGGACTCGATCCTGGGTCCCCAGGATCAGGCCCTGGGCCAAAGGTAGCGCTTAACTGCAGAGCCACCTGGGCTGCCCCTAAAAATACATTTTAAAAGGTTACATACCATATGATTCCATTGATAGAACATAACTTGAAATGATAAAAGTATAAAGATTGTGTGTTGCCAGGGGTCAGAGGGCAGGGGCAGGAGAGCTGCAGCTGTAAGGGGTCCCTGTGATAAAGCTGTTCTATACCTCGACTGTGGTGGTCACAGAAATTGGCATGTGTAGTAAGACTGCACAGAAGTAAATACACAGAAACACACACACAGGAACATACACAAATAAGTACATGCAAAACTGGCAAAATCTGAGCTAGGCTGATAGACTGTATCAATGTCAACTTCCTGGCTGGAAGGTGGTACTTATAAGAGGTTATCACTGGGTGAGGATATAAGGGAGCGTTCTGTATTATTTCCTACAACCGCATGCAAATGTATACTTATTGCAAAATAAAATATTTAAAGAATTAAATTACATAGGATACCTGAGTGGCTTAGTCAGTTAAGTGTCCGACTCTTGGTTTCAGCTCAGGTCATGATCTCAGGGTCATGACAGCAAACCCTGCATTGGGCTCTGCACTCAGCTCAGAGTCTGTTTAGGACCCTTTCCTCTCAGGGCACCTGGGTGGCTCAGTCAGTAAAGCATCATCTCTTGGTTTCGGCTCAGGTCATGATCTCAGGGCCCTGCACTCAGCGTTGAGTCTGCTTGTCCTTCTCCCTCTGCTCCTCCCCCTGCTCTCTCTCTCTCTCAAATAAAAATAAATAAATATTAAAAAACATATACGATGTAAGCACTAAAAACTAATCACTTCCTAATTCTCTCACTACTATCTATTGCTCTAGGGGCTATTTACATATATTGTATCTTCATGGTGGCTAACTGATGTCATGTTGGTAGCTTGAAATGGTCACAATGGGGCTATTTATAGCACAAGAATCAGCAAATGCTGTACATCAGGGCTTTCCTCACCCCCGGGCCTGTTGTTAAACCTCTGCCAGCATACCCCTGGACTGGCCTGCTTGTTGGGAGTCTGAGCAAGTGGAGTAGTCCTTACGGACACAGAATCAAGAGTTGCCTAGAGACAAGATGGGGTGCTGGATGCTGCTGTGGGCTCAGCTGAGGGCAAAGACCAGGACTTTAAGGTGGCCAGGCTACCTAGAATTCTGGAAAGCTGTTGGCTGCATTTGTTGAGGGTCGGGGTTTTGCCAGATGCCTGTAGGGGAAGAACAAGGACAGAGAAGGAGTCTAGGATATAGACAATCAGTGCTTGAAGTGGGAGTGTGGAATCTGAGCTGGGAAGGGAGGTACGTGAAGGCAGCAAAGACTGGGTAGTGGAGACAGTGAGGAGGTATCCGCAAGCTGGAGGTCCCAAAAAGCCTGAAGAGCGGGGGCATTAGAAGTGACTGAGTTGGTGAGCCGAAAGCGTGGGGGCTGCAGTCAGGGGGCATAATCTCTGAGTGCACCATCCTGGGGATGAGCCACAGCCTGTATCCACTAGATTCCAGTGTACAGCCCAGCCACGGGTATGGGCTGGCATGGAGGGCAGGGCCCTGGGGATGAGGAGCCCAGGGTGTAAGAGGCCAGGAGTTGGACATTTCCACAGAGGCTGGGGTCTCCATGGATGGTGGCAGGACTTGGAGTGGAGGAAGCACTGCAAGAAGTAATGGGTATCAGAGAGGGAAGGTGGGAGGGAGAAGAGGACCAAGGGAGAAACAAAGAAAAGTCTTCTTAGCAGAGTCAAGAAGAAAAAGCTAATGTGTAGAGCTAGAGGCTATTTAGGAACACCATTTAGTTATATTAAATGCCTCTATTTAATCAAAAAGGCTAAGGGGCTGGGTTGAGAATCTCAATTACCCCAGGGACCAAACTAAATTCCTGCCTTTGCAATTCTTAAATTGTCAGAAGAGTCTGAATTTATTAGATGCTTCAGAGCGTGTCCCAAATCACAGGACAAATTGTAACTAAGAAAATGAAAGGGTCCTATCAATCTACTGGACTGATGGCTAGCTCCGAGGCATGAGTGGCTGCCTACTGGGTTAGTCTGAGGGAGGAGGCTTCAAAAGCAAAGGGGCACCAACCAGAAGGCAGGAGGTGGGACCAGATCTTGGCTGGCCAAGTCTGATTCCTCCAAGGACCCAAATGCAGACCCAGGAAAACCCCTGTTTCATCGCTAGGAGTGTAAGGATGGTGGGAGTTTCCTCAGATTGCAGAAACCATGTCTTTCGTACTCACCTATGTGTTTGTGCTACCTAGCCTGGTGTCTGGCATATAGTAGACTAGTGGGTACGCAGTAAGTGTTTATAGAATTAAACAGAATTTACTTCAAAAGAGAGAGAGAGTTTCAGTGAAAGGGTTGGGAGGCCTGTTATGTTTCCCTTCCAGCCAGATTTTAAATTTAAGATAGGAAGGAGAGGGAAATATTAGGATAATGAACTCTCTGATGGTGGACTTCCAACTCTCTGTGGAAGGTTTTCTTGCTGGTGGAGCAAAGGTGGGGAGAGCCTTGTCTTAGCTTTTCAAATTGCCCCAAGGGGCACTGCTGTTCCAGTTCAGGTGCTTGTGGTTACAGCTCTGCTCCACAAGTGCCGCCCCCGAGCGGAGCACTTTCCAAGTAGCTGAGCCCATGGAGGGGACTGTTATTATGTCCAGTGTATCAGCCAGGAAAATTCGGGTTCAGAGAAGCCCCTGGCTGACTGGCCAGTGGGATGGGCCTGAGCATCGGACCTTCTGCACCACCCCCTCAGCCCCCAGTTGCCCCCTGGGACTAGGTCAGCAAGTAGTTCTCTCCTCACCGGTTCAATGATCCAATGATCCCTTCAGACAAACACCTGCCCATCTAGTCCCAAACCAAAGCCTGAGCCAAATCATCTTCTCGTTCTGAGGCAGGGGACGGAAAAATCCAGATTCCACTTTGAAAAGAACTTCAGTTTGGGGGCAAGGGAAGGAGTGGAAGGAGAAGTATAGGAAATGATTCCGAAACAGCTGAACTTTGAAAAACAGCAGAAAAATCTCTCAGGCGCTGCAGAGGAGTGCATTTTTCAATGAAGCTGGGCCAAGGGACTGAAAAATTGCTTATGAGCAGAGGATGTGGGCCCAGGGAACAGCTGAACTGACAGGGCAGACAGAAGAACTGCTGGGAGGGCAGTTTGTTCACAGGCAGCAAAGAGAAGTCAGAGCACATTCTTAATCACTGGGTTCAAGGAGGTCACCAAATTCTACAGCCACTCGATAATATGACCGCCAAATAGGATAGACACCAAATACGAGGGCCACTGAGTACTATGGCCATTATAGTAACCGAATCCTATACTGCAGACAGAAAATCCTGGTGTTATTACTCCAACAGACAAGGCCTAAAGAAAACCAAAAATGTTTGTTAAAAGAATAACAGTCTCAGGATACCTGGGTGGCTCAGTGGTTGAGCCTCTGCCTTTGGCTCCAGTCGTGATTCCCGGGGTCCTGGGATTGAGTCCTGCATTAGTCTCCCCGCAGGGAGCCTGCTTCTTTCTCCCTCTGCCTATGTTTCTCCCTTCCCTCTGTGTCTCTTATGAATAAATAAATAAAATCTTTTTTTAAAAAAATAACAGTCTTGATGCCCGTGAGCTCACCCATTTGCCCACTGTCTGGGTAGACACATAGAAGGACAGTAGACTGATAGCAGGTTGGGGCTGAGGGAGGGCAAAGGGAGAGAAGTATTAATTCACTTCCCTGTAAGACCAGAAGCCTCTCTGTCCTTCCTGGGTCTAGGGCAGGGGCAGCAATGCTCTGAGTGTGAATCCTCCTCGCATGCCTAGAAGCCAACTCACTCCCACCAGCCTCAGGGCTGGAATTGGGCCAACAGAGGACTTTGTCACAGCCTTCATCCCAATCTAACGGGTGGGGGGAGGGCAGTGAAACTTTTTCCCAATTTGGCTGGCCCTTTGGCATAGGAAACTATCTCTACTCTTACTTATGTGAGACTGGGGACCAGGTAACACTAAAACAGCCCATGTATATTTTTGGTCTCAGTAGATGTTTGCAGTCAAGAAGTATTTGGTTTTGGTTTTGTTTTTTTAACATTTAAAAAAAATTTTAAGTAATTTCTACACCCAACGTGGGGCTTGAACTCACAACCCCGAGATCAAGAGTCACATGTTCCACTGACTGAGCCAGCCAGACACTCCAAGGTATTTGATTTTTAACTGTGTTTGGGGATTTGGAAAGGAGAGAGTGTGGGATTCTGTTTTATTTAGATTTTATCTGTTGATCTTTCTTCTGGGCAGCCAGGGAATCCTGTAGCCTGTGCTTTTTTCCCTGGCAGCTCATCTTCAGAGAGAGTCTAAGAGATGGAAGAAGCCTGGGCCTTGGTGTGGTGGCCACAATCAAGGGCCTCTTGGGGAAACAGAAGGGAGGAGGGACCTTGGCAGCCCCCCCCTCCCGCGTGCAGTTCTCCTGCAGAGTCAGCATTACCTGCCGCACCGCCCCTGCCCCCAGTCTCCTTGCCTCTCTCTGCTCTCCTCTGCCTGCCACAGGAGGACAGGACAGGGTGCTGCCCCTCCCTGTGTCCCTGGATGGGACAGAGAGGACCTGGCAGCTCCTGGCAGTTTCCTCAGGCTGCGTGTGGCGAAGGACAGACAAGAGGTGGTGCAGAGGGACCCAGGCCCAGTGCTCCTGTGCCTGCCCTTTCCCCCATATCCCTCCATTTGGTCTCATCCAGTGCTCCTGGGGTGGGTGGCCCTTGTGGGGGTGGGGGGCTGGGCCCAGAGGACCCCTTCAGCACCCCAGTCCCAGACAGAATTCCCGCCCTGCAGCAGCTTGATTCTCCCCTTAGGGGGCTGCTCCCCACTGGGGAGGCCATGGCCACAAGGGGTGGAGGCCCTCCCTGAAATGATTCTTCTCGGCAGCAAAGAGATCCCACCACTTCTCGAGCCCTCAGGGTTTGCTTTCTTAAGTCTTGTCCTTATCACAATGATTCCTGTTCATTATAGAAAGTATGAAAAGTGCAGAAAAATGTAAAAAAACATAAAAACAATTACTGACGGTCCATAACCCAGAAGCAATCTCTGGTCAAACTTCCGCAGAAGGTCTTCCAGCCTGCTCTGCTCTCTTCCTTTATGCAGCTTGCCTCCCTTAGCAGTAGGTGATAAGCTGTTCCCTATGGTATTAAAGCCTTCAGGGTATTGTTTTCAAGGCTGTATGTGATGGTTAACTTAATTTTACTCATCAGCTTGACCGGGCCATGGGTCACCCAGATTAAATACTCTTCCTGGGTGTTATCTGTGAGGTTGTTTCCAGATGAGATTGTCATTTAAATCAGTGGACTCGGAGCAGCTCGATGGCTCAGTGGTTTAGTGCGGTCTTCAGCCTAGGGCCTGATCCTGGAGACCTGGGATCAAGTCCCATGTCAGGCTCCCTACATGGAGCCTGCTTCTCCCCTGCCTGTGTCTATGCCTCTCTTTCTCTCTGTGTGTCTCATGAATAAATAAATAAAATCTTTAGTTAAAAAAATTATAAAAAATAAATAAATAAAATAAATAAATCAGTGGACTCTGTAAAGTTGATTGTCCTCCCGAATGTGTGTGGGCCTCATCCGCTCCACTGAGGGCCTGAAAAGAACAAGGGCAGAGGATGGAAGAACTCACCCCTTCTTCTTGCCTCACTTCGGGAGCTGGACATCTACGCCACCTTCTCCCCCTCAAACGTCTCCACCCCTCAGGTTACACAGTTGGTTCCACTGGTCTTTGGGCCTTTGAAATCAGACAGAATTACACCACTGGCTTTTCTGGGTCTCTGGCTTGCCGATGGCAGACTGTGGGACTTCTTAGCCTCCATAACCGAATGAGCCAATTCTTCATAATAAATCTCGGTAGATAGAAAGAGAGATAGAGTAGATAGATCTCTTTTCTGGAGAACCTCAGCTAATGCAAAAGCTGTATCATATATCTATCCATGTATTTATTTAAAATGAGGTATTGAAACAGAGGGGGAAAAAGAGAGACAAACCGAAAACCAGACTCTTAACTACAGAGAACAGAGGGTTACCAGAGGGGAGGGGATGGATGAAATAGGTGATGGGGATTAAGACTGCACTTATCGGGGCACCTGAGTGGCTCAGTAGGTTAAATGTCTGCCTTTGGCTTAGGTCATGATCCCGGAGTCCTAGGATTGAGTCCCACATGGGGCTTCTTGCTCCACAGGGAGTCTGCTTCTCCCTCTCCCACTCTCCCTACTTGTGCTCTTTCTCTCTCTCTAATAAATAGATAAAACCTTTAAAAAAATGCACTTATTGTGATAAGTACTGAGTAATAATATGGAATTGTTGCATCGCTATATTGTATACCTGAAACAAATACAACACCGTATGGCAACTACACTGGAATAAAAATTAAAAAACAAACAAGCAACAACAGCAAAAAAATATACAAAATGAGACACTGAGTACCTGTGATGTACTGCTAAGTACCCAGACTCTGCAGCAAACTCTTGGCCCAAATCTTAGCTCTGCAACTTATCAATTGAGAGGTCTTGGGTAGGTGACTTAACTCTGAGCTTCCATTTCCTCATCTGTAAACGCAAAGTAGGAGATAATTATATCATTTATCTCAGGGTGAGGATGCGATGAGTGAATGTGTGTAATGGATTTAAAGCAGTGTCTGCTTGGGGCATCTGGGCAGCTCAGTTGGTTAAGCATCCAACTCTTAGTTTCAGCTCAGGTCATGATTTCAGGGTTATAAGATTGAGCCCCATGAGGAGCCCCCCTTACTCCCAGACCTGGCTCTGTGCTCAATGGGGAGTCTGCATTCAGCCACTGAGTGAGCTAAGAGGTCCACTGTGTGACTCAGCACCTTGGTTCTCCCCCAGGGCCTCTCTCTCTTCCATGTGGTTGGCATTGGTCTCCTGCCTTTAGACTCAGCAGAGCCTATGGTGAAGTTCCAGTCCTTTCCTGAGCCTGAAGGCAGGAAGAGACCCATGCCTCAGCTCAAAAACAATGAGGTAGAGAGAAATACTTTTTTATTACTCAGACTCTACTCATGCTTTCGGCAGATTGGACAGGCCCACTCACATTGGGGAGGGAAATCTGCTTTACTCAGTTTGCTGACTCAAATGTTAATCTCACCCGGAAAACACCCTCACAGACACGCCCAGAATAATATTTAACCAAATATCTGGGCACACGGTGGCTGAGTCAAGATGACACGTAAAGGGAAGCATCACAGCCAAGCAGCTCCCCTTCCAGATGGAGGCATTGGTCTCCCTGCTGGGAAGGTTGGCTGCTCACAGCTGGGTCTTTCTCCAAGAACTGTCCTCCCCCAGAGTTACACCCTCTCAAAGCACAGCCCTCATTCAATGACTGGAGGATGTGGGAGATACCAGAGCCCAACCCCCTCACCTCTCTTTAGGACAACTCTGAAGGGCCATCCCAGCTGTGGATCTCCCCATGGGATCGACTGATGGATGACTCTGGTGTAACTACATCACAGTTTAACTTCTCCTCCTGCTGGGTCCTCTTCCCTTGCTCCCGTACAGATGCTGCTCCAAGTCCTCCCCGGGAACTAGACATAAACCTCTGCTTCAGAGTGTGTCCTGCCAGCCAATCTAGGCAGGGGAGGAAGAGGTGTAGAGAGCTTCTGGAATGGAACCAGAGCCTCTTGCGGGCAGCAGGATATTTGAGGCTGCAGTTTGAGGGAGAGGTCAAGGCCTATATGGAGTGGGTAGAAGTTGAGGATCAATGGGACTGAGCTGAAAGCAATCACTTGACCTAACCAATTCACTAATGTTAATAATTTAGGTTGTCTCCAATCTTCATTATTATAAATAAAAAACATTGCAATACACGTCTTGATACCTGAATTCTTTTGTCCACAGTTCTGATCACTTTTTTTTAGCTCATATTTGAGCAATGAAATCAGGAATTCAATAATATAAGCATTCTTGAGGCTACTAGAACTGTCCAAGGCCCTATTCACATTGCGTTTACACAGCATTCATTCTCCTGCAGCCAAACTCTTAAATTTATAAGAGACCTGATTTAAGGAAGGTCATTGATTCAGCTGGAGAGTTAATTATTCATTTGAATTGGTTTGTGCAAAAGGCTCTAGAGAGCCTACAAGAATAAATTGAAACGCTATTAGAACTAACAGGCGAATTTAATAAAGTGGCTGCATGCAAAATTCAATAGCTTCCTCATCAACTAGCAACAACCAATTAGAAAATAAAATGTGGGGGCCCAGACGGGGGAAAGAGAGCGTAATCACAACAGTAATAACAATAACAAAATGCCCAGGATTGACTTTATCAACAAATGTGGGAAATGGGAAAACTATATCTTAAAACTTGATGAACTTTCTAAAATACATGCCATAATTAATTCGATAGAAAGGCATGTCATGTTCCTAAAAGGGAAGAGTGAACGTACTATAGAGTTAGCTTGTTGATTTAACACCATCCAATGGAAAGTCCAAGGAGATATGTTGTTTTGTGGCTCTTAACATGCCACAGTTATTCTAAATTTCACTTGTAGGCAAGAACAGCTAAGAAAAAATTTGAAGATGAATGCAGAGGAATTTTGCTTTATCAGATATTAAATATACAATGAAGCTAAAATTATGAAAATAGTGTAAGCCTGATGCAAGAATTGGCAGACACCCTTGTGGGTCATACTAACAAGCAGAAGTTAGAGTGCAAGAATCTAGTGGCCGTTGAAGTTGGCATCACAGTCCTGGTGGAAGAGGCAGCATTATTTGATCAGTGGCATAGAGACAATTAGTTAACTGTCTGGGGAAAAAAATTATACCTTCTCTCATGCCACAGATCCAAATAAGTAAATTCCAGTTGATGAAAGAGTTAAATGTTGTTATGGGTTGAATTATATCCCTTAGAATAAATAAATAAATGATGTATATTGAAGTTCCAACTCCCGCACCTCAAAATGTGATCTTATTTGGAAATAGGGTCATTGTGTATGTAATTAATTAAGATAAGGTCATTCTCCTTCTAAAAAAAATCTATCTTCAAGAAACAGTTAAAATGTAGGCAAATATTTATCTACAAATATGTTCATCACTGCATAATTTATAATAACGAGAAGTTAGAAACAGCCTCAATATCCAACAAGAGGGGAATCGTTGCACCGCCATGTAATACTAAATTATAGAACCATTAAAGGAGGTGATTTCAGTTTATTTAATGATATGAATATATTCATAATAAAAATGTAAAACTAAAGAGCTCACTGTTATATGTATATTATAACCCAAATTTTATAAAACACACACATGCAAGGGAAGAAAGAAGTTAACATAAACCAGATTACCTTTCTTCTGAACAGCATGATTTATGCATGGTCTTAAATTTTTTATTGGGATGAAATATATATAACATAAAATTTACTATTTCAACCATTTCTCAGTGTGTTAATCAATGACACTAACTACATTCACAATGCAACATAATCATCACCTTCATCTATTTTGAGAGCTTTTTCTTCATTCCATGCTGAAACTGTACAACCCTGAAACAACAGCTACCACTTCCCCTTCCCCTAGTCCCTGATAACCACTAATCTCTATGAGTTTGCCCTATTCTAGGTCCTTATATTGGTGGAATTATACAATATTTTTCTTTTGCGGCTCATTTCACTTAGTGCAACAGACTGAATGTTTCTGCCTCCACCCATTCATATATTGAAATCCTAATCCCCAAGGTGATGACATTTGGAGGAGGGGCCTTTGGGCAAGAATGGAACCCTCATACATAGGATTAGTGCTCTTATGAAAGAGACCCCAGAGAGCATCATCACCTCTTCTGCCATGTGAAGTTACAGTGACATGATGACCATCAATGAGGAAGGAGGCTCTCACCAGACACAGAATCTGCAGATGCCATGGTCTTGGAATTCCAGCCTCCAGAACTGTGAGAGATAAATTTCTATTGTTTATAAGACACCCATTTGATGGTATTTTATTACAGCAGCCTGATCAGACCAAGATACTTAGCATAATATTTTCAAGATTCATCCATATTGTGGCATGTATCAGAATATCATTCCTTTTTACAGTTGATATTGTATTATACGAAACTGATATACCACAAGCTGTTTATCCATTCATCTTTTTTTTTTAAGATTTATTTATTTATTTATTCATGATAGACACAGAGAGAGAGAGAGAGAGAGAGAGAGAGAGAGAGAGAGGCAGAGACACAGGAGGAAGGAGAAGCAGGCTCCATGCCGGGAGCCCGACACAGGACTCGATCCTGGGACTCCAGGATCGCGCCCTGGGCCAAAGGCAGGCACTAAACCACTGAGCCTCCCAGGGAATCCCCTGTTTATCCATTCATCTATTGATGGACATTGTTTTCCTTTTTAGTCTATTACGAGTAATGCTGCTGTTAACATTAGTGCACAAGTGTATGTTTGAGTTCCTGCTTTCAAATATTTGGGTATATACCTAAGGAGTGAAATTGCTGGATCATATGATAATCCTATGTTCAACTTTCTGAGGAATGGTTGGTTTTAATTTTTTAAAAATTTCTTCTGCATTTTTCAGATTTTCTCTACTGAGCATGTAGTATCATCAGAAAAAAATGAACATTTTTATTTTCAAACATCTCCCACTGACCTTCTTTCTTTTCTCTAAACATAAAGCACTGCTCCCTTGGAACCAAGCAAAAAATTGCTCAAATTTTCCCCTTAACTGAGAGCAAGGGCAGTCCACATGGACAAAATGACTATCTTCACATGCACCTGGGATTTGTTTTAGTCAGGCATGGTAAGGTGATAGACATTGAGACCATTGCCTGTATTTTTTTCATTTTATTGAGGTATAACTGCCATATAACATACTATAAGTTTAAGGTATACAACATGATGATTTGATATGCATATATATTGCAAAATGATTACCCCAATAAGGTTAGTTTACACACCTACCAGCTCATATGTTGCCATGACAACTGCTTTACAAGAATAGTTTATTACTTACAATTCTCAAGAGGAGGGGGCCTGCCTTGCTACACAGGGAAGCACCAGGGTCATGTAGAAAGCTAAAGGAGAAAGGGAGGAGAAAGTGTGGGCACAAGCTTTTATTGTGATTTCCATGGCAATGAGAAGGCAAGCTAGGGTGGACAGATTTAGGATTGGCTAATTTGGGTAATTTCAGTGGGCTTTGGGCTAAATGGGTGGCTCCTAGCGGTTGGGTACCTGGCAGTGGGGTGATTTAGGGCAGGGGGAATATTGATTTGAGAGAGGTAGATATAAAGGAGTTGATTTGCATATAAAAGGAGTGCTCTCAGGCAAGGTATTAATTATCCCTAGGAATTAGCTAACCCTTGGAGGACAGTCAAGGTCCCAAGATGTCAAAATATCATAAAATATAGAAAATAAAAAACATCATTAATAGAGTGATGTATGTGCAAGGTTTCTCTCTATAGCAGTTTGTCATAGCAAAGATTGGAAGCCAATGAAATTTCCATCAGAAAAAAAAAAAAAAAGATATTTCCATCAGAGAGGGAGCTGGTTAAATAGTAATAAGCACAGTAATAGAATCAAATGCTATGCAGCCATGAAAAAGAACAGAAAGATTTCCAAGAGATGCCACAAAAACAAAAACAAAAACAAAAACAAACCCTGGTGCAAACACCAAGTAAAATATTCTCCACTATATGTAGCCAAGTACTTATAAGTGCAGAGACTATCTCTGGAAGGGTGCCTAAGGAATTCTAACACTGGTGCCTTAGGCAAGGGACCAAAGTTAGGAGGGATAGAGATACTGTATTTTTTAATTTTGTGCCATGTGACTGTGTTGCCTATTTCAAAAATAATTATATTAAGATTTTTTTTTTTTTTAAAGAAGGCTGGAAACCCCATTATGCCTGTGATAGGTTGATTTGTATTGCTCAGAAAAATACACTGAAGTCCTAAGGCCTGGTTAGGGGTTATGACTTTAAAATGCGACTTTCTTTGGAAATAAGGTCTTTGCAGATGTAATCAAGTTGTGATGTCATCAGGGTGGGCCCTAATCCAATATGACAGGTGTTCTCATAAGAAGAGAGAAATTTGGACACTGACACATACACACAAAGGAGAATGCCAAGTGAAGACACACACACAAGGAGAAGGCAGCTGAGTGATGCCAAGGCAGAGATTGGAATAAGGCATCTTGGACCAAGGAATGTCAATGCTGGGGATTCCCAGCAAATGTCAGAAGCTAGAAGAGGCAAAGAACAGAATGTCCCTCAGAAGAAATCAACCTTGCTAACACCTTGATTTTGGACTTCTAGCCTCCAGAACTGGAGACAATAAATATCTGTAATTTTAAACCATCCAGCTTGTAGTACTTTGTTATGGTAGCCCTAGGAAATCAATATAAGCCCTTTCTCAACTTCCCCTTGAAGCCCAAATTTCCTGGGTATAATGCTGGTGGATGCTTTGAAAGAAGCTCAAGGTGGAGGCACAATCTCTGGACATGAACCCCTCAAGGACTATGCAAGCCCCTTCTGACCAGAAGCTCTGGCCTCTGGGTTCTTCTCTGCCCATTCTCCAAGGGCTCTGAGCAGAGCAGGGTGAGAACCTTGGATCAGACATCCGGTGAGGGGGAAACGGCTTGGTTCCTAGAATGTGAGCTCCAAGCCAGGGGAACTGAATTCTCTTCAGTGCCCTCCCTCTGCAGCATCTGCAGGAGTACCTGGTGGGAAGGCGGGTCCCAGTTAACACTTGTGGAGTGCAGGCAGGTGCCGTCTATCTTGTGTCTCATTTCATCATTAAATCAGCACACTAATAGCATCCACCTCCTGACCTTGTGAGGATTAAAGCCGCTAATCCCACAAACCCTTTAACAAGATACCTGGAATACAACAAAAACTCAATAAGAAGCAGTTATTAATACTGTGTTACATTTTGGCAAAGAAGCCTGTTCCCTTATAACAAAATTGGCAAGAAGATTTCACCTTGCATGCCAACTCCAGTTGTTAGGTGAGGTCGCCTAGACTGTTGTGTTGAAAAGATGCTGAGGTCCAGTCTGGGCTGGGTGGCGGGAGTGTCATGATCAGTTAGCAATGATTGCCAGGGGGTGAAGGAGGAAGTGTGGTAGCCCAGGTGTCCCTTATCTGTTGTCTTCTCGCAGCATTCCATCTTTCGATGGCAGAGCCAGGTAAAATATGGACACAAGACAGACCGTTCTCCCTGCAGTTTTATGGGGAAGAAGGGAAGGTTGGGCACGTTGCCCTGGGAGCAGAGCCTCATCCCCGAGTCTGGGTCTCCCTGCAGAGGCCGAAATGGAGCCAGTGCCATGCTCCTACCCTCGAGGACAGGGTGGGCTCCTTCACCCCAGGCAGTAGAGAGGTGGAAATTAGCCAGTCATCTGGTGGTGGCGGCAAACCCTTCTAGGACAATCATCCTTTCTCCCCCTTTCTGTGAATTTACCCAGACACTGGGTGCAAAAGGCATCACAGAGCCCCTTGCTCCCCACCCCCTAGAGACTGCTGGCCCTGATCCAGGATGTCCCCTACTCCTTCACAACGCTTTCCATTCAGCACGCACCAACAGTTCTGCAAAGCAGACTTTATCACCTCTACAGAGGAGCAGAGAGAAGACTGGAGGGTCTGAGTGACTTGTCCAAGGTCATCCTCTTGTCCTTTGGCCTTATCCTGTGTCATTAAAGCCTCCTGGGGAGATGGGCTGCAAACAAAGGCTGAGGGCAAGCTTCACATCGAGAGGCGAGAGGCGCAGCCCCACTCTCTTCCCTGCCCATCAGTGCTGCTGAGGACCCTCCTGGCCCTGCATGGCTCTGGTGGTGCTTCTTACCCCCCAGAACTTGGAATCTCTTAGGAGATTTTCCTTCTTTTGTTCCCCACCTTACTGGAACAGCTCAGATCCTTTACTGCCTCCATGGGGATGGAAACTAGTCCCTTGTTTAAACCCTACATTGCCTAAACCTCACCGAGAGGCTCAAAACCCAGAGGGCCTGTGGCAGGTTCCCGGGAGCCATGTGGGCCCTGCTCCTGAGAACATTTCTGCTTCCTGGAAAGTTTGGGCACCCTGACTCACCATGGGGGGCCTTCCCCTGTTGATAGTTCTAGCTGCACCCATTTAAGTGCCTGCTCTCTACTAAATATACCCCAGTTGCTGGGCAGACAGAGGGAAAGACACCCCACCCCACCCACCCTCCTGCAGCTGTACCCCAGCAGGGAGGACAAGCCCAGAAATAGACTTTCAGTGGTGCCACTGAGGGATCCACAGGCACTCTGGGCGTACAGAGGGGAGTGACTCAGCTAATTAGCCCCAGTCTGGGATATATATTCCAAGCCATGTGGAAATGCATGGGATGCTTGGTGCAGGTGGTGAGTTTCCTTCCCAGAAGGTCTGCAAGCAGAGGGCAAAGGGACCTCCTGCATAGCTACCTACATGGCTTTCCCTTCTGTCGTCTTCATCTGAGCTCTGGGTGCAGGGTTAGGGATGGGATAAGCATTTGCTCAATGGGATAATTTAGCACAGGCCTAAGTGCTAGGGAATTGTTAGCTGCTATTGTGAACTATTATATTTGAGTTTAGAGCACTCATCCTCTTGCGAAGAGAAGAGTAGTACGAGAACAGGAAGCAAAGGAGAGCCCGGCTGGCAGCTGTCCCCACAGACAGGGAGCAAGGGTGTGTGATTTCCTGAGCAGCCACTTCAATCCTAATGTCCCTTTAATAGTCCTTGTCAAATTGCCATGGCTCTTCCCCAGAGACTTCCATGACTATGGAAAATAAATAGCTATAATTTGACCTCCAAGGGAACTGAAGATGTCTGCAGAATTCCAGGAAAGGCCATCAGCAAATCAAGTAGAGCCAATCCACCCTTTCAGAAACACAAAGCCAAGGTAAGGAGGAAATCATAAAGTAAATGCATTTACTGCTCAAACTCTTTTCATCTATTTTGATGTATATGAGTACTTTGGGCTTCTGCTAGCACTGGAGAGGGAGAGAGAAGGAGAGGAGAGGCAGAGCAACTATAAAAATCTGGGATGACTCCTTTCTTTTGCCCTGGGGGGAAGGAGGTGGTGAAGCAAAGGACTTCACTTTTAAGTCAAAGTTTATCATCAAAATTTGGCATTATAGATGACATAGAAGAGGTTTTAAAAGGTTTTGCTGCCATCCAAAGAACGTGTGAGAGTAAGTGTCCTTTCTTTTCTTGCCACATAATTTGAAAAAGAGAAACCATTTTTTATCCTAAAAACATTTAATGTATCCGGCAAAGAGTGTTTTGAAATACAAGACAGTTCCTTAAATAGGCCCCAGAGACAGCTCTGGGCCAGGTCGGAGCCCTGCTCTGGTTGCAACTCTGGTGGCCAGGGGATCTTAAGAGAGTCATCCAGTTGCCACCAGGTGCGAGGCGTAGGACCGATTGCCCCTCCGATGACCTCAGCCAGGACTGTTGTGAAGAATACCTGAGGTGAGAGTAAGCAAAGCTCTGAGAAAGCAGGCCACCCCGCAGAGCTGGCTGTCACATGAAAGGAGCAGCGCCCAGGCCCAGCTCCCGCAGCGGGAAGTGGGGTGGGAGTGGGGGGTTAGTGGGGAGGGTGTCACAATGCTACTCTGCACTTGTCACAGCCAGACCCAGGTTCCTCAGGCAAGCTTCATCAGGTTCTCCAACACTCAGCCAGCCTGCCCCCACCCCCCCCAGCCCCTCTGGGAAGGGTCAGGAGGAAAAAGAAGGAAGAAATTTTTCCTTTGTGTTCTTATTCCAATCAGGAGAAAAGCCTGATGCCAGGAGAGGTTGGAGGATACCCCCCCACTCACCTCCTCTACAGGTGAGGGAGGGTGGCTGAAATTGAGGGGCAGCCCCCAGCTCTGCTACTCTACTGCCCACACTCCACTACTGACACTGTTAAAAAAGAAAACAAAACTCAACTGAGAGTATTTGAAGAGCTAATTGACTTTATTAAGCAATTCATGAATAGGGCAGCATCCCATCTAGTGGGAGATGCTAGGCATGCTAAAGTAGGGGGGAGCTGCGAGGAGCTGTATGTACAAAATGGGAGATTTTTTAGAGGGTGGAGAAAGAAAGTTATTAGCAAGAGAAAAGAAAGGAAAAGTCACCTTCCTTTAGGTAAAAGGTCAGGGGGTCTTATTAGGTAGATCACCTCATTTTCCTTTGAGGGGTTGGGGGGCTTCAGTGTGACAGGTGACTTCATTGGTGCTTATGAGAAAGTTCCTGATTGACAGGCTAAAGTTTATATCTCTTGCGGGGAGACTGAATCCGCAGTTTGATTAGGCATTAAGCTGGGGTTTGGTGACTTGGCCTAAGAGACACCATTTGCAGCCTGTGGTTTTCTCTTTAACAATCTAGAACCCATGACTGTGGCCCTAACCCTCTCAACAGCTAGAGGCTTTTCTGGGAATCATCAAGGATGTGGGGACACACAGGACAAGGGAAACCCATACTCCTTCTGGAAACTCTCAGGCAAATGGGGAAAAGTGACGATGGGCACGATGCAGGTCACATGGCAACAGAAATGAGGACAGAGCACTAGGGGTACCTGGGTGGTTCAGTCGGTTGAGCATCTGCCTTTGGCTCAGGTAATGACCCCGGGGGTCCTGGGATCTCTGCTTCTCTCTCCGCCTCTCCCCCTGCTCTCATGCTCTGTCTCAAATAAATAAATAAAATCTTTAAAAGAAAAAAAAAAAGGACAGAGCTCTGGCCTGGGAGTCAGGAGACCTGGGCTGGTATTCCAGCCTCACTCAGTGCCACCTTCCCTGTTTGCCCCATCTCTGAAATGGATATCGTAGCCTCCAATCTGCCCACCACAGAAGGTGGGCCTGGGATCTGATGAGATGAGGGAGGCTGCTTTTGGACTTCCAGTGGACACTAGTGGCCTGGTAGGAGCCAAAGTACTCTGTCTCTCCATTCTTACTCATTTATTTGTGGAGTTATCCAACTCTGAAGGAACACAAGCCTGCTTTGCCCCCCCCTCCCCCCAGAACCCTCCTGCACAGCTGGTTGGTGGTGTTATGAGGGCTGGACAGCCTCACCTACTTGGCAATTGATAGCCGCTCTGCTGCTGGGGCAGGGATGCTCATTGGGGTGCTTTTACATGTTATTGTCTGTATTGTCTATAATTCTGAAACCAGCTACAATTCTGCACCCAAGTCTGATGTAGGGGTTTTTCCTCAGACTAAGCAATTCTCTGACACCAGCTTGGGTGTCCTACAATTCAACATTGACATTATCTGCCTGGAGATAACGTCAGATTCCACAGCTTAAAGGTTCAATCTTACAAGCCTGCCTCTGCTTCTGGCCTCTTTAGATGCCAGTCACAAATTTAGGTTGTTACCTGTGTTTCTGACCAACTGGCTATAAGATCAGAGGTTCCAACAACCCCCTCCTTGAGTTTGATTAATTTGCTAGAGTGGCTCATGGAATTTACAGAAACATTTTACTGACTAGATTACTAGTTTATTATAAAAGGATAGAACTCAGGAACAGCCAGACAGGAGAGAAGCTTCGGGCAAGGTATTGGGAAAAGGTGCAGAGCTTCCCTGACCTTTCCGGATAGCACTACTCTCCCCTAATCTCCCTGTGTTCACTGACCTGGAAGCTCTCCAAAACCCACCCTTTGGGGTTTTAATGGAGGCTTCATTACTAGGCCGGAGTGACTAAATCATTGGCTACTGACGACTGAACTCATTCTTGAGCCTCCAGTCACAGGGTTGGCTGTTCTGGCAACCAGCCCCCATCCTTAGATGCATCCAAAAATCACCTCATTAACAAAAGACACCTTTATTGCTCTCTTCACAGGGAATTCCAAAGGTTTTGGGAGCTCTGTGCCAAGATAAGGAGACAAATACCACATATATATTTCTTATTATGTCATGATAGCACATCATTTTATTAGAAGGGTGCACTAGACTTCCATCCTCTCATTGCAAATAGGAAAAGAACAATGTTCTGGATCTCTCTCTCCATCTAAGGTGCCAAGTGCCATGACAAGGTCTTCCTCAACATGGATCTGACATGGAATCTTTTCTCCAAAGGAAAACCTCCTCAAAGCACAGCATCTGAGTACCTTTTGGTTGAAAAGTACCTATAGACAATGGAGTGTCAACCCAGGAGAGAGGAAAAGGAGGGGAAAATGGAGAGGTTGAGAGTGGGAGACACCTGAGAACCCATGTCTTACAACTAGGTTTTTGTACAAAGAGCCTTTAACATCCAGCCGAATGCATGAGGGCTGGGAGTCCCTCAGGCAGACAGGGATAGGCACAAGATGGGTTCAGGCCATAAGGCAGACCAAGCAGCTGTGAGAGGAGTTGCTGGTGGGCTGAAGCCCAGACAATAGTGCAGGGAAGAAGAGCAGGAGAAAAAGAGGGGGAGGAACTGACATTTATTGAGTACCTGCTATAAACGAGGCTAAGCAAAAAGAAAATGACAGGTTGGGGAGAGGTCGCTGCCACAGATGACTGTTGGCATATCCCCCATCTTCATCATCCTCCACAATCAATCTCTCAGGTTAGCCATGTCCCTGGGGCTGGGATTACTGGGAGCAAGTTCCTGCTGCCAGTGGCTCAGTCTCCTTGGGGAGGCAAGACCTAAGGAAATGACAAGTGAGCCACAGTAGCATATGCTCTGTCAGTGGATGCCAACTAGTGAATGTCAGGGACTGAGGGAGGGATTGCAAGGAAACCATTTCCTAAGGTTTGGGTAGGGTCGCCAGGGAGAAATCTGCTTGAACTTGATTGCTGGATAGCACACCAGTGGAAAGGAGGGATGAACCAATCTGGACAAGGAACAGTAAAAACAACACAGGTGGTGTGCTCAAGGGACCACGACTAGCAGTTTATTCTTCTATCACTTTGTATTTGGGGCCCTTTCACATACCTCACTCGGGAAATGACTCTGTTGTCCTCTATAAGCCCAGCTAAGCCCTGAAACAGATGGCCTTCAGTGAGTTCAACAGAATGAAATGAACTCCTATGTGTAAATCATTATTACATATTGCAGAGTATGTAGAAAAGTGTGAAATATAGTTCCTGACCTCAAGGGCAGGAAGGATTTTCCTTCTGTCAAATAGCCAGTGAAAGAGTTTTGGGATGACTCTGCAGCAGTGATGTCTGATAAATGGAGAAGGCTCTGGGCAGCATGGACAAGTCTAAGGAAAACTGGATTAGCCATCTATCAAAAGATGCTCTGTTTGTGGGTGGTCCAAAGGTTTTCTGGTGACTCTGCAGTTTGCTTCCCAGAATTAGTTACCAGTCTCAGTCTTGTATCTTTCATATTCCTCCCAGTATACTCTTTCTCAAGCACAGAAGCCTAGATGCAGCCAAACACTAGTTCAGAAGCCAAAGCAATTGCAGATGTACCTATAACTCACACATGGCTGGGCCACTGAATAACACCCCAATCAACGGTCTCAGGTTCTGCAATTAATCCTGGTAAGGAAGAGGCATCAGAACAAGAATGAGAGAACCAAAATAAGATAACACATGTGGGTAACTTCTAACCGAGTCAACCTTGGACAAAGGAAGTCTGAAAATCTTTATTTGGCCTAAGAGAAACAAAGCAACCTCATCCTGGCCCTTAAAGCACTAGATAGGGCTTAGTGGGAGAAAGCATAGGTGAGCATCATCTGAAATAAACTGAAACATGAATCTATCTTGGGCATCCTCACAGTCTGATGATGTAGCTACTGCCATGATAGAGCAGATTAGTTTCAGAACTTTATAAGTTCATGGGCAGAGGTGGCAGATGCCTGTCAATCATGTCTCAAAAAGTGAGTCATGGGGATATAAAGCAGAAAACTAGCTACTTGGGTCAATCAGAGGGCATAAGACTGAAGATTCTAGGTGGCTGGCACTCACTCTGGCATATTTGACCTCCTGCTTCCTCAGATGACTGAAGGTCAAATACATGGTAAGAAGACGTTCTCTACCTTGAGGTTCTGAGTTGGAAAAACTCTTTTCAAGGCAAAAACACACCAAAAGATGTTTAGAAATATTTTAAAGAATAAATTCACATTCAGCCATAGAAAAGAATGAAATCTTGCCATCTGCAACATGGTGGATCTAGAGAGTGTTATGCTCAGTGCAGTAAGTCAGTCAGAGAAAGACAAATACCGTATGATTTCACTCATATGTGAATTTAAGAAACAAATGAGCAAAGGAAAAAAAGGAGACAAACCAGAAACAGACTCTTAACTATAGAGAACAATCTGATGGTTACCAGAGAGGAGGCAGGGAAAGGGTGAAACAGGTGATGGGGATTAAGGGGTAAGCTTGTGGTGATGATGCATAGAATTGTTGAATCATTATATTGTGCACCTGAAATGAATAAAACACTTTATGTTAACTATACTGGAATTAAAATGAAAACCTTAAAAAAAATAAAAATGATTTCACATGTCCTGACTCTGTAACAGAAGTTTACAGATCTTACTTCTAAGACAGGTAAACATGTTTGTTGCAGGCTGAGCCTAAAGTAAAGAACTGTACATCCTGGATCAGATTCCTCAAAACTACCAAGTAGTCCCCCAGAAAAGCTAAGAAATAGCACATAATCTTAAGACTCTTTATTTAAAGGGAAGATATCTGAGCCAGGCTGCCATAACCAAGCAGAAAGATGCTATTGAAACTTGGCAGTTTGACTGAAGACATTTGGTCTTGGATGTCATTGTCATTGTTTTTTAACTAAGCAGTCTGTACCTCTACCTTTATGTTTAATTCAGAAAATACCATTTCATGAAATTTCCATTTCATGTAGAAGTGAGCACAACCCTTATGCATTAATACTCCCAAGGCAAAGGTAAATGGAGCTGCCCAGATAGGCCACAGAAAGGTGTCCCAAAGGACAATACCATATAAGGAATCTGGTTGTTGAGAAAGCGGATGACTGGTCTGCATTATCACTTTTAAAAAGAACTGAGCAATAACTTTCCAAGGTTGCTAAAGCTATCAGAAGCATTTGGATCTAAGAGAATATGGCAAAGCTATCTGAGTCGACACCAATTTTTATCTATTCTAAATGTTAAGATGTATTTTTGAATGTTAATTTAGAGATATTTGTACACCCCAAAAAAGTATCTGGTGAGCAGAGTTGGCCAAGAGAAAACAGATTAGCTAAGAGGCAGGTGGTGGTAGATCGTGAGTCTGTGTATACCTTAATAAAGTATCTTGCTCCCTCCGCAGTGTACAGAGCCTCCTAGGACAGATGTGTGACCAAGCTGTTGCAAGAATGTTTCAAACTCCCCAAGTCATACTGTCTGAAGGTAACTCTGGAGATAGAGCCCCTGCCCTTTAGTTCTTCCCCAAGGAAGAGTAAATATTTTCATGGTTTCTCCTTTATGCATTTTTAAGCCAATTAAGGACATTTTTTTTTGAGCATTTATTGATTCCCCCCAAGATATTTCAACAGTCACATCCCTAGGGTTGCAACGGTTCTCAAGAGAGCATCATTTACTATAGCACCAGGTTGGACCAGAGAGTCAAAACCTCTGGGCTGTATTCCCACTTCTTTCTCTGACCTACTGAGTACTATTTCCTCCTTTGCCCATTTTTTTTTCATTCAAAAAACATTTACTCATTACCTACTATGTGCCAGGTTCAATTCTAGGTCCTGCATCTCCAGGACCAATGAGATATCAAGTTCCTCTCACAAAGCATACATTCTAACTAGGAGAACAAATAACTTCGGATAGACTGAGCATTAGAGAGAAAATAAGCAAAGTGACAGGATTCCAGTGATGGGGGTAGGATAGACAAGAGGGGATGAAGAGCCCTACTTTACCAGGAAAGAGCTCCAGGAGGGGTGACCAGTCAGTAGAGATCTGAGTGGTAAGCAAAAGATCTGAGGTAAAAGTTTTCCAGGTGAAGGGAACAAATACAAAGCCTCTGAGGTGGTAGAGTTGAAGGAATTGAAGGGTTGGGCAGCCAAACTGTAAGAAAGGGAGTGATGGATAGAGACAAGCAGGAGAGGCGACAGGGGCTGCAGAACCATGGGCTCTGCCTGTTGGAGGAACAACACCATATTGAGCCCAGAGCAGACATCATTGGGACCAAGCATATGAAGGACAATACAAAGAGGATGAGGAGGGGCCTCAGGGACTAAGACATAAAGCACAGCTTCAGGTCATCCTGGGGCCAAACAGCTGATCAGTCCTTATGACCTCCTCTAGCCCAATCCCCTAGCACTGGAATCCCTGGCAATATCAGACTTACTCTACTTGGGCTGTTCCAGAGATGGAACTCATGCCTCTCTGACAGCTACACTTAAGTTCTCCCAAAATCTGATTCCTTGTGAGTTTTACTCTTCTGCCTCCATATATCCTTCTAGGCTCTACCAACAGCTAATAACACCCCAAGAATTCCCTTCTCAGGCAAGTCAGACCAGTTCCCTGTTACTCATCTGACTTTCTAAACTTTTTAACTTCTTATTATGGAAAATTTCAAATGTCCAAGGAAGCAAAGAGAATAGTATGATAAATCTCCATCTACCTACAACCAACTTCAACATCAATCAACTCATGACCAATTGTGCTTCCATCTATCATCTTGATTTCCTTCACCAACTTGGTCATGACATTTATCTCATAGGTGTGGTATGGCCAACCCAGAGTACTAGCAGCTGACTCCCTGGTGACATCCCATTTCTACTACTATAGCCTAACAGTCCTATTACATGTGTGGCAGCCACGCTGTTCCTTCATAATGTGAATTCAATCAACTCAAACTCTTCAACCAGAAATTGTGAAGAAGGGTTTTTGGAACTCAAGTGAGGGAATTTACATTACTCCCAATGATTTTCATCTTATCAGATTCAGCCCATTCCTTCTGGCTATCATGATCTTTTTTGGATCTAGATTCTAATATTTATTTACCATCCCTCCCAGCTTTTATGATTCCCCTAAAATTTTGGAAAGTAGTGAGTCATCTCTATCCCGAGTTTTAAAAAAAGTATATGAAGTAGAATGAATGAATTAGAAAAAGAGCAGAGCCAAAATGGATCAGGAAAAAGCCTTTAGTTCAATTTCTTACTCTACAGATGAGAAAACTAAGGCTCAGAGAGTCTATTTATGGTTCAAGGCTACCCATTAGGTAAAAGCAAGACAAGCTAGAGGCTAGGCCTGATGCTCACTGCTCCCGCCAACCCCTACCACTGTTAAGATCTGAGGAGAGAAAATGTGGGTCATCACCAGCTAGGTTAGTGACAGGGGACTACTGCAAACTGATTTCTAGTCAACTGCCCATAATAACCCACTCATCTGGCAAACAGTTATCAGGTGTTGCTCTCTGCCAGGCCCCACTGACCTCAATGACTTTCCCAGTCTCTTCTACTGGGAAGAGATTAGGTTGCAAATCATTTTTCTCTGTTCTTACTTAATTCCTGCATTATGTAGAACTATGTTAGGAATGTCAAAAATGTTCATAAATAATAAAGGATTCACATCTATTAGAAATGAGAAATAGTTTGTTATTTAAAAAGCCACAAAACAGCTCATTTAGAGGAGACACTTAACAAAATATACATCTTAAAAATTCAGCCCTCAAGAATCCTCCGTGCAATTGTTTACATTTCTAAAACAGAGGACTGAATGGGTAATAATTATAGACACAATTCACACAGTAACTTGGGTAATACACAAAAAAACATCATGATGTTTTTCTGAGATTTCTCTTTGTGGTTCACTAATCACACACTGGGGAGGGCCCAAAGTTCAAATGTGTGCAGCCCAGGGGACCTCCCAACAAAGTGGCAGCACACTGGGGAGGAAAGGGGGTGTCTTTCCCTCAGAGGGAAGCTTGACAAAGAATCCAGCTTCTTATCCAGTCCGCTGCCACTATCAACTGTCAAACCATTTGCTCCTCTTTGCAAGAGGTGCTCCTTTTGAAGGTCTCAGTAATTTCTGCTTATATTGTTCGACCAGCTGGTTGAAGCGGATTTCAGTCTTATTTCCCTTAGCTTTCTTCCTAGGGGCCTATAAATGAAAGGTAAGGAAAAACAAGATAATCAATTTCAAGCATTGACTATCACCTCACGTTGACACCACTCAAGAGAGAAAATAACGAATCCTGTTTACCATAAGAGGTGGATTTCCAGAGAGTGACTCCTACCAAAACCCAAAAGGAATCATCCGCTGGCAAGAAACCGGACCAGGAATGCCTAAGAGAAGGGCCGAACTAAACCACTATGCAGGTGCTTCAGAGCTCTTGCTCTCAAATGCTCCTGCAAGTCTTCTCACAGGTGAGTCAGCCCAGAGTTTGCATCTTCTTGCTGGCCCTTTCCCTCAAGAAGAATACTGCTTATGGGATTTCAGAAATAGAGCTCTATGATATAGTATGGTACGGGTCAGAGACACAGATTCCTTGAGTAGGAGAAGCTACTGCTTCTTTCATCCTTGCAACTTAAAAGAAAGGCACTAGGGAAGGGGAAAAGAAAGCTTGACCTCAAATGTTCAAGAATGTAGAACCACAATTTTCTACTAAAAGGAAATAGGGCTGCTTGGAAAAATGGCTAATGCCAGGACCAGGGAAGAATTATGTAAGATGAGGTGGGACATCTGGTTGTACCAGAAAGCAAGGACACCACCAAAGACAGGGTCAGATTGGAAGGACTCAGGAGCCATCCTGTAGGGCCTTCTGCTGGCCTAAGATGGGATAAGAATAATAACTGCGTTTGGTTGCAACACATCAAATATATAAAAACTCAGGAATCTGTAATACTAAAAAGATCTTACTGGTCACCATAGGAGGCTGGTAGGGCACCAACTCATTGCTCTGAAAACTGATAAAGAAAAATGAGGGATCCCTGGGTGGCGCAGCGGTTTGGCGCCTGCCTTTGGCCCAGGGCGTGATCCTGGAGACCCGGGATCGAATCCCACGTCGGGCTCTCGGTGCATGGAGCCTGCTTCTCCCTCTGCCTGTGTCTCTGCCTCTCTCTCTCTCTCTCTCTCTCTCTCTCTCTCTGACTATCATAAATAAATAAATAAATAAAAAATATTTAAAAAAAAAAAGAGAAAAATGAAATCAAGCATTTATTCTGCCTTTTCTATACAAATGGTATTTCATTTGTATAGTTGACAAGGGAAGATTCTTTTCTTTAGAATTCTCCCAAAACAATGCAAAAGAACTGAAAAAAAGAACCAAAAAACAAAAAACCCAAAACCCTACAAAATCACCATTCTGTACCTTTTATTGAAATCATGGATCTAGATAGTAATCATCAATGGGTGCTAAAACCATTAGATGAGAGGCTGATGGAAACTTCACAAATGGAAGACAGGTGGACAACCTTCAAGCCTGCAGATCTACCGATTAACCTGAACATCACTAAAAATGGGGCAACCAAATGTTATGGGCCTTAGGATGCTGACACAACAGAAAGCACCACCCATGAAATATTCTTGCCAAGAAAACTGAACTTGAGGGGCACCTGGCTAGCTCAGTGAGTGAAGCATGTGACTCTTGATCTCAAGGTTGTGAGTTCAAGCCCCACACTGGGTGTAGAGATACTTAAAAATAAATAAAATCTTAAAGAAAAGGAAAAAGAAAAAAAAGAAAACTGGACTTGAATCTAATCAAGCCTGTACATCTAATTATCAGTTTATAGGCAATACAGGGTATCACAGGCATCAATTAAATGACACCACAAGGCAGCAAGCAACTAAACTGAAAATGTAATGCATTCTAAAGGGCAAATGACTCAGTTTCTCCAACAAATTATCAGCATGGAAAAAGGGGGGGGGGGTGATGAAGCAGAGTGAGTATTATAGGGGAAAAAAAGATTTAAGAGATATAAAAACCAAATTAATGGGTGGACTCTGGATCTTAATTTGTACTAGCCCAACTACAAAACATTTTTGAGTCAACTGGGGACATTTTAAAATGGGCTGCATATTAGATGATGTTAAAGGCTTCTTACTCATTTCATTAGATATAATAATGGCATAATGTACACATATTTTTAAGACCTAGTCAGTTAGGTCTAGTCAGTCTAGTCAGACCAGCATTCTGAGGTACTTTTCTGAGCAATAAACCATATTTTCATCTAAGGCATATTTACATCTGAAGCAGAATTTACCTTACTATATATAATCTGGGCAGGGGGCAGTATGTATGAGGAATAGGTAAAATAAGATAATTGTTGAAGTAGAGAAACTAATATACAGGTTCTTTCTACTTTTATTTTACTTACCTATTTATTTATTCCTTATTTACTTTAAGATTTTTTTTTTTTGAGCAAGCTCCATCCATGTCCAGTGTGGAGCCCAACCCAGGACTTGACCTCATGACCAGAGGTCTTCAGATCAAGACCTGAGCTGAAATCAAGAGTCTGATGTTTCGGGGATCCCTGGGTGGCTCAGTGGTTTAGCGCCTGCCTTTGGCCCGGGACGTGATCCTGGAGTCCCAGGATCCTGGAGTCCCAGGATCAAGTCCCACGTCAGGTTCCCTGCATGGAGCCTACTTCTCCCTCTGCCTGTGTCCCTGCCTCTCTCTCTCTCTCTCTTATGAATAAATAAATAAAATCTTTAAAAGAAAAAAAAAAAAAAGAGTCTGATGTTTCTATTTTTAAGTAATCTCTACACCCAACATGGGGCTCAAACCTAGGACTCCAAGATCAAGAGTTTCAAGCTCTACCAACTCAGCCAGCCAGGTGCCTCTATTTTTTTTTTTAAGTTTATTTATTTTTAAAAATGACTTCTACACCTAACATGAGGCTCGAACTCATGATGCCAAGATCAAGAGTCACGTGCTGTTCTGAGTCAGCCAGGCATCCTAGGTTTTCTCCACTTTTAGAACTGTATACCGCAACACCCTCTAAAAAGCTGTGGTTTGCATTAGCTGCAATCCAGAAGCCCTTCTTTTTGCTTAACTAATCAGGGCACAAAAGTGGCTGCCAGCTGTGGCAGAGCCCAGCCATCCCAAAGCCTCGTGCCCTACAGAACTCACCTGGTTGGAAGGTAATTTTTGCTTCTCTTGCTTCTGCGAGTTTATCTGGGGCTTTGGCTTTTTGGGAGGGAGAGACTTCACTCTGCCTTTGTCCCGCAGCCTGAAATAAGAGGTCAGGTAAAATGTCACTCTGAATTCTCCGGCTAACTGGCACCTCTGAGGCTGTCTCAGCCACAAGATAAAATTCCTCTTCTCACACTGGCTCTTTCTTAGCCCAGGAGAAGTCATTCTAAAAAGGGATACTATAACAGAATACCCGAAGGTTCAACATTTATATACCTTTTAAAAAGTTTTGGCTTAAAACTTCAAGGGATTCTCAAAAACCTTCATTTGTTTCACAAATATTTTGTAAAGATTAACTTGTTGATAGCACTAATCTGCTGCTTCAAACAGGATCTGCAAGATAACCCTCAGTAGATAGGCCTCAGCTGACAGAGACAACCCTCTGGACTGGAGGGGGCTTTCAGGAGAAGAAAATGACACGAAAGCCGCCAGGAGGAGGATCCTCTGTGACCCCTCCACTAGTGCTATTCCGGCCTCCAATTGTTCCAAGAGCCACATCTGTTGGTGTCAAGATGCCTGCACATTAGCTCTTTCTGGGGGACCAATGCAGTACTAAACATATCTTTCATCCAAACAACAGCCACAAAGAAAAAAAGGGCTAAGCAAAACCAAACCCTTGTAGAAGCAACCTGCTGTTCTATACCATTCTGCATCTCACCTAATTTTGGGGCCTCGGTGTGAGGGGAGCACCAGGACCTTTCTTCTCTTCTTTCCATCGGGCAGCTCCACCTGTTCCACTTCAGCCTTGGTCTGGAACCCTGTCCACGAAGTAGAATGCACCTTCCCCTTTTGCTCCAGGGGGGTCTTGCTTTGTTCCCGTTTGTGGTTTTGAGCTGCTTTCTGTTGCTGGTCTTTTCCAAGTGTTGGTTGTTCCTGCTGGGGCTCACCAGTTGCAGGCTTGGATTTCACTTTTTGCTGCATAAAATAAGACACTGCCATCTGTTTCTGGATGAGGTTTATCTGCTGGAAACACTCAGCAAAAAAGGAGCTTCATGGAGCTTAGTCAAAGAAGGAGAATTCTTCTCTTGAATAGTTACAAATTATAGGAAAATGAATACAAGGTAGCAGACAGTTACCAGGCTGGGGGACACAAAACCACCACTTCCCTTTCCATATGCAGGAACAGAGGAAAGTATATGCATGCCCAAGACTCGAAGCCAGTAGGAAGAAAGAAAAAAAAGCCAGTTGCATGGGGCAGCAATTACTAAACAAATGTGTGATGGGAATCCTAGAGGGAGAAGAAAGAAAAGAACAGACAAAATATTTGAAGAAATATGGGGTGAAGGCAGCCCGGGTGGCTCAGCAGTTTAGCACTGCCTTCAGCCCAGGGCGTGATTCTGGAGACCCGGGATCGAGTCTTGCATCGGGCTTCCTGCATGGAGACTGTTTCTCCCTCTGCCTGTGTCTCTGCCTCTCTCTCTCTCTCTCTCTGTGTGTGTGTGTGTGTGTCTCTCATGAATAAATAAATAAAATCTTTAAAAAAAAAAAAAAGAAAAAGAAAAGAAATATGGAGTGAGAATTTACCAATCTTAGTGACAGACACTAAACCACAAATGCAGGAAGCTCAGCCAAATACCAAACAGGATATATACCAAAAACAGGTATATCATACCAAACTGTAGAAAATCAAAGACAAAATGAAGATCTGGAAAGAAGGGGCGTGGGTTAGGCTAAAGAATACCTTATCTACAGAGAGACAAAGATAATATTACACTGAATTTCTCTTCAGGAGCCATGTAAGAAATAAGAGAACAGAGAAATATCTAAAGTTTTTGGGAAAAAAGACACCAACCTAGACTTTTGTATTCAATGTGATCATCCTTCAAAAGTGAAAGAGAAATAAAGACTTTCTCAGACAAACAAAATTAAAGGAATTTGTCACCAGGGGATGGGTCTTGCAAGAAAGGCTAAGTGAATTTCTGAGAAGGAAGAACGACATAGGTCAGAAACTCGAGTCTATATAAAGAAAGGAAGAACATTAGAGAAGGAATAAGTGAAATGAAGACTAGGAAAAGATGCTATGAGAAGGAAGGCACAGGGGCACCTGGGTGGCTCAGTGGTTGAGCATCTGTCTTTGGCTTAGGTCATGATCCTGGAGTCCTGGGGTTGAGTCCCGCATCGGGCTTCCCACAGGGACCCTGCTTCTCCCTCTGCCTGTGTCGCTACATCTTTCTCTGTGTATCTTATAAATAAATAAATAAAATATTTTTAAAAAGAGAAGGAAGGCATAAAGTATGTTACGGATTTATATTGCACTGTAATGGAAGAAGAAACAGAAGATCCACATTAAATTAGTCTAATTATTGATACAACAAAGATTATTCTATGCCTGTAATATGCCCGTCTCAATTTCTAAGTAAGGGTACAGAGGGAAAGAATAGTGACTACCTTTGAGGACTCCTGGTCTAATGGAGGACAAGAGACACACAAATAACGCAAAGTGAAAAACTAGAGACCTTAAAGAAAGGTTCATGAAAGTATAAGTAATGGGGTCTTACCTCTTTTGAGAGAGGTGGGAAAATGCTTCTTGAGGAAGCACATTTGATCTGAATATGGAAACTGTAGAAGTATCCTTGAGTCAGGGGAAAGGGACACTTTTACACAGAAAGAGCAGTATGTACACAAGTATAAGCAACAAATAAAGCCATCTGAATAGTTTTTATTAAGCCACTAGTTTCAGAATCACTCTGAAGCAACAGCTTAAGGCTGTAAGTAAGTGTATTCCTAGAACAAAGCTGTCTCAAACAAGAACCAGATCCCAGATTTTCGTACTCAGAACCACTGTATTAACCACTGAAACTGCTCTTCTATTGGTCAGGCCCATGGTACACACCACAAAGAGTGCAGATGTTTGATATATAAGCAAATTAAGGTGTATTATCAATGAAAGCAGTAGGAGTTATGGAATCAAGAATAACCCAGCCTTGGGACGCCTGGGTGGCTCAGTGGTTGAGCACCTGATTTTGGCTCAGGGCATGATCCTGGAGTCCCAGGATCGAGTCCCACATCAGGCTCCCTGCATGGAGCTTGCTTCTCCCTCTGCCTATGTCTCTGCCTCTCTCTGTGTCTCTCATGAATAAATAAATAAAATCTTAAAAAAAAAAAAAAAAAAAAAAAAGAATACCTGGCCTTCTATATCTGAGGGCTAGAGGGGTAAGAGAAAGAGTGCTATGTGCTGACCATGCACTGTTACCATTTAATCCTTATCAATCAGGTGAGGCAAATCCTGTTAATCCTATTGTACAAACTAAATTGAAGCTGAGAGAGGTACTAACTTGCCAAGGAACTCAGGGGTACAGCCTGAGTCTGAACAGGAGCATTTCCATTCCCATTCGTTCCTTTATACCACACTAGATTAAAAACAGTACTAAAACTATCAGGCATCATACTTCTGGAGCCATCTAAGAAGGAAGAATTATGGAAGAGAGAGCTGAAATTTACAATGTAAAACTTTCATCTGGGCCATTCCCTTTGACATGTACTGTCAACCAAACACTGTACTGGCATTGCTCACTGCTAGTAACGTCAGCCTGATTCTCCTCTTTCTTTTCCCCTCTGTGGAGCTATCACAAGACAGGCCAGCAGAGAAGATGGCCTGGAGAGTTCTAGGGAACTAAGAGTAAAGTGTAAAAACCTAATGAGATAGAGACCTACATCAAGGGTGCAGAACCACAAACTCAATAAAATAGGCGTTTAACATAGCCTGAAAAAAAAAATTGCTTTAACTGAAATATACACTTAAAAATAGCAAATTTCATGTTATGTGTATTTGACCACAATTTAAAAAAAAAAAAACAAGCAAAAACAGAAAAACATTTCAGTTCTGTACCAGGCTGCGCTGAATCCTCAGTTCCTTTATTTTAAGTTTCCTTCGATCCTCCAACGAGAACTCCACTATTGGTCTCTGTGTCAGAAAGAGAATGTCATTCATTAGATTTCTTAATTTCTGAGAGCAATGAGCTGAGCTATCCCCCACCACTGCCCTCTCTCCTGCTCACTTACTCTACTCAAAGGTAAGGGGCCATTCTGCAAGCAGTCTATCCAATTTAGATTTCAAAACCTTCTGATCATCTTATCAGCTGAACCACTGCTTAATTCCCTCACTAACTGGCTCCTCTTTCCTACCACACATAAGTCAGAGGACACTGGACATAAAGCAGAGAAATGGTTTTCTGCAAAGGGCCCTCAGAGGAATAGGTCTCCCCACAGGATGAGGCTCACCTTCAGAGGCCCAAAGATCTCTGGATTGTTGTTGATATGGCGAAGGGCTGTCAGGGCATGCTCGTGCTCCTGGAACTCTGCAAAGGCATAGCCCAGGGACTGACCCTTAACTTTCCCATGCACTCCTTTGAGGTCTCGCATCACCCGACACTATGAGTAGAACAAGAGAAAGAAGGCATGATTACAGGATGAGAGCATGAACAGACTCACTGTGAGATCAGGTGGCTGGGACAGAATCCTCATCCACATCACTGCCACAACAGCCATATTATACTGGACTAACATTTACCAAGGTCTTATTAGCATACATCTACTGAAAGCAAAAAGCCAATTAAATAGATACTTTCTGGCTTTCTAAGAGTTTACAGAGATCAACAAAAAACCTATAAATAAGCATGTAGATGAAAATACCCCCCAATTAAAATAGCCAACTGTGGACAATACATACAAGTTCAAAAGTATATGGTACTTTAAATTGTGTAAGTTATCACTGAGGATGAAGCGCTGTCCATAGATCTCATCACTGAAGAAGCCACTCAGAAAGGAAATTACTGAAGAAGGAAAAGAGGCCTGATGGCTTTAGTTAAGAAAGGCACTGAGGGGTGCCTGAGTGGCTCACTTGGTGAAGCATTTGACTCTTGATTTCAGCTCAGGTTATGATCTCAGGGTTGTGAGATCGAGCCCCATTCAGGCTCCCTGCTCATCAGAGAGTCTGCTTCTCTCCTTCTCCCTCTGCTCTCTCTCTTTCTCAAATAAATAAATAAATCTTTAAGAAAGACATTCAGGTATGGGGAAGGGCCTGCCTAACATATAGCGTAAGGATTACAGCTGAAGCTTCAGCTGGCTTTGCTCAGAGCTCGGATATTCTCTGGCATGATTTGCCTTAAATCCATAAGCTGAATGTAATAGGTGTCCTGGGACATCAAAGATACCATACCATAGTAGCATATCTTGGAAAAAGCTGTAGTTCTCATGTAATCGAGAAATCTAGGTATTAAGGATACATGGATGCTGCATTTAGTATACTTCCAGTACCTACATTGTCCCAAGAACTGTGCCATGTACTATAGGGAAGTTAAGAAAAGCTTAAAATGAGGTTCCTGTCCTGAAGAAGCTTACGATTTTGGTGAGATACTATACCAACACGTATTAAAAAATTAAAGAGAAGGGATCCCTGGGTGGCGCAGTGGTTTGGCGCCTGCCTTTGGCTCAGGGCGCAATCCTGGAGACCTGGGATCGAATCCCACATCGGGCTCCCGGTGCATGGAGCCTGCTTCTCCCTCTGCCTATGTCTCTGCCTCTCTCTCTCTCTCTTTGACTATCATAAATAAATAAAAAAAAATAAAAATAAAAATAAAAAATTAAAGAGAAAATTCAAGGGGTGCCGGGGAGGTACAGTCAGTTGGTTAAGTGTCCTTTTGCATTCAGCTCAGGTCATGATCTCAGGATTGTGAGATCGAGTGCTGCATAGGGCTCTATGCTCAGTGTGGAGTCCGCTTGAGATTCTCTCTCTCCCTTTCCCTCTGCCCCTCCTGCTCATGCTCTCTCTTTCTCTCTCTCTCTCAAATAAATAAATAAATAAATAAATCACTCTTGAAAGAAAGAAAGGAAAAAAGAAAGACCCCTTAAAATGACAATAGTGGGATCAAAAAATAAAATAAAGAGAAAATTCAATGCAATGCAAATACAGTAAAACACATGAATTTCTCTGATGACAGGTTTTCAATGTACAAGCACTTATTAAATATTGTAGATGCTGATATGAGAAATTACACAACTGACCTCTATGCCAGTAACACTTTGAACAGTTTTACTAAGAGTGGTGTCAGATATGTGCTGATATGTTCACATTCTCTCATGTATTTCCCCAAATACCAATGCCATACATTTTGAAGAGATTTTCCAGGATTAGGAAAACAGTTTATAGTCATAAATCAGAGCAAAGTAGATTTCTAATATTGGCTGTGTTACTTATTCAATAAATATAGATTGAGAGATTACTATGTTCCAGGTACTCTGCCAAAGACTGGGAGCAATGAGATACCTGCTCTCAAAGAGCTCAGGAGAGCTGGTCAGGAGAAATGCCTAGCAGACAACGACAGGACCATGTAATCCTAAGTGCCAGGATGAAGATTTGCAGAGGGTGGGGCAGAGAAGGCTCTGTACTCTTATGGAGTCTCATCAAGTTTTGGTGCAAATCCAGTGTTTGTCTAATACAACCGCTGAAGACCCACATGACTCTTTGTGCTTACCACACAGCACCGAGGACTCTTTTCGTACAGTAAGAGTACTGTGAATGGAAGTAAAATGTTCTTCTAAAGAGCAAACTAGACAGATTATTTTCTCTGCAAGAAAATTAACACTATAGCACCTGCTATGATGCTGAGCACACAGCAAGAATTCAAATTAATTCATGAGGGCAGACATTTCCTCACATTGTGCTACAATCTGGACAGTGTGGGTGAAAGGCAGTTCTAAGAAGAGAAAACAAACAAATAAACATGAAAACTGCCAAACTCAGCCTCATCTGTTGACAATGCGCCCAGAAGAAATTCTGTCAATCTGCTAGCACCAAAGCCTGGAATAAATGCTCAATCTGACCCAGGACAAGTACCAAACTTCTAAGTGGGCGGGACCAGCTCTCACCTCCTTGAGGCGCACTCCCTTCTCCCCTCTGGTGGCATTCAGTAGAAGCTTCCGAAGTTCTTTGTCATCCACACCTTTTGGGAGGTTGTGCAGGCACAGCCTGGTCTGGGAGACGAAGATATTCTGGTCCTTGAGTTTCTGATGCTTTAGCAGCTCAAACTGAAAGAACAACAAATTGTTAACAAGACAATCTACCCTTTAAAAATGCAAAAATAAAAAAATAAAATAAAATAATTAAAATAAAAAATAAAAATGCAGGTTCATAATTCTCCAAAAGGAAAGAACTGTGGCTACCACCCCCACCCCCCCACCCTTCAATAACCACACATATGGACAAAAGAAGGGAAATCACCTATCTACCACCTTATGAGGCCTAGCATAGGGAAAGAAAGGTTCAAAGAGGTAAAATGGTGGGTAGGTGGTAAGATCTTGGGCTCTAGATTCAGACTAAACTGGAAATTCATCCTTAACTGGAGAAGTTACGTGAAATTTTTTAAGCCTCAGTTTTTCCCTCTACAAAGTGAAACTTTAGCTCAAAATACCAATCTCTTAGCACTGATGTAAGGCTGAAATAAGGTAATATACAAAAAAATCCCGAACTCAAAACCTGGCCCAAAGCAAATAATAAATAACACAGTGGTTAACATCTATGCCCAATCCTTGTCTGCCCACCAACTCAAACTAATTATCTAGTCCTTCCAAAAGGAAATGGAATTTATTTAAAGAATACTTGCTAGAAGTTGTCTCAACTCTGCCACCTTGAGGAAGAAGAATGTCCATGACCACAGAAACAAATTTTGCTTCACACACACAACAGAAACGAATTTTGCTTCTAGAGCATTGGCCTCAACTATGCTGCACAAAACACCAGTCCCAGGGCAACATTTGCTGAAGTGAGAGGATAATAGTCTTCTTCTGGTGTGTTTTTTAACATCAGTTAGTTGAAAAAGTTTTAATTTTTTGTCTTTTACTAAGTCTTATTTCTGCTGTTCCTTATTTAGTAAAGGACTAACAAATCACAAAATAAACAGATACTCTGGAAATGAATATTAAAGGGTTATTTGAAGAGACTTTCATACCTGAGTTCAACAGTATGATTTTTCTCCCAGGGAAAGCTCCACCTGCTGTGAATTATGCATATAATCTACAGAGCTTTTTGCTACAAAAATTTGTTCTAAGGGAAAATTAAATGTGTCATTATCATATTGTGATCAGAAAAGGGCATACAGTGCCCCCTAAATACCATGATTTCCAGAAGATCACTACCAAAAAACGTGAACCCAAGTCTAGAAACTGTACATAGGAAAAACACACTGCCTCTTAGTGTCATTATATTCTCATCTCTGTTCATCTTCTGTACGTTCAAGCTCCAAAGCTCATTCTTTTAATGGTCATGCCTCTTTATCATTCTAGGCTGCCTTAACTTTTTGAAAGTAGGCTACTTGGGCAAAAGTTAAAAATTACTAGGAATGAGGGGCACCTGGGTGGCTCAGTGGTTGAACATTTGCCTTTGGGTCAGGTCCTGCATCGGGCTCCCTGCTCATGTGGAGCCTGTTCTCCCTCTGCCTGTGTCTCTGCCTTTCTCTCTCTCTCATGAATAAATAAATAAAATATTTTTTTAAAATATTACTGGGAATGAATACTACTAAGCAGCAAAAAACTCAATGTTATCAGTTATCAGTGGAAACTCCCATGATGTGGAGTTTTCCTAAGATGATTTTATAATCTGGACATAACTCCCTACCACAAAAGGACATCTTAACTCTTCCTTCTAAAACCCACATCTACCCCTTCCCTATTAACTCCAGCTCATTCTGATCTTCCTTTCTTAGGTTACTCTGCCTTCATACTGATACCTAATTATATATAGCCTTAGCCTCTAAGTGTCTACTCCGTGATGTAGAAGCATACTATTTGGCAAACATTTACTGCTGAGCATTAGGAATTAAAGAATAAGACACAGTCCTTATAATGGCATACAACACTCATATAACATGATGTACAATGATGGGTTATTTGCTGTTTCACCAGTGTGCTTCCCTGTAACAAGAGTGTAAGCAAGCAGGGTCTGTGATTGATGCTTGGCTCTCTGACAGGCACCTCCAGCATTCAATAGTTATTATTTATTGATTTATAATAAGTCATGCAGAACCTGAAGGCTGGTGCCTAATCTACCCACCCGTTCTCTTTTGGCCATATCAGCAGCACTCACACCCTCCGCAGCCTTAGTCCCAGCACGAATCACTGCAAAAAGAGGGAAAAAGGCCAAGACATCAGCAAGGGAATTTTCACTGAGCAACAAGAGGAATGTGATTTGAATGATGCAAGCTCTTTGTACAGGGCCCAGAGGACTATGCTGGCCAGGACATAGTGGCATTTGGGTAGGTCCAGAAATAGGCTACAGGGCTAAGTTCTCAGCTCTGAGCTGCTATCAAGGACTAAAACTGAACATTTTGTGAATTTGTTCCTCTTTTTCCCTCCCCACAAAAAGCTTCATGTATATGCTCAATGTCAGATGGAAAGGCCTAGAAAAAGTTCTGAAAATATGTACATTTTAGGTATTCCGGATACAAAAATGCTCCACCTATAACCTGCCCTTGGAATTTTGCTGTTACTCATGTCTTTGGGGGCCAGTACTAAGCAGTGAATTAAGCCAAACTGAAAACAGCCACCTGGCCATACAGAGGCCTACAGCCAAAAGCTAAAGGCCTTACATCACTAGTCCAGGCTGTGCAGCTGTGCAGTAGTAGGCTGACAAATACTGTATGACCTAGAGGAAGGGATTCTTCTGGGGTTTTTTTTTGTTCAGATTTTATTTATTTATTTGACAGAGAGAGGGAGCACAAGCAGGGGCAGTAGCAGGGGGAGAGGGAGAAGCAGGCTCTCCACTGAGCAGGGAGCCTAATGCGAGGCTCGATCCCAAGACCCCAGGATCACAACCCAAGCTGAAGGCAGACGCTTAACCAACCGAGCCACCCAGGTGCCCCTCTTCTGCTTTTTTTTTTTTTTCACTGAAGCTAATTTCTGATTACCTTTTTGACATTAAGGGAAAGGTACTGAGTGCAAATTTTAAATCTATGACTAATCAAGAGTAATTTTAGTCATAATTTTCAACTCCTTGAGAAAAACTATCAGAAATCATGACAAGAAGCAAAGGTAATTTGAGCTTTTCCTCCCTCTTTGCCCTGCTAATCCCCCAACCTAAAGATCTCAAGGCAAACAAGCAGAAAAGAGAATGAGGGCAGCTCCGGTGGCGCAGCGGTTTAGCACCGCCTGCAGCCCAGGGCGTGATCCTGGAGACCCTGGATCGAATCCCACGTTGGGCTCCCTGCATGGAGCTTGCTTCTCCCTCTGCCTGTGTCTCTGCCTCTCTCTCTCTGTGTCTCTATGAATAAATAAAGTAAAAAATCTTAAAAAAAGAAAAAAGAAAAGAGAATGAGACTGGTTAATCCAAAACCTGAGTGACGGTTTCCTAACAGAAAGCCATATTTGCTAAAGTGGAATAATGATGTAACACTGTTGAAGAACACATGTGGGTTTTTAATTTGAAACATGCCCCCAAACATACTGTTGCTGGTCACTGTCACAGAACAGGGCCTGCTAACTCAAAAGCCTGGTTCACATCTCCCTTCCACTACTCACAGCCTTCTCGGGCCAGGTAGAGGTTCCGCGTTCCAGTTGGCTTCTTCACCTTCTTGGTCTGGAGCTTTGCAGCCTCATCACGGGTCACTGCCAAATCGACCCTCAACTGCCGGCCATCCAGTTTAAGTCCACCACCCTGTAACAGATTGCAATTGTCTCTCTTAAAATTAGTTAAAAGGTTAAAGACTAAGTAAGTACCTGACAAGGAATGCCAAGGAAAGGGAAAACAGCAAACCCCAATTATGCGATGGAACCAACCCACAGGATGTCTTAGCCTAGGTGGCTGCAAGTGGATCACTTAGCCTAATATTTTAGAATAGCTGTGCAAAAGGCCATGTGTATACTTAGGGCAGTTAGCAGTAATTTATTTTATGGGAGTTGATTAGGCCCAAAGTAGGGCTAAAGTGAGGAAAATGGATCTATAAATAGCCAAATTTTTAAATTCTAAAGAAAGCTAATGAAATGATAGTGTTAACTCTACTTAAGAGAATTTAAGAGATAAATGGGCAACACAGGATACCTCAAAACAATATATACTTGGTTACAGAATATACAGAAAAATCCATCACCCCTACATTGTCTCTCATTTATTCCACTTCATAGATGACCTTAATCCCTTCTTGTCCCAACTTTCATGTCATCAGGCTACAATATGGGCTGACATACAGTGATCAATAAATATTAGATACATCATTACACCTGTTTCCACACTTATAAAATATATATAATAATTGATCTTTTTTTTTTTTTAAGTAGGCTCCATGCTCAGCGTGGAGCCCAATGTAGGGTTTGAACTCATGACCCTGAGGTCAAGACCTGAGCTGAGGTCGAGTCAGACCCCTACCAACTAAGCCACCCAGGCACCCCAGAGGTGTAACTGTAATTACCTTATATACCACTGTAGAACTGATATTAAGGATTAAATAATACATGTAAAGTTTAATGCCTAACACACACTAAGTGCTCAATAAGCATTAGCTTTATTATTATTATTATTACTATTATTATTATTATTATTATAGTATTGACAGTACTAATAAAGCTGTGTATAAACAGCAAATGCTGGCCTTAGGAGTCACTATCCCCTAAGTTATGGGATAGAAGAAATGTTCTCCTTACCTCAGTCTCTGGAGAAGCAGCTTCAAGGCATTTCTGAGCTGCTTCTTGAGTCATGAACTGGGCAAATGCACAACCTACACAGAGAAACAAAATTAAGTGAGATGCCAAACTCCCATGGCCCACCAGGATGCCAAAGATGACACGACAAATGGTGCCAGCCTAACACAGAGTGGAAGAGCATGTCCTTTTGTTAGACGCTATGAGACATGCACTGCATCAAGTACAAAGGTTCCAAGACAGATAGGACATGTGCTTACAATGGAATTTTACTATTACTTCATCTTTTCCAATGCTTCTTAGAGCTTTAGTCTCACTAACTGCTCTCCTTAGTAACAAAAAGCCACAAGATATAGTAGAGAAATTCCACTTAAATCAGCATTTCTTAATGCTTGCCTTTTAGAAGGCTAAAAAATGAGGCAGGAACCCTGAAATTAATTACAGATCTCACTGTTATCAACTAATTAATCACATCATCTCACTGCCACTTGGGAGACATCAAATATGGGCAGACTGGTCTCTTGGAGTCAAAGTTCCTGGCCTCTATCACATGAATACAGCAGTGAACCAGAAAGCCAGAAGCTCAATTCTTGGCTCATACTCTAGAATTTGCACAAACTCACCTATCGCTGGTTAGATGCAGAGCCAATCAACCCATCCTAATTTCTACTATTGATAAAAAGCAGTTTTTATCAGTAAAGAAAAAAAGTTCACTTTATAGTAGACTCCAAAAATGAAATACAAGTTTCATAATATTTTGTTAGTATCCCTTTATACAAATTTAAATATTCCCTCATATATGAAAAAAACTCATATTTCCTAGAGCTACTGGGGCATTGACTGAACTTTTGTCCTCTATGAGAATAAATGGCAGCAGACTAAGACAACACATGGTAGGCCAACCCAAGAGTCACCATCTAGGTGGGGTCTTTCCTGCCTCCTCCAGGCAGAGCGAAGTGCCCCATCTACTGGTCCTCCAATCACATCTCTTCTATTATAGCACTGGTCAGGTGGTATCTTCCCAAATAGGACAAATGCCTCAGGAGTAAGGGCCATGTTTTTAGGCTGCTAGCACCTACTATAGTATCTGGCATTAATAGACACTCAAGCAGAAGAAACAAATGATACAAAAAGAAAGGAAGGAAGATTGAGAGGGAGGAATGTTTCTAATTGACAGATTAGCTTATTCATCCAATATGAAGAAAATGGGTACTTCTCTTTGAATGGGTAAGAATTATAACACTGGGTCAGTATTGAGTTTAGTCTTAACACTTCCCTAAAAGTCCACAGATAATTTTTAGCTCTCCTAGACAGTGAAATGGCATGCTAATAGGGACAAATGATAGGAGGCAGCCAAGGCTGCATGAGAAAGCAAAAAAATTTATTAAGTGCTAGAAAAAGACAATGTATTTTAAAAATAATAATGAAAACTACACTTATTAAGATCATTAACTCTCAGCTAATATTAATAGGACAAGAAAGATTGAGAAAGTCAACTATTGACCACATTCTGAAAATACCAACCCAAAAGACTACTGCATCATAAAGAAACAAAAGATATCAAAGTAAAGCAATACCCTACATTACTAGGAACATTCTATGCAATTTTAGTTGCCCATTTTTAAAAAAATATACTGGAAATGAAGAAGGTCCAAGAAGTATAGTTGAATATTAGAGTTGAAGACACCTTCAGTGATTATTCCAGTTCAATCTACTCATTTCATAGATAAGAAATTGAAGCCTGCAGTGGTTAAACAATTTGCCAAAATCACCCAGCTGGTCTATGGCTTAGCTACAATTAGATCCCTAATCTCCAGGAAGCAGTTCAGCTTTCTTTCCATCATACTGCCCTACTTCTATCTTTTTGCCTAAGGAAAAACCGAAAATGATCAGGTCTCATCAATTTGGAAAGTAAAGTTCAGAATAGAGGTTCTTAACCCTTGAACAGAGTCCAGAGAGCCCACAAATCCTCAGAAGTGGCATTTTTCTGGAGAGAAGGTTCATAGCTTTTGCTAAATCTCAAAGGAAGCAAGAACCAGAATGAATTAAGAACTCACTGCTTAGGAGAATGATTGCAGTTGATGAAATGAAAGATTATGAATAGACTGAAAAGATGCTGCTCCCCTAACAACAGTATACTAGAATGAACTGGGGCCAATCCTTAAAAGTTCAAAAGAAATAGCTTTAGGGGAAAAAAAATCTAAGGCAGCAGTCCTGTTATATACAGTTTTCCTTCTGACTGTTGCCATTGCAAAAAAACTTGTTAGCTTCCATCTCTAACAAAAGCAACTGAAAAAGATCCCAGTAATTTCAAGCAATGTGGAATGATTAATACCCATGAGATGCTATCACATTTGAAATTCAAAGAAGAACAACAAATGGAATTCATTACCCTAAAGTAAATAAGCAAGGGCTTAAAAAAAAGCTTAGACAAAATTGTGGCTGGCAGCACCATTAAAGATGCTGAGTTTGATATCTTGGAAGACAACCTCAGAATGTCCTTGGTGTTTCTCTGAATCATAGAAACCTGGGCTGGATGGACTGTAGACCCCTCAGAATGGCACACATTACGCTCTCAAGTAACCCAGTGTCCATGGCAACAGTCTCTACCTTTTTAGGGCCTGACAAGCTGACAACAAATACCTTTAGAATGCTCTGTGTCTGGATGCAAGACAATACGGACATACTTAAGATCTCCAAATTGCTGGAGGAGCTCCCCAAGTTCGTCTTCCTCTGAGTCAAAAGACAGGTTTCTATGGAAGACAGGTCACAAGAAAAGTCAATTACAAAAGTGAGATCCTGTGTTTTAGTACAAGGTGAGACACCAAATGGAGTGGTATTCTTGCTCACAACCACCCTCTGTAGTTTAAGAATAGCACCCATAGATAGGGGAGGCCCCAGTGACCCCACCTCTGATGTGTGACTCTCCCCCATGGCTAGCATTAACTGGGCTTTCTATGTTAATCAGATTCTCTCCCCCAGAAAGTTAAAACTTAAACAGACATACATTAAGGCCAGAAGCTGTAGATGCAAATTCATTTCAAAATAGCAGGACCCCACCCAAAGGAAACTTCTAGGAAGTGGAAATCTGAAAATGTCCTGTATCTTGATCTGAGTGGTGGGTACATGGATATATATGTATGAAAAATTTCACTGAGCTGTACATTTAGATTAACGCACTTTACAGAATATATATTATACCTTAAAAATGAAAAAAAAGAAAGGCAGTATTCTCAGAGAAAAGACCACAGCCTTCTACAGCTGAGCCCCAAAACATCCAGATTTTCATCTCCTTAAGGTTTGCTCTTCCCCTGCTTTGATCCAGTGAACCACTCAATGTTCACCCAACAAACCTGATTTCTCATTTAAATTGGCCAAAATTAGTTTCTCTTATTACAACCAAAAGATTCACAGCAGGCTAATGAGACAAGTCAAGAGTGTACATGTGTGTATCTGCCCGCCTCTCTCAATTACGCATTTTCCCCTCTGTGTTGCTGTGAAATCGAGGTTTCAATTTAAACTTTACAAAAAAAAATAAAAATAAAAAAAAAAATAAACTTTACAAAAGTCAGAAAATTCTTCAAAATAATAACTCAAAAGCAAACACAGTAAAGTTTACTAAGTGCAAAACAAGAAAAGCACTTATTCCTTTTCATGGAATTAAAAAATATTGGAAGTGGGCACCTGGGTGGCTCAGTTAGTGTCTGCCTTCGGTTCAGGTCATGATCCCAGGATCCTGGGATTCTCCAGCATGGGGCCCCTTGCTCAGTGGGGAGCCTGCTTCTTCCTCTGCCTCTGCCTGCTCACTTTCTGTCAAATAAATAAAATCTTAAAAAAAAGTTGGAAGATTTTGTTCTACTAAATTTCCATATACTGTAAAGATCCTTCATTTCCCCAGCTATTCACACCCTTCTAGGGTAAAAACAGTCCTCAATAAATATTTATAATTTTTCTTCTCTACACTCAGTTAACCCCATAAACAATTCCATCTTACAAAGTAACTGAGACAAAAAAGATTTTCTGCAATAAGACATCCTAGCCACATTACTTCTTCTAATTGGTCTGTGTATAGTTTTTTGTCTTCCATCCTTTACTTTCCTAAGTTTTTTATTAATTAAAAGATGTGGAAACAGTAAGGAATGGTATCCTCGGTATTAAAATCACAGGCTCCTAAGTATAACATTTCCCCTTTCTTATTAGACAAAATCCTCTACAAATACAAAATTATTTATATGGCCATTCCAAATAACCAAGTAAAAACAACTATGAGAGACATGCCGTTAAGGCAGAAAATGGGCAATAGCATAGCTTGTGGAGGCTAAACTCACCTCTGTAAATAGCTATGATATGGGCATGTGTGCAGGTGTTCTTTGAGTAATAATTAAGGTTAATATCTTGTGTCTTTTTGCTCATTTAGGAAATTTCCTAAATTTCCTACAATAAGCATAAATTACTTATATAATAAAAACAATCCTAAAACACTCTACAGGAAAATAAAGTACACATCTTTAAAATAAGACCCAAATAGCCCTGGTAGGTTGGCACTTAAGAAAGGAAAAGAAGGCATGCCTGAGGTGTCCTGAAGATGTCCTGACTCTATAAAACAGCCAACTTACCACAGTCTGTAGGACTAAAACAGCAATGGCAACATGAGATAAAACCTATCTCCACTTGACTTCCTCCCTTAAATTTTCTTGGAAACAAATGGGATGCCTTATTTTATTCTCAACACTACTTTGAAAGTTAAGTTAGGTATGAAGAGAGAAATTATCTGGGACAAGTGGTATCACCCCTCTACAGCACTTCTCCTAAAACAAAGGCAGGAAGCAAGATGTTTCTAATAAAGAACTGATTTGTTCCAAATGATGCTACCCCAGTTACAAAGAATGAAATGTAAATGAGGACAAAATCTGGAGACTCCCGCTCTTTATCTTCTGGGTGCAGTTCTGATTCTCCTATATTCTCACTGTTTGCTATGTTCCTAGGGCCAGATGTATTAATGATCCAATTTTCTGGCCTACCTACCAGAAATAGTACTAGAAAACAAAAAGAGTGGGGCACTTGTCTGGCTCAGTCCGTGGAGCATGCAACTCACAACTTGGGGCTCTGAATTTGAGCCCCACCCTGGGTGTAGAGCTTACTTAAAAATTAAATCTTTCAGAATGTCTGGGTGGCTCAGCAGCTGAGCACCTGCCTTTGGCCCAGGGCATGATCCTGGGGTCCCAGGATCGGGATCGAGTCCCACATGGGGTTCCCTGCTTCTCCTCTGCTTATGTCTCTGCCTCTCTCTGTGTCTCTCATGAATAAATAAAATCTTTAAAAAATAATAAATAAAAATAAAATCTTTCCAAAAATAAAGAGAGACAAAGAGAGAAGAAGGAAAAAAGGAGAAAAGGAAAACCTGTGAGGGCAACAGAAACAGCACCTCTTGAGGTACAAAGGCATACCTGATAAAAACAGTTTTCCCTTCATTCACATCAGAGGGTAACTTCCTCTTCTTTTTCTTTGAGATTTGCATATCTAAAGTAAAAAGAAAAACAACAAAATGAAAAAGACTTAGTGCAACCCAAATGACAAGGAGCTAACTTAGATATATAAAAACCTTGCATAAACAAATAAGAAAAAACAAAATTAAAAGTGAACAAAGGATATACACCTAAATATAGGAAAAGACGCTCAAACTTATAAGAAAAACATAGCATCAGTAAAAAGATACTGTCTTTCATTCCAACAAATTGGCAACAACTTAATAAAAGAATGAAATCCAATGTGGTAAGGGTATGGAAAGAAAGACATTCCTATATACTGTCAGGACAGTCTAAAGGTTTAGAACATTTGAGGAAAAAAAAAAATAGACATTCACACACACAAACATAACTACTGGACCTGTATGTGTATGTGTACACCCCACATTTGTTTTTGCTTATAAAGGTATTAAATAGATACACAAGACACTTTTAACTTTGGTTGTCTCTGGGGAGGGGCCCTAAAGTGGCTGAGGACCTGGGTACAAGGAAGATTTACTGTTTGTTTTTAAAAATAGACCTATATGGCTCAGTAGTTGAGTGTCTGCCTTCGGCTCAGGGCATGATCCGGGCCGGGTCCAGGGATTGAGTCCTGCATCCGGCTCCCTGAGAGGAGCCTGCTTCTTCCCCCTATGTCTATCTCTCTTTCTCTGTACCTCTCATGAATGAATATATAAAATCTTAGGGGAAATAGAAAAAAAGACATACATGTTTATAGATATATAACAATTCTGAAAGAATATGAAAACACAGCAGTGGTTACTTTCAGGGACCCTTAGGGGTCTGGTGAGGAACTTTTCTCTCTATATTACACTCTACTGCACTATCTTTTTAAATTTTCTGCCATTATTATGTATTGGCCCAATAATTTTTTCAATGTAAAGAATGGTTAAGAGACAGATAAACCTGGTTATTGAATGCAAGGTCTCATAGTCCCCTCAGTACAGAAGCTTCTCTGATTCTAGGGTGTCTCCCATTCTCTCCTCATGGAAAAAACTATTTCCTCAGATTTTTTATATGGCCAAACTGACACACCAGACTTAACCTAAACAACCAGTTATTGACCATTCCTCATTCTGTAATGACCTGCCTCCCTCAATAAATGAGTTTACACCCAACATTCTTTATAAAGGTGGCAACTGGGTTTGATTACAGCTTTACAAAATGCCACAAGAGGTCTTTATCCCTATCTCAATTCACAAGAGTTGTTTAAAATCCACTTGGTGTTAGAATATAATATCCTGCTTATCCAGTTATTCATTCACCTTGGATAAACAAGAGAGAAGTAGTGCCTCAGCATTAAGCCAGGTTTTAAATTCCCTGAGAATCTTAACCTTCAAATGCCATTCCAAACTAATTTTATTTTATTTATTTATTTATTTATTTATTTATTTATTTATTTATTTATTTATTTATTTATTTATTTATGATAGTCACAGAGAGAGAGAGAGAGGCAGAGACACAGGCAGAGGGAGAAGCAGGCTCCATGCACCGGGAGCCCGATGTGGGATTCGATCCCCGGTCTCCAGGATCGTGCCCCGGGCCAAAGGCAGGCGCCAAACCGCTGCGCCACCCAGGGATCCCCCAAACTAATTTTAAAACAAAACAAAAACCTTTAGAAGGAATATAAGGGTATCCTTTTCAGCACTGAAACATGAATCTGACAGACCACTTTGGGGTCCTATTTAATGAGAGGTGTGCACTGAACTGATGCACATTTGTCAGTAACCGGTTTTAAATGTAAAAGTGTCTACAAAGATCCCCAGGCAAACCTTCGTCCTCTTGCTCTTCACTGTTGGTGTCACTCTGAGCCAGTTCCTCTCCATCAATACTATCATCTCTCTCCTTCAGGCTGCTGTCTTCGTCAGAATGATCCTCCTCACTGCTCTCTGCAGGTGCAGCCCTCCTGACAGGTCTGCAATGGCACAGTTCAGAACTAAGGATCTGGGCTGCCAGAGGGGTCTATGCCCCTTCATCACACACATTACGTCTGCCGTGCTGGGGGCAGGGAAGACCACTGCTCCTCCCAGAGAGAATCCTAGATCTTCTTCTGTTGTCTCAGAACAAGCTGAGCTACTTACCTCTTTTGAATCTGTGCAGGCTTGGTCACCCTTGATTCTTTATCCTCCTCCCCATCTTCTTCCTCTTCTGTATCATCCTCTTCTTCCTCTTCCTCTTCCATATCCTCTTCTTCCCTACCATTCTCTTTACTTAATTCCTGATGTTTAGGTTCAGGCCTCTTCTCACCTACACACAGAGATAAATAGTCAAGAATTCATTTAGAATCCAAAACAAGGTTATTTGAACAGAGTAACTAAAACCCTAAGCTCCTAGTTCCTTGGGGCTAGGACTAGAACTTATAACTATAAAAAAATACATTTTACATAAATATATCATAAAATATAAAAAATTATATATTATATATTTTTTTCTTACCACATGTAAGAGAAAGTATGAGGGAAAACCACAAAAAGAACAACAAAAACCCCTCATGACTGAGATTCCCTGGAAGCCTGCCCCATTCATCAGAAGCCTTAAGGTTAATCAGGCTCAGAATGAGAGAAGTAGCAACTGAGTGCCCACAGACAGCCTGCCATTGTGCACCACAGCCAGCACAATGCTTACTATGGTGCTCAGCCACAAACTTTCATCTCAGTGAGTTCTGTTCTCTGAGCTCCTGGTGGCTTCAAAGCCACTGCTTTCTAAAAAACAAACAAAAAACAAAACAACCCTCAAGTTTTAAGTTTCCCTATTATTTTTATTTTTAACTTATTTATTTGGGAGAGAGGGAGCATAAGCAGGGAGGAGGAGCAGGGGGAGAGGGAGAAACAGACTCTCTATTGAGCAGGGAAGCCAGATATCGGACTCAATCCCAGGACCCCAAGATCATGACCTGAGCCAAAGGCAGACACTTAACCAACAGAGGCACCCAGGTGCCCCAAAGTTTCCCTATTCTTTTTTTTTAAAAAGATTATTTATTTATTTAGTCAGTCAGTCAGTCAGTCTTGAGAGACACAGAGAGGCACAGAGATATAGGCAGAGGGAGAAGCAGGCTCCATGAGGGGAGCCTGATGTGGGACTTGATCCCAGAACTCTGGGATCACAACATGAGCCAAAGGCAGATGTTCAACGACTGAGCCATCTAGAAACTGCCCCAGTTTCTCTATTCTTAATATTCAATCGCTATTAAGAAAAGTTGGGAAAAAAAAGAAAAAAAAAAAAAAAGTTGGGAAAGGACAGCCGTCAGGGGGACAATGAACTTAGGCCCTACTCCTTATTCACATTCACACTCAGGAGTGGGTTTAGACTCAAAAGATCCTATTTTGAGACCAGATCACCAGATGGTACAATATGAATCAACAAACAGCTCTGGGCTCATTTCTGAGCCTGCAAGAACTCAGTTTCTCTTAATCCTTAGTCTCATTCTTTCTGTTAATCTTGTGCTTTTGTATCTTTGACCCAATATTCTTACTGGGTTCCCTTACTAGCAGGTTCCCTTATAATTTTCCGTAGGATAGGGATGTTTCCATACTCACCTCAGGACATACAACCTCTTCTACCCAACACCACATCTTACCTGGGGCAGAGGCAGACTGTGTATTTTTATATTTATCCTTTGCCACAGCCCAATCCACAGCCACTGTACGCCCTGTCAGAAAGAAAAGTATCATCAGAAAGGTCTTCCTCTTTTTAACATCTCTTGTAAACGACTTCTTATTCATCAAAGACAGTGACAAAACCAAAACAAACAAAAGAAACTGCCAATTCAGAGAACACTGGTTCCAAAATAAAGCTCAGAGTAGCCTGCCCCTTTTAACCCTTAAGCTCTTTATCAATTTAAATGTTGTTTTGCCTTTCTACACAGCCCCCACACCTAGGATAAGAGAAAGTAAAAAAGTAAAGAAAGAATGGAACAGTGTTTCCAGGTAGACAAGTTTCCAGTTAGACAAAGCAAGAGTTTTGCACAGAAGTTACAAAGTCTCCAAGCCAAGCCCTTCTTTACTACCTAGTAAATGAACACAGCCAGTTTAACAGCCCACCAGAGCTCAAGGGTGATCAAGACCAAGACAGAGAAACCTGCAAAATCCACACATTCCCTGGACAGCAATCTGCATCTAACAATGATTATTTCAGGCATATATTTTCATTAAAGATTTAAGTACACACTCATCACCAAATAAGGAATAGCGAATAATGGCTTGCGTTCTTTCAAGTTTAACCCTAAGATCAAGCACTAGGAATATTTCACCAAACAGCTTCTATATTAGCAGTAAGACTCTCAACAATTCAAAACACCTTTTGAAAATGTAGAAAGTGGGTTACTCTGCTAATTCATCCAAACACCAGAAATATCTAGATGAATAGTATAGGTATATAAAACTTACCTTTTATCTCTTTCATGTTCATGCTTTTGAGAGCCTTTCCTGCTTCTAGAAGGTTTTTGAACTGGACGAAAGCAAAACCACGCATCTTTCCATCTGCGTGCAAACGTACAAAGAAGTTAGAGGCAGCAGGTGGGCAGCTAACGAACACCAAGCAGGACATTACAAGATGACCCAAGTCCTGCCAACCAGTTAGCCCCTTGCCCAAAGCAGTAGCTTATGTACTCCTACTGAGTATACTCTGACTGAAGCTTGGGCAGAGCAATTTTCTTGAACTATAACTTATCTTCTAAAACTAGTTCTGATCTAATTAAAAATGCCACTGGGGGAATAAGACTCTTTTTGAGTTTTTGCTAGGTGTCAAGCACTGTGCCTGATATTTTATGTACGTATATCATGTCATCTGGGGCTCATAAAGAGTATGACATGAACTTTGTATTTCTATTTTGCTTAAAAGATTTTATTTATTTGAGAGAGAGAGAGCATGCAAGCGTGCATGCATGTGCAGGGGGGGCGGGGAGGGCAGAGGGAGAGGGACAAGCAGACTCTGCACTAAGTGTGAGCCCCACATGGGACTCGATCCCACAACCCTAAGATCATGATCTGAGCTGAAATCAAGAGTAGATGCTCAACTGAGTGATCCACCCCGGTGCCCCTGTATTTCTATTTCAAATTGTGGTTAGTTCAAGGTGGAAATGGAAAAAGACCGCTACTTTAAATAATCTTAATCTAATCCACAACAAATGAAGGTTTACTGGTACCTGGCTTCCTGGGGATGTTTACTTCCAGGACAGCTCCATATTGACCAAATACTGTCTTCAAGTCATCTTCTGAACACTGATGCCAAAAGCGAAGAAAAGATATTATCACAGAAAATAAACGTGAAATATCAACTGTTAAATCAATTCATTACAAAGAACTTGAATACTCTCACACCTTTTTTTTACTCTTGAGACTAGGATATCAAACATTTCTAAACAGTAGACATCTTGCTTTGGATCTAAGAGACAAGATAGACATCAAAGAGCTCTTCCTCTCCTCCCTATCTCAGTAGTAGTGTCCCAAAAGGCAGGCATCTTCACACTTAATATCCTTAATTAATTGTTTATACAGGCCCATTTTCTGTATTCAACAATGCTAAGATTCATCCCCAGAAGGAAATATGTCCAATTATATCATCTTGGTGAGGATTTCCACCAATGAGCACCAACAGCCTGGAGAACAGGCAGTGTTTTCTCCATCACTCACCTTAAAGCTCAGGTTCCGAATAATTAATCTGGCTTTCTTATCTGCCACTTTGGGTTTTTTAGGCTTTGGTTCCTTCTTTGGGGGCTCTGAATTTTCTAAAAAATAAGAGGCAACAAAATAAGTCTGCGATCCAAAATCACCTACCTCTAGTCCCAGAACATCACAGGAAAGAAGCTACCAGCAAAAAAAAAAAAGGCATTTCCCACAGGATTAAATATGACAACATGGAGGACCATCAGATTTCCAAAGTCAGAATTAAATAAAGGACAAAAATGAGTAATAAAATACACTAGATGATTTTGGACATCAAAAAGAAATTTAAGGAAGCTTTAAATTTAGAAGCTATCCCCTTTCCCCCCCCCCCTTCCTTACCCTGAGGGAAAGTTACCTTCAGTTACTAGAAACTCACCATTTTCCCCCTTTTCCTTGGACTTATTCCTCTGTTTTTTCTTGGCAATAGTTACGTTGATCTTACAGCCTTCAAAAGTGGTGATCTCCTTGAGGGCCCTCTGAACATCTTCTAGCATAGAAAAAGTAACATAGCCAAAGCCTCGACATGCCTTACTCCCTGAAAAGTGAAGGGTGGGGGAGAATCATAAACCAAGAGCCCTAAACCAGTAAATTCTTTTTTTTTTTTTAAACCAGTAAATTCTCAAGGCCCTAAGTAGCAAATATACTGCCAGACCATCCTCTTATCAGTTTGCCAAAATTTTCAGGAGAGATAGAAACAAATTTGGCATCAGTGGCCCCTTCCCCACTTTGCTCAGAAATTGTTAGGCTTCCTCTTCTAATTTGGTGTCTTCACTGTTAGCTGCTCTTCTTCCTCCTTTCCTGATAATCTTGAGAATACTGGAAATCCATGATATCCATATATCCCCAAAGAATAACTCAACATCAAAGAGAATGGAACATTACCAGAGAAGGTGGGAAAGGTAAGTATGGTAACTTTGAAAACTGCAGTGTAATAATGCAGCAGATCAGAAATGAATGCCCGAGGCCCTGACAAAAGAACCTCAAAAACAATAAACATTGTTTTGGGAGCCTGCAGATACTATTACCATTTTTACCAAGCCTTAGCAATCAATACCAAATTTAACCTTTCCAAAGTAGCTATAAATCTCTTATCTTACTTCTAGAACACACTGAGGTAGGTAAAATTCATCCTTTCCAAATGAATAATTTGAGATGGAGGAAACTAAGTGAACTAGTTAATGCACCAGAGTGTTAGTAGCTCAACTGATTCCTCATCACTAGCCCCCTGTTCTTTCCATGGGACTCCACCAATATAAAGGCCATAAAGAATATTAGGACCAAGCCGATTGATTAATAGTTGCAAATAAAAACTATAACCAACTTTTGCCCTTTTTTTTTTTAAAGATTTGTTTATTTATTTATGATAGACAGAGAGAGAGAGAGAGAAAGAGGCAGAGACACAGGAGGAGGAAGAAGCAGGCTCCATGCCGGGAGCCCGACGTGGGACTCGATCCCAGGACTCCAGGATCACGCCCTGGGCCAAAGGCAGGTGCTAAACCGCTGAGCCACCCAGGGATCCTCTGCCCTTTTTTTTGGTATGCTTTTATTGGTTTAACATTTTGTGTACTCAAATTTTTAAGTCATTTACTGCATCAGAAAGGAAAAAGATTGGGGCACCTAGGTGGCTCAGTCGGTTGGGCGTTTGCCTCCAGCTCAGGTCATGATCCCACAGTCCTGGAATTGAGTCCTGCACTGGTTCCTTGGCTTAGCTGGGGGTCTGCTTTTCTATCTCCCTCTTGCTTTCTTCTCCCTTTCCCCTTACACGCTCTCTCTCAAATAGATAAATAAATAAATAGATAAATAAATTAATTAATTTTTTAAAAAGGAAAAAAGACCAGGTAGTCTGCCTACTACCCAAAGAAACATGGCTCATATGCTCTGCTTCTTTTTCAACTACACTTGAACCTACTTCAGGATACAAGCCCTCAAACACAGGACGCCAATTCACATAAATAGTTAAAGCTGGTACTTTGCCCTAGGAAGGCATACTGTGATCTGGAGATCAAGGTCTTTTCTCTTGGGACTCCTCACAAAGGCCTGCCCACTCACTGTCAGAAGTCAGAAGAAAAATCAGGGCCCTTCCTGATCAGTACAACCAAAAACAAAGCAGCTGAAACGTGAATACGTGAACGAGCTCAGCACCAAATAAAAACATGTATTCACAATAAATGCCATTCACTGTTTGTCTGCAAAAAGCACTCTCATTTTACTTGAATCCCCACAACATCCTGTGATATCCTCCCCATCTTTAAGAGGTTAAGTGGCATGCCTTCAAGTCATCATAACTAAGACCTCATCCCACATCCCCTCCCTTCTTCCCATCCCAGTACAGCACTCTTTCCAACACATCCTGACTATCTGGACAGAAAAGTATACGATCATTTAAAAAGGGAATAAAAAAAGGGAATAGAGCCCCCCCACTTTTTTCCCCTAAGATTTAGACCACATACACAGGGTACAAGGTAAAATTACACCTCTGCTATATTCTGAGGACCCAAAAGACAATTTCCTTTCAATGCCTGTCCTTCCCTAGGACAGAACCACTAAACACTGGACAACAGTGTTTCTCCCAAGTAATGAATGTAACTTATAGTAGAACCCAGTACACATATATATTTTTCATATAAAATCAATGGAGTACCTGGCTGGCTCAGTCATGGAACATGAGAGTCTTGATCTGGGGGGTTGTAAGTCTGAGCCTCACACTAGGTGTACAAATTACTTAAAATTCTTGTCACGACCCACTCAAAACCCACTAACAAGTAATGATCTGCAGTTTAAGAAACAAGGCTGTAGAGTACTCTCATTCTCTCACTCACCTATATCTCTACTTAAAATGACAATGAACCAGGCTAGTGTTATGGCTTGTATAGCAATCAGAGCCATGTGGACAATCCCAACTTCAACCTCTGCTATTAATGAAATAGAAGCTAATGATGGAGGGATTACTAGCACACAGTTAACTTGCCTACTCACATATCACATATGCAGATACCATGGAGGGAAACGGGGTGGGGGGGGGTGTTGGGGGGGGCCTACAGGATGCCAGTTCTTGCTAGCTGTTCTGCTGAAAGGCAAAGCAACAGCCACCTACAGAGAGAGCCTCTTGACTAGAAGGGAGCTAAATGGAACATCAGGTGCCTATCTCAAGTGTCCCTTGAAGTCTAGGTTAAGAGGAAGGAATGCTTCTACAATTAAAATCCTTACAATTCTTCCTCATTCCAATACATGCCAACCCTTTCACACAGTGATGCAATGAGCATCACACAGAATATGGGGAATATAGCAGTACTACACAAATCAATATCCCCAGGGGCTCAAACCAAAAACCTTGGGAGTCAGACTTGACTCCTCTTTTTTCATACCCCACATCTGATCCATCAGCAAATCCTCTCAGTTCTACCTTCAAAAATATCCATATCCCAATCACTTCTTACCACCTTCATTATTACCATCCTGGTCAACATCATAATTTCTCACCTAGATCATTGCAAAAGCCTACTTACTATCTGGTCTCCCTGCTTCTGTCCTATTATCCAACAGCAGCCTCAGAGAAACTTTTAAAATGTAAGCCAGATCATACTTACTGCTCCCTATCCAAAACTAGTAGTTTCTCATCTCAAAGTAAAAGTCAAAGTCCTTCCAATGGCCTATAGATCCTAGATGATCTGGTACCGTTGAATCTCATCTCCTAATTCTCTTACCTTCATTCACTCACTGTGGTCACCCTGTTTTCCTTGCTATTCCTCCAGTGTTCCTGAGCTTGCTGTTTCCTCCACCGAGACTCCTCCTGGAGAGACACAAGTTCACTCCCTCATCTTGGTCAGGCCTTCCCTGGCTGCTCTCTATATAACTGCCATTCCTCACTCCTCTACAACCCTCCTCTCGCACACTCATTTGCACAGACTCCTTATCCTTCCTGACTTATTTTTCTCCTTAGTATTTACCACCCTTATCACTATGTATCTTGCTTATTTATTGGCTGTCTTCCCCATCTTGAAGACGTAAGAGCAAGTTTTTTGGCTTGGTTTGATGCAAGGTTGCATCCTTAGGACTTACAACAGCGCCTAGTACAGAGTAGCCATTCAAAAAATATTTGAATGAATAAACGAGTAAATGGATAAGTGAGTAAATGAAGAGCATACTGGTTAGGAGCTCCGGGTCAAGTAACCAAAATCTGGATCCACTACTTACAAGCTATACGAACTTAAAGTTACCAAATTTAACCTAAGCCCCAGATTCCTGTCTGTAAAATGGGGTTAAGTCTCTCCACCCAACACGTCTGTTGAGGAAATTAAATGAGATTAACACGTGCGGAATTCAGCACCATGCCAGGCGATAGGCTGACTCTCAATAAGCCTTACTGACGTGTTATTAAACATTAACTATCTCCTTGTTATCGAATTAAGATCTTGCAAAGTGCAAAGTGAGCGCGGGTAATAAATGGAAAGCGCTCTGTAACCCAAAGGCAATGCCTTGACTTTCAGAAACGGACCCCTATGGATTCATCCAGAACCGAGTCGGTTTAGAAAAGAAACGCAATCCCCAGCCCCTTCTCGGCGGAGCGGGTGCAGAATCCCAGGCTGGCTGAGGCCGGGAGGATGTCCCCGCCGGGATCCCGCTCCCGGGAGCCCCCCGCCCCTCGCCCCAGCCTCGGCAGCCCCGCCCCCTACCTTTCTCCGTCACCACGAAGCACTGCTTCAGCGGCCCCACCTGACTGAACAGCTCCTCCAGCTGCTCACTGCGGGCGGAGGGTGGGAGGCGGCTCACAAACAGGGTCAGCCCGGCCATGAGGCTGGGAAACGGGGTCGCGCGAACCCGCGAGCGGACCCGGCCCGCGCACACGCCGGGCAAGAAGCCGGTTCCGGCAAGCCAACCACGCCGAGCTGCCCGGAGGTTCCGGAAGTGCTCGTCATTCAAAAGAGTCCGGAGGAGGACGTGGTGGAAGGAGAAAAAAACGTTCCGGGATAGGAAACAAAACAAAACAAAACAAAACAAAACAAAACAAAACAAACGAAACGAAACGAAACGAAACGAAAAGAAAAGAAAAGAAAAGAAAAGAAAAGAAAAGAAAGAAAGGAGGAAGGAAGGGAGGAAGGAAGGAAGGAAGGAAGGAAGGAAGGAAGGAAGGAAGGAAGGAAGAAAGGAGTGAGTTATGGCCGGGGGCGGAGCTTCTTAAGCGGGGCTCCACCTCTAGTCCAGTACCGCCCCTCCGGACCCCTTCGCCGCCTACCCCCCACTGTGGGGAAACAGGCATTGCTAGTTCCTACCCAGTTTATTTTTACTTTGAGTGTGCTTAATTTATTACTTTTTAAATTCAATTTGCCAACATATAGCATAACACCCGGTGCTCATCTCATCACGTGCCCTCCTTAATGCCCATCGCTCCGTTACCCCTTCCCCCCACCCTCTTCCCCTTCTGCAACCCTTCCTTTGTTTTTTTGTTTTTTTTTTTAATTAATTTTTATTTATTTATGATAGTCATCACAGAGAGAGAGAGAGGCAGAGACACAGGCAGAGGGAGAAGCAGGCTCCATGCCCTGGGAGCCCGACGTGGGATTCGATCGCGGGTCTCCAGGATCGCGCCCTGGGCCAAAGGCAGGCGCTAAACCGCTGCGCCACCCAGGGATCCCCTTCCTTTGTTTTAGAGGAGTCTCCCAGGGTTCGTCTTCCTCTCTAATTTTTCCCAGTTTCCCTCCTTTCCCTGATGGTCCCTTTCACTATTTCTTATATTTCATATATGAGTGAAGCCATATGATGATTGTCCTCCAATTGACTTAGTCGCTCAGCATGATACCCTCCAGTTCCATCTACAGGGATGCAAATGGTAGGTATTCATCCTTTCTGATGGCTGAGTAATATTCCACTGTAGGTATAGACCACATCTTCTTTATCCAGTCATCTGTCGAAGGACATTGTGGATCCTCCCACAGTTTGGCTATTGTGCTGTGAGCATTGGGGTACAGGTGTCCCATTTGTTTAACATCTATATCTTTGGGGCAAATACCCACTCCCACCCAGTTAACTACAGCAAGCAGAGGAAGTTGTTTTTTGTTCGGGGGTCTCACCCAAGATCTGACATATAATTGGTATTTAATAAATTCTTTCTTCACTGTCACCACAGACTCCCAATTACATGTATAAAATGCAACCAGAATGCACATAGATGCATACATCGTACACATCATTTTAACAATCCTCATATTTTCAGAGAATATGAGACATCTGTCACACTATAACAGATAGCTATAACTGTGCCTCTAACAGTTCACAGACAAATTGCAGCTACTAAAGCACGCACAGACAGAGATCACACACAATCATTCATTCAATAAGTATTTACTGAGCTCCTACTATGTACCAGGCACTAGGGATAAAATTGGTAAGCTAAAAAAAGACACTAGTCCCTACTCTCATGGAGAATGAAGTCTAGTGGGGGGTAGACACACATTAATTTTAAAAACTTACAAAGAAATTGTAGCATGTACACTATAAGATACCATGAGAACATACCCAAAGCAAACATAACATACACACATAGAGACCCAGAACACAGGTCCTCCAAGAGACAGGAGAGAAACTTCCCTCAGGTCAGCTTATCAGACAGATCCAAGGCTGAGAGGGATCTCACCCCACCAGTAGATCTGGGTGCTCCCAGAACCTAGAAGGCAGAGACTACTTGCCATTCCATTGGGTTCAGGAACGGACCTGTGTGCAAGACTGCCACACCCTGCAGGGGTTGCAACTGAGAATGCACTTTTTAAATAATAACTTTTCAACAGTATAACCTGAACACATGGTAGGTAGAAAGTTCAAAAAGTGCAAAAGGTACAGTGAAAAGCAATTTCCCTTTCTCTTCAAACCCCATTTACTTTCAATACATTTTGGATGGATGGGATGACTGGTTGATAGTAATGGGGGGGGGGGAGCCTGAACACTTAACATCAGATTTATGAAGCCCTACCTCCAAGTAAATAATGTATGCTCAAAAGAAAATGCCAGTTATTCTTAAACACATAACTCAAGAGAGGAAGTTCTGAAATACAAAACAGATTTTTAAGGCTATGGGGTTAATCCTATCCCGGATAAACAGAGACCAATAGACAAAGGAAGTGGGATGTGTCATTTGAATGAAGTCGGTTTGGGATTCCACATTCCTCCCTCTTTTTTTTCTTTTCTTTTTTTTTTTTTTTTTTTGCCTCCTCTCCTGCCTTTTCACCACTTTAGAAATCAAAATTCTATCTCCAAAGACTTAACTGCAAGCTTCAGGGCTCTAGCTATAGGGAGGCCTTCCCAGTGCTGGCTGCAGTGTTCAGAGGGAAAAGAATCCTAAGAAAGCTCTTCTCACCCCTCTTTGGGATGCCCCACAATTCTGTTTTAAGTACTTCTCACTCAGACCTTCCTTAAAGGACAAAACTGTCTGCCTATGCCCATCAGGGGGCAGCAGCCACCCACAATGTGGAGGACTTCTGTGCTTGTAGGGAAGGATAACCACACTGCTGACCCCATCTACACTTCCGGAGTTTCAGACCTGGCCCCCCATCTCAGTCTCCCAGCCTCAACCTCAGCCCAGTCCTCTCCTATCCATTCACATTAGGGACACCACGTGGTGCTTCAGTCAGGAATATTTGCTCATCCATCTACCCAGGACACATGCAGTGTTCTTTATTAAATAGCAGGAGTTGTGGTGCCCTGCACCACATCAGCAACATGGCTTCCAGGGGAAATAAACTGTTGGCTTCTCCCTCATCCATCACTGTGCAGGAGCCTGGAAAGGAAGTAAGAGAGGCCTGGGCTGTGTGCTCTCTCCCAGCCAGCCTCCCAGGCACCATCCCTCTGGTTCCACTCCCCCTTACAAGCCAAACCTTCTTAGAATACCACTTCCTTCTTATTCTTGGCACTTCTCATAACCCATTAGTGCTACTGTAATTATTTATATGATTAATTCTTTTTTTTAAGATTTTATTTTTTACATAATCTCTATACCCAAGTAGGGCTCAAACTTACAACCCCAAGGTCAAGAATCGCATACTTTGCCAACTGGGCCAGTCAGGCCCTCCTATATGATTAGATCAGCGTCTGCCTACCCACAAAGACCTTCACTTAATAAGTTCAGGGCTGGCACCCACCTCGTTCACCTCTTTCCTCAGCACCTCATATGTTGTAAGCATTCAATAAAATGTTTTAAAGAGATTGAATGAATGAATGAATGAATGAATGAATTTGTCTCTCAGTTCCCTGCAGGGACTCAGAATTGAAACTGAAGGGTGTATGCATTAGGATCTACCTGGGTTCCTCTGGGAAACCTGCTTGGGTGAGGGCTGAGGCACGGGACGAAAGGGAGAGCTTGTCACACCAAAGTCTTGGCCTCTTTATAAAGTCAAAGGGCTGAGGTAGCTCTTGCTGAGGAAAACCAAAGTGCTGGAGCTGGTGAACACTGAGCTGTAGTCCACCTCCCCAGCCCCATCCACAGCTTCCAGACAGTAAAGGAGTTTGTGAATGGGTGTCTGTGGAGGGGGAGGGGAGGAATGACAGACAGACCAACCGACAGACTGACTCGGCAGGGTATGTGGGGCTTGGACTGCTCTGCTGGAGCCTGTGTGCATGAACCTCAGGATCCCTGGTGGGGAGAGTGAATGAATGAGCCAGCTGGCAAGCATCAGAGTGAAGAAGAGGTGGCCAAAAGAAGTTGGGTGTGAGTAGAGGCAGATGGAAGGCTTGGTGAGGAAGAAAAAGAGCAATTTTTCCAGGCAGCAAGCACCCCTTCCATGGTATAAAGCAGCTCCAATGTTGGGTACGCTACAGCCACAACGACACCAATGAGAAATGCCTGTAATTAGGAGGCTGGCAGCTCTCTGGGCCTCAGCCCAGAGTGACGATGCAGCAAGAATTTCTGAGCCAAGCTGAGCCAGGTGATGGAGGAGATACGGTCAAAAACCACTTTCATCCTATCCCTCAGCAGTGCCTGTCCCACCTGCTTCTCATGGTCTTCCCTACTATGACCCTCACTCTCCCCAAATATCACTGACTCTTCCTCCTTCTGAGGTCTGAGACCCTGCACATTCCTGTCAGGCAAGACAGATCTTCAGGTGCAAGGAAAGTGGTGCTTTCATTCTCCCACTGGCGCCTGGGCCTGGTCTGATGAGGGCCCACCCCTCCTGGCCTCCCTGCCTGCTTTCCTCTTGACTCCCTGGCCTCCCTTCTCAAATCCCCAGGAGTTGATCTGCAGAGTTGGAGACAAAACCACTCCTATTCCTGTTTTTCTACTTTGAGCCTGGTATGTTATGCCCCTATAGGTTTCCCTGTGATGTGTAAGACATCTGCCAGAGCACTGCCAGATTTTCATTTTCAAACCTCATCTATGACCCTGTTTTAGTGCCACTCTGAACTTACTGCATTTTAGCCAAGTGGCAAATGCACACTACAGAGCTCAGAGCCAAATGCTCTGGACGAGGGAGAGGTTACGGAGTGCCTGGTGTGCCTGGGTCTCTGCACTATCAGTTCTGCTTTGGTGGGTAGGATGGGGCCTTTCTTCAGGGAGGATCTACACCTATGGGAGATGAGTGCAGGATAAGAGGGTTGTTAAGTCCAACCTTTTGAAAAGGCCCTGTTGGTAGGTAGAGCAGATAGTGTCCTCTGAATTCCTCCGGGGAACATGGCAGGGAGATTGCTGGGGATCCCAGCTCAAAGCAATCAAGCCCTTGACACGTGTATCAATGTTGCCATGAAGGACTTTACTACTAACTCATCCCTAGCCAGCTATCCACCCCAGCCTGCGGCCAGGCTCCTAGGGATGCAGACATTTCCACCAAAGACTATAGCATTCCCGCCTCACTTCTCAGGGCCTCTTTCATCTCTGACAAGCCACTTCCCAGAGAGTCAGAGTGTTTTCAAGGGGTCACTCCCAGGGCCCTTGCTCATCCCAGCTGTAGGACAAGGCTTCTTGCAGTCAGGAGTGAAGATCACTGGAGTCTAAGATGAAGCCATCCCACCCAAACACTGCTTGTCTTTCAGTTCTGATGGAACTGCTGCTATTGTTAACTCATCTAAACCTTTCCAAGAAGATCACACCTTTCTCTGAAAATATTTTATTGATAAATTAACTCTGAAAGCGCTCACCTCCCACCCAACTGCTGTAGAGTCTCCTCGATGGGCCATGGATCCTTCTATGGGGGACCCTTCTATGGGGAAGGACCCTGTGGAGGACAGGGAGTCTCACTCACACAGTAATGGGATTCCTGGGCATGGCAGAGGTGGGTGTGGGGACTGAAGCCAGTCTGAGGGTCCTCTGGAGGACAGCCCCTCTCACTCAGCACCAGAATGGGGAGTGGTGGTCAGGAGTGGAGCACCTTGGAACTTTATTGCTGGTGAATGCCAAGGAAAGTGGGACCCCTGCCAGCCTAGCATTGCAGCTGAGGGATCCGCACCTAGGGCTCCAGAGGAGGTGGCACTGACTCCCAATCAACAGAACCTGGCTGCTGACCCACCCACCCAGGGACCCCTGGATGGGGAAGGAAGCAGGGGGAGGTATCTGAGCCAGGCAGGATTGGGGAAGGGTTACAGTGTGCAGGTCTCAGGCAGAGCAGGCGTCAGGAGGGGCATGGGCTGGGGCAGCCAGGGGGCTGCCTCTTCACAGGTCTATGGTGTCACTGCCCACACTCAGCTCATCGATCTGTCGGCAGGCGTCCAAGAACTGCTCCTGCAGCAAAGCCTCTGCGGCCTGCAGCTCAGGAGTGGGCTCTGGGGAGTCACGGGAGGGTGGGGACAGAGCCTGGTAGGAGCCTGAGCCCGGGAGGCTAGGGCTGCGCCCTGAGGGCCGCGGTGGACTGAGGACGCAGACCAGTGGACAGCGTGGAGGCCTGTCCGGGCTGGAGCACAGCAGCATGGACGAGCTGTCCCGCGAAAGTCCGCACAGTGAGCCAGAAGAGGCGCTGCTGCCTGCGGGCCAGGCCCCGGGAGAGGGGAGCTCCTGGGGCGCAGAGGAGCCAGGGGCCTCCTCAGACCTCCCACTGGGCCCAGCCCGCGTCTTCGCCCCCAGCGAGGTGGTGCGGTAGAGGCCGAGCCCAGGCAGGGCTTCCCCGAAGGCAGGGCCCTGGAAGAGGCCGGGCGTGAGCAGGGCCTCGCTGCAGAGGGCCTCCTCAATGCTGCGCCGCAGGTTGATTGGGGAGGGCGGGCGGAAGTCCACGGTGTAATCGCTGCAGGGGGAGGAGGCCGGAGAAGGGGCCGGGTTTCCCGCCGCCCCTTCGAAGCCCCGGCAGCCGCCTCCCTGGAGTAGGAGATCGGGGCCTGGCCCAGCCAGAGCGCACAGCTGCAGCAGCTCCGCGTCGCCACGGGCGATGGCGCCACCCAGGGGCTCCTTGTCTGGAGGCCCGGTGACCCAGCCCCCGGGCAGCAGCGGGGCCGCGTGGCCCGGGGACAAGCGGAAGAGCTTGGCCCAGCAGCGCGGCGGCACACGGGGACTGCTGAGCGCCGGGTAGAGGCCCAGCAGCGCCAACGGGAGCGCGACGCCCACCTCGCCCAAGCGCAGGCCTAGCTGGAAGGCCCACCAGGGCCAGGGTCCCTCCAGGCCAGGCTGGCCGCCATAGCCCAAGGCGTGCAGCACCTCGTAGCCCTGCAGGGCTCCACTCAGCAGCCCGAAAGTGCCCGCCACCGGGGCCGTGCGGGCCGCGCGCCGCCAGGACTCGCGCGGGGCGAAGGGGCTGCGCGCCTGCGGGACGGGGGTGGCGCCCTTGAAACCAGACCCTCCCAGGGGCGCTCCGGCCCGCCGCCGCCGGCCCCCCCAGCAGGACAGCGCCAGCAGGAGCCCGGAGAGGAGCGCGGCGAGGAAGGCGTGCAGCCCGCGGGAGGCCAGCCGCAGGGGCCGCAGCGGGCGGTGGGCGGCGCTCCCCACGGCGGCGGCGGCCGCCAGCCCCAGCCCCAGGAGCAGCAGCGCGGCCAGCCCGGCGGGACACCGCGGCGGGCGCGGGCGGGCCAGCAGCAGGCAGGCCAGGCCCAGGCCGGCGGCCAGGCAGGGCAGCGGCAGGTCCTGCAGCAGCAGCCAGGCGAGCGGGGGCAGCCGGTCGCGGTGGCCGTAGGCGTCGTAGAAGAGCGGGAAGGCCCGCGTGGTCCCGGCCGAGAGCAGGAGCAGGTCCAGCAGCGCCAGGCAGGGGGCGCCGGGCGGGCAGCGCCAGGGCAAGAGGGCCAGGGCCAGCAGCGCCAGCAGGGCCACCAGGCCGAAAAGCGTGCCTACCCCGTACACGTGGGCCTCCCAGGCCAGCCCCCAGCGAGCTCTGGCCTCCGCCCAGTCGGCCTCCAGGGTCAGGAAGAAGAGGGGTAGCGGGGCCACAGGAGGCTGCCCCTCGGTTTCAGGCAGTCCTCCAATGCTGCAGGACCCTGACCCGCACTCTGGCTCCACCGAAGGCTTCCCAAGGCTGGCAAGAGAGGCTTCATCTAGGCCAGAGGTGGAGTTGGTGGGGTCTGTGGGCAAAGAACGTTTGCGTGAGGCAGTTGTGCAGCCCTCCCCTTGACTTCCCCACAGTCAGTAGCCTGTATGCCAGTCAGAGTCTTCAAAACATCTAGGACACATTTGTCTTAAATATGGGATTCACCTGGTCTCTCAGCCCCTTGCCTTCTGCCGGCCTTCAAACTCCATCAAACTCCTCAGTAATTTCAGCTCTCATCCCTCGAGGCATCCCTGACCCACCCTTAGCTATCTGCTTTGTTCATTTCCCTTCATCGCTTTGAGGTTCTACTGAAGAGGGTTTTTTCTTAAGAGGCCACAGAATTTTAAAACTGGAAGGAACTGGAGAAGGCCCCTCTACAATCCTCCCACCAGAAAGAAAGCTTCTTAAGAACAAAGATTTTTGCTCTGCTCACATCTGAATCTCCACGCCTAAAATGGTGCCTGGCCCAGAAGAGGCTCCAAGCAGATACTCGTTGAGTAAATGCTTATTTTCCCTTATTTTCCCAGTGAAAACACTGAGGCTCTAAAGAGAGACAAAGTGACTTGTCCAAGGTTACAAGTTGGCAGAGCTGCCACTAGAATCCAGCTCTGAGCATTGGTCTGAGACACTTCTCATGGTTCCAGACCTTTTTCATAATGCTAGTTTGCTTATCTCTTATTCTGTAACCCTCCCAACTCCCACCTTGGTGCTAGGAGAAGCTTCCCCTGCCCTTTTTCATCTGCTACCCCTTGCTCCCTGTCTCTTTAGGTAAAGCCCCTCTGCATACATGTGCATACATGCAGTGGGGGTAGAGGTAAGACACTACTGACCCCAGCATCTGAGGAGAACACAATCTTTCCTATTCACTGGCCTTCCTGTCTGCCACACCCCCAGCCTTTAGCTTACCCATGGCCACGGTCCCCATGTTGACTCAGTCACTCAGTCATTTGTCTAAGGCGCATGCCCCTTTAGTTCTCAATTCACTGTACAGAAGGTGACATTGGAATGGATTCCCCTGGGTCTCAAGGCTACCCTTGAATTCCCAGGAAGGAACCACTGGGGAGAGTAAGATACCATCCTAGTAAGTGAGCCCCTCAAGTGCTCTAGGATTTGCTAACTTAGGCCCCCCGGCCCCATTCTGTACTCCAACACCTTCCTCACATCCCTCGGGGAAAGTAAAGTCAAAGGGCACTTGGGGTGGCTCAGTCAGCTGGGTGCCTGACTCTTGGTTTTGGCTTGGGTCATGAGATTAAGCTTCTTGCTCAGTGAGGAATCTGCTTAAGACATCTCTCCCTCTGCCCCTCCTCCATGCATGCTTGCTCCCTCTCTCTCCCTCTCTCTCTTGAAAATAAATAAATGAATCTTTTTTTAAAAAAAAGGGGGGGGGTCAAGGAAGAGAGGATGAGGAGCAAGATCCCTAATTTACTTTCTTGGAGCCAGAAAAGAGCTAGAAAGAGATCCAAGGATTCTTCCCCTGGCCAGGCAGCAAAGGAAGATGTTTCAGGCTGAACCTCTCCCTACTCCACCTAGCAAGCTCAGCAGAACTGCAGCTGCAAACAAGTATGGAGGGAGGAAGATGGTGGTGAAGGATGGAGACACCCTGGGGAGGATGCGGAGGTGCACAGGAGGCAGATGTACAATGAGGAAGGGAGGGTCTCCTGACAGGCAGACTCCTGCCCCAACCGCCTGGCCATGCTCCCACCTTGCCTCAGCTGTACAATACAGGAAGACCCCAGGTGCATGCCCAGCCAGTGCCAGTTCACACTGGGAATGTGCAAAACAGCCATCCCAAGAACAAGGAAAAGGAGGGGGGGGGGCAGAAAGGGGCTCTGGAGAGAGAGGGGGGAAGACAGAAATCAGACAACTGGGGAGAACAGAGAGGAAGCAGCCAAAAATTTAAATATACACAGCTCGCTGCCTACTACGAACAGCAGCATGTGCCCTGGTCCCCGTTCCATCACATTCCTCAAGTCTGAAATGGGAAGAGTACCTACTGCATAAGGCTGTTAGGAGGATAAATGGATGATGTGTCCAAAGCTCTTCAGAGAGCCTGGTGCATAATAAGCATTCGATATGTGATTGTTGTTGGTATCATCATTATCAGCTAATGTTTATCACCCATCAATCATCAGTTTGTGTTCATGTGAGCGTGACTATTCCTGGCCTCAAACTAGTTCTTGATTTAACCAACAAAAGTCTGTTGTCTCTTAGCACATCCTTAGTCAAATGAGTGAACATCAACACATTATTTCACTTTGTGAACCTTATTTAAAAAACATCATTTGGATGGACTAATCACCCCTGAACACCTAATGAAGACACACAGCCATGAGTTTAGTAAGGATCATTTGGCTGGGATGGCTTGTTGATCAGGAGTGGGTATCAATCTGACATTAGCAGCATCAAATATTTGTACCCCCTCCATCAACCTCATTTCTTTGTCCCCTCAGATGCTCTTGCCCAACCCACTTCTGCAAAGTGGATGAGTTTGCTTGGCTTTTCCCCCACTTTGGCGGGCTCTGCAGAAAGGCAATGGGACCGTGCCCAGGAGCTCCACAGCCTGAGCCAGACAGACTGCCACCCCTAACAGCCTCCTCTTTCCTCACTGAGTAGACAAGTTGCAGCTGTCAGAGATCTGGTCTACCTTACCTTCTTCCAGCTCCATTTCTTACCTGAGGGTCACAAGACACCTTATCTCTCACCTCTGTCCCCAAGCACTATGGCAACTAGAGCAAATTTTTAACATTTCTAAGCCAGAAAAAAAAAATTTAAAACCAGAAAATAGACAATGTATAGACCTCAGGCACAACTCAGGTCTTGGAGGGGGCAGTTCTGAAGTAGGAGCATTGCTTTCTGGGGGGAGGTAGGCATGCCCTGTGTACCCAGGGCTGGCCATGTTGTGAGTGGGAACAGGCAGAGAAGACCCAGCTTCTGCCTTGGAAGAATCCGCTTGACCTCATCCCATCTCCCTACTTGAGGCTTCCCCAGAAGGAGTCCTCAGTCTCCCCAAGAAGAGCCTAGATGATAGTGAGTTCCTAGGATCCCTCTCTTGAGCAGCCTTCTCTTACAAGGTGGTCCCACTCTGGGCCTGTGGCCCCTCTTGACCTCAGGGGCAAGAAAGGAGATAGGATGTCAATGTGAGTAATTGGTGAGGTCACAGCTGGCTGGGGAGGAGTCAGGGAGAGGGGCCTGCTAGATTTCTGGAAAGTCAGGCCTGATTATCTACCAGCTGCCCAGATCAAAGGCCTGGGAAGCCACTCTCCCAGTAGAAGTTATAGCCCATTCAGCTGCCTGGCCCCATTCCTCTCCCAACCCCCACCTCTAGGATCATGGAAGATTGATCCTCTTTGTCAGGGTAACAGATATTCGAAATATTTAACAACTGTAAATGCCACAGATGGCAGCCAATCAGAACAGACATCAGCCCTGGTGGTCAGGGAGTGGAGGGGAGTGCTCAGGGGGTGAAGGCCAGTGGGTACTTCTCAACTGGCTTCAAAGTCTTCCAATATGTTAATAACCTGCACAACTTCTCCTGGAGTATACCAGCTGAATACTAGCTCTGTCCAAGGTGAAGGGAACCTAATGCAAGAGAAGAGAAGCCCTAGAATCAAAGCTTAACCACACCTAGGTTAGAAAGACCCTAGAGGAGACACACAGAGCCTCACTTTGTCCCCTAAGTGCTTAACACTACTCCCTACACACGCTGCTGGCTTGAGCAAGGCCCTTGACCTCACCAAGAAGCCTCTGGCCCTCCTGGGTTTATCTGAGAGAAATAACCAGGAAGAGGCTGAGTTCCTGCAACCATCAGTGAGAGGGGGGGAGGAGGTAAGGCAGCAAGCTGGGCTTCCTCTGATACTGTCCAGACTCATTAAACCTGCCTGGCCAGCACTGTCACCCAGGCTGACAGACCGCCAGCCAACATCCTTCCCCTGGGGCCACAGAGCCTGCCCCCTCCCACCCTACAGCAGACCCTGCCACTGCTACACACTAGGCTGGATGGGGGGGGATCAGCAGCACCCCCCCTCCCCAATCCCCACAGGCCCAAGAGTGCAGCAACTGATGGGGAGTGAGCCAGAGTCAGGTTCTGTGTTAAGTGTAGAACTGGAAGAAGCTAGAGGAGCTGGTTCCCACTGTGAAGTGGCCGAGAGGATTCACAGCAACAGGAAAGGCTTTGCAGAACTAAAGCTGGGCCTGGAGGTCCCTCTCCATGGCTCCCTGGGCCTCCCCTCCCACAGCCTCTCCCTGAGTGTGCACTCTGCCATGTGGGTTGTGATGTCCATCACATCTTGGGGCCAAGGGTGCGGTGCTCCAGCAGGAGGGTCTGGAAGTGTATTTGGGATGCAGGAAGGAAAAAACCACGATTAACAGCTACTCTTTAATAAACTTCTACTTCATGCCCAGCCTCTTGCCAAGAGCTTATGTTATCTGGAACCTTCACAATAACAAAATAGGTGCTATCATTAAACCCTAGATATATGAGAAAATTCAGGGTCAGAGAGGTTCAATAACTTGCCCAAGGTCACCCAGCCAGTTAGGAAGTGAGCTGGGATTCTGAACCAAGTCTCAAGATTCCAGAGCCCCTGCTCTTTCCTCTGCACCACCAGCTTGTCTATGTGCATATTCTGAAGTGTTCCCTTGAATAAGGGTGGCATCTGTCTCCTCACAGTCTTCTCTTCCACATCTTCCCATGAGGGGCCCAGCTCTGCTCAGGTTGACAACATGTCGTGTCATATCACACAGCAAAGGCGAGAGCCCCAAGGTTGGAGTAGGGGGTGGAGAGGCAGGCCAGGCAGGCTGGCGTGAAGGGTGGAGTTGGTACCGAGACTGTGGGAACCATGAAGGAGCTCCTGTATCTGTCTGCCTCTGATACATCTGTCTACATCCTGCTCTGCCTGGGATGACAAAACTCCCAGAGGACCATTACTTAACTCTGTGTGGGACTATCCCCAGCAACACTGGTTCTCAGACCGTTAATATATATCTCCATGGTGATGAAGGAGAGAATGGTGATGATGACTATGATGACATTGAAATAAAAAAGTCCCAGAACGCAGATGAGTGGCTAGCATGCAGTAAGTGCTAAATAAATGTCATGTTCAAGTGAATTGGACACTTACCTATTGATGCTGTTGCCATCGTGGCAGAGTTTAGGGAAGCAGCTGGGTCCAACGGGCCTGAGCTTGGGAGCTTTCTCTCCAGGGGGAAGGGGGGTGGGGACAGAGTGGTGCCAAAGAACCCTGCAAAGGGAGCATGTAGGGTTCAAGTGCCATCCTACCAGGCAGCCTTGGCTTCTGGGACTTTGGAGAAAATCCTGTCCTTCCCCCAGAGCTTATGCTAAGGGAGCCAGTATATACCAAATAGGAATTGTAGCCACATGTACCCTTGGAGGTAAGCTACTAGGACCAAACCAAACTCCATATGGCAAACAGGGCATTTCCCCTACGGGAGCAGTGGCCCGTGTCCCAAGCCCTAGGAGAAGCAACAAAGAGTCAAAAAAAAAGGAGGGGTGTATGTTGCTGATTAGGCCCAAAGCACAGTGCCTGGCACGTAGAAGTATTCCCTAAGTGTTGGTTGCAATGAAATAAACACTCACCTGGAGAATCTGAAACCTGAGAGGCAGAGCTTGGGGATGGAGTTGGGCCTAAGGGGCTTGGGCCTGAGAGGTTCCGCAGTGGGGACAGAGTAGTGCCAAAGAACCCTGCAAAAGGAGCCCAGGCTGAAGCTTCCTCCTACCTGCCAGGCTTTGCAGCAGGGGCTCTCCTCCAGAAGGGGTGGGTACTCACCAAAGGGTCCCAGGCGCCCGGCAATCTCTGCCAGACTGGCCCGCAGGCTGGGCAGCAGGGGCAGCGTTCGATGCCCCAGTGTGGGGGCCGCACCTGCTCTCAGCGCCATGTCAAACTTCAGCTCCAGCTCGCTCTGGCGGAGCCTGGGGGCACTGGATGGAGGTGCCGTAGCGGTCAGAGCAGTGTTCCAGGTCACGGTGCCCATCCTGGGCTGATAGGGAGCAGTGGGCCGGTCAGTGGGCCCAGAGATGGGGGATGTGGACTCTGGAGACAGGGAGGAGGTCCAGGGAGTAGAGCTGCCTTCAGCAGATCCCCACTCTGGGGGGGAGTTCCCAAGGGAGCCCACAAGCAGTTCCCAAAAGGGATCAGTCCTCAGCCCACTGGCCACCTCTTCCTCAGGCTCCCGGCTGGGCCCAGAAGAGAGTGGCTGGGTCTCTGTGACAGGGAGCGCCCAGGCAGCAGCAGGTCCCCGAAGGTGGAATTTGAAGTTAAGTCCCAGGTTGAGAGACAGCATAGAGGCCTCACTCTGAGGTGGTGGGGTCAGAGTGGTGAGAGGGACACCTGTGACGGAGGAGGCAGGCTGGGGCCCCACTGGAACAGCAAGCAGGACCCAGCAGAACAGCCCCAGCCCCAGACAGCTATGCCCTGCCATGGCCCCACCTGGCCTCGGGTGGCCTCAGTGGGCAGGGGCTCAGTTCTTCAGCACCTTTTGAGCTTGAAGGTCCTGGAGAGAGGAGAGGCGCTATGAGCCCTGGCTGCCTGAGACCAGATGCCCCCTGAGAGAGGCTGCTGGTCACAGAGAAGAAGGTGGTGGGGGGCAGGATGCAAAGGGCTCTGCCCAAGGAGAGTTGCCAGCTACTTCCTCCATTCAGGCCCCAGAACAGATCTCTCTCCTGTGGGTTTCCTCCCCTCCCCCTAAAGCCCTGCTCCCCTACCAGACTGGGCTCTGATGGCAACCAGCTGCCCTCATCCTCACCTGATAGCTGATTCCCAGACTCAGATCCCTTTCCTCCCTCTCTCCTGTCCTCCGGTCCACCCTCAGATATTTATTGAGGCCTACTATGTGCCAAGCCCCCTTCTGCTAATACAATTGTGAACAAGCAAACCCTCACAGAGGAGTCTCAACCTGCTCCCACGCCCACCTGGGGCCCCAAGCTAAGGTGTTGGCACTGTCTCTCACTCAGAGCCCAGAGAACAGGGGGCCCTGGGAGGGGCAAAGCCCAGGGCTGGATGATCTGGCGAGCTGGGGAAGGCAGCCAGGCTCCCGCCAGAGAAGCAGGGGGCCCTGGTCTGGCAGAAGCGGTCCCTTCAGCCTGTCCCCTCTTTCGAGGGGCTTGGCCTGCTCCCTTTCCCTTAACCCTAGAAGTGTTTGGGGGAGGGGCAGCTTGGCCGGCTCTGGCTTCCTGGGGAAGATGGCCAGGCGGGCAAGCCGGGCAAGGGGCTGCTGCAGTGGAGTCCGACCTTCCCCCAACACCCCCTCCACGCACACACATCTGGTGGGGGAAGGGGAGGGTAAGCCAGGGACACACGTGCGCCCGGCACCCTTACATCACACACATGGCCACACCTAGCTCCCGTGACACACTCACCCACTCACCCTGCACACACACGTGTACGCGCACACACACCCGATTCTGCCGAATGCCCTCCCTCTTACGGGTTCAGACCCAAGCCCCGTGAGCTCCCAACCTTCCCTGTGTCTCCACGCGCGCACACACACACACACACACGCACAGTATGTACAGTCGCACAGAGAGGCACACACACCCCTACGCACACAGGCGCACACTCCGCACAGACATCACACACCCTCGTCCCTCTACACACCCACCCTCCCACCCCTCGAAGGCTCGCTCGCCCGCTCGCCGGCGCCGGCTCTCCTCGCCCGCTCCCCCTGCCCGGCCCCGCCGACCTGCTCCTCCGGCTCCCTCCCGCAGGCGGGTCTCCGCTGCCAAGTCCCCCGAGGGCCGGAGGTCGCGGCGGCCCAGGCGCCCAGGCGGACCGCGCTGCGCCGAGGCTCGCCGGTCCTCCGGGTCGCGCCCGACGCCCCTCGGCACGTCCCGCCGACCGCGGCTACGCCGCCACGCTGCCCCCGGTGTGGCCCGGCCCGCGGCCCGCAGCGCTGTCCCCCGCGGCCCGCCCGGCCCGGCTCGCCGCCCCGCGCTCCCTCCCCGCGGCGCCGCCTCCTGGCTGCGAGCCCCGCTCCCCGGCAGAGCCGCCCGCGCCGGGCTCCGCGGCAGCCGCGCTCTGACCGCCCGCCCGCCCTCCTCCCGCCCTCCTCCCGCCCTCCTCCCGCCTGCCTCCCTCGCGCGCGCCCGCCCGCCCGCTCCCCTCCCCGCCCCGCCCCGCCCCCCGCCCCCCGCCCGGGCCGCCAGGCGGGCGCGCACCGCAGCGCCCAGCGCCGCCGCCTCTGTGCCCCGCGCCCCGACGCGCGCTCGTCCACCCCGCGCCGACGGCCGCGCTCTCCCCCGCGCCCACCGCACGCAGCCGCGCGCCCTGCTTCCCGGGAACACTCGGCCGCGGGCCGGAGCCCCGCGCGCGCACACGCGTGCACACACACGCCCGCGCGCCCACGGCAGCCTGCCCCGGGACCGCACCCCAGGCAGGAACCACCCCTGCGCTTGTTACGCCGTGAGTGGAAGTGTAATGTCTGGCCAATCCTCACCGCAAGCCTGTGGGTGTCCCCATTTCATAGGTAGGTAAATTAAGGCTCAGAAAAGTATCGAAGTTGCCCATTACACAGATTCCGCAGCTTGGCAGCCTGTACTGTGTCTGCTGCCCTCTCCACAACCGGGTGGCTTTCAACAGTTGTACTGCTACACGGGAGCGCCTGCAACACTTGACAGGTGAACTGCAGAATGCCAATTGGTGCGTAACTTTTTTTTTTTTTTTTTGGCCAAAACTGATCTCTCAAAAATACTCAGAGTTTCAGAAATGTCTGCCAGGAAAAATGAATGGTGAGCCTAAGCTGCCTGTGAGAGGTGGATTATAAGGCGTTTCCAATGACAGAGGAGAAGAGAACAGCGAAATCAAAGAGTGTGCAGCTTCAAGAATATAAGAGAGCCCAGGCCAAGGCTAACCCAGTGTTAAAGATGACAAACGAGCAGGGTGGTCACTGTGGATACTTTATGGACCCTGTTAGGGTGTCCTAGTGACTGATTTAAGTAGTTCCAGCTCCTTTGTGTTATCTTCAGTCTCTAAATCCCTTCAACTGTTCCTCCAAAAATGCTAGTATTTAAAAGTATCAGGAGAACATAAAACAGGAGATTCCCTGTGCCACATAAAGTTGTCCCTCAAAATCAGACATCCTATTGTATGCCAAGCATTGTGCTAAATACTTTAGGAATATCCTCACTCTTTTCATCACAAGCCACAGAGAGAAAAATTACTGTCACTGCATTATGGCCTTGGATGTGACTCTGGCCCCCTTTCTATTTCCCCCTCTCTTGCTGAGTTTTAAGGTTGGGGGGTGCTGCTCATTGAGTTACTGAGGGCAAGTTCTGTCTCAGTCAGAGAGCTCACAGAGTCATAAAGAGATGCCCTGGGTAGGTGCTCAGTGAATATCAGCTAAGTGAATAACAAATAATAATAATAATAATAATAATAATAATAATAATTCTGGGCTCCATGTGGGCAATGAGTTGTGCTTCAGAAAGGTGTCTAGGACTCACCCCCCCCCCTTTTTTTTTTTTTAATCACAGAATTCCTTCAACCAGGCAACCAACTGACTTCCTCTCCAGGGAATGTCAATGATGAAGTCTGGTTTTATTCTGGGTCCCTAAACAAAACATTGCAAGGGGCATTCCCTGGATGCACCCTCTGGGATTACTATAGGATCCCTCTTCCAGTAGGGAATTCCCCCAAATCCATTAGGGGCTTCCTGAAGGCTACATACTGGGATCCAGCCTCTGGTTTTCTCTCATATACTTAGTAAAAGTTATCCTGCTAGAGACATTTCCCTTGAATCCTCCTCATAGAAAGGTTCATTTCCTGCTAATCGTGTTCACTTAAAGACTTCTAAATGGAAAGACAGAAATAAACATACCCCAGTACATTAAAACAGCAATCTTCCATGACCAAGTAGGGTTATTCCCAGGAATTATATTTTTAAAAATATATTGAAAAGGGAAGTTAGGGTTCTGGGTTAAGATGGTGATTAAATGCATATATCTAATTTCAGTCCCTCCCAAAACTCCACTAAAACTTCAATAAAGAGATTTTTAAATCACGAGATAAATCCTCAGGGATGGAAAGAACAGGAAAACAGACAACAGCCACAGAATTTTTGAAGCAGGATGGCAGACAGCCATGTGGTTACTGACTTATCAGCCCTGAGGAAAAAGACATCTCAGCTGGCAGTGGGGAAAATGGAGAGCCAATTTGATTTACATTCCAAGGTTCTCAGAAGACACAGAAACTGGCAAGCTAAGGTCCCTCTGGAGCTGTGGAATAGGTTTGCTAAAGTAAGGGCCAGGATGAAAAGCGGTTAGATCCCTGGACCTTCCCTAACTCCAAGCCAGTGGGCTTCAAGTCCCTTGCCTATCCCAGCCAGGGTCTGGAAGATTTTCTCTGAAGGAAGGTAAGATAGAGGGTATATGGATTGGAGAAGCTTTGAACGCCGTTGTGAACCGAGATGCCATACTGAAAATACTGGAAACCAGGAGATTAAGTGACCAGAGGCCCCTAGCCTTCTCCGACTGTTGGGTTCCCAAAGAGCTGGGAGTAGGACCTTTGCTCTTTAGGCAGGAAACTGGAAGACTCTACACTGGGGTATTTCACTAGCCCGAGGAAAGACCTAAAGATACTGACATAGAGGTTTCCTTCCAAACAACCCAACTAGATCACCCTACGGTGGTGAATCCAGCCTGTGAATTGGCTCAGGGTTTTTGACTAGCCCTCTCACCCTCCACAACCTTAATCATGGCCAAAGATTACCAGACATCCAGGAAATTTTCAACGCAAATTGAGAAAACAAACAATAAGAAAAGTCACTTGCAGGAAACAGTTTATACAGAGAGAGAAGCAAGTGTTTAAAAAGGGGGGGTGGCATTGTTAATATTAGAGAGATAAGACAGTGCATCCATAAAACAAGAGCAAGATGCTATACAAAGGGACAACCAGAACATAGCAACAGCAAGAATTAATGTCTTGAAAAATAAAATCATGACAGCAGAAACAAAACATCAATAGAAAGATGGGAAAATAAAGCTGATTAAATCCCCTAGGAAATAAAGCAACCATACTAACAAAATACAGAAGACAAAAGATAAAAACATTTGAGGACAGCTGCATGAGTTCAACACTAAATTAAAAGAAGCTCCAATAAGAAAGAACCAAAGAAAAGAAAGAAAGGAAGGAAGAAAGAAAAGAAAAAGAAAGAAAGAAAGAAATCCTCACTGAACTAATTTGAGGAAATTTTCCAGAACAGAAGGACATGAGTTGTCAGATCATTAAAAGCGTGTCCACTAGGACCCAGCACTTTAGATGACAACAAACTCACATCAAGGCAAATTAAAGAAAAGTGTCTAGAATTTTCCAAAACCAAGTAACATACAAAGGATTAGGTACCAGAAAGGCTTTGGATTTCTCAACAGCAACAACAGAAGTCAAAAGCAATGCTTTCAAAATGCTGAAGAAAATGTACTTTCAAACTAGAATTCATACCCGTCCAAGCTATCAGTCAGGTCAAAAGATAGGATATATCCATTTCCAGATGTATAAAATTTCAAAATATCTACCTCCCTTGCACAGTTTCTGGAAAAGCTACTAGAGAGAGTATTTTAGCAAAACCAGGAAGTAAACCAAGAAAGCCGAAAACGTGGGGTGCAAAACAGAGGAGATCCACAGGAGAGAGGCAAAAGGGCTGCCTTGGAAGACAGTGAAGGGGGACCCCAAGATGTCAGCTGTGCACCATGTGTAGAGGGATGCCACTTCAGATTGGAGCCTGGGGACTAAGTCAGAAGACACACTGACAGCTGTCATCACCAAGATTTTTGATGCCAGTGTACCTCCTTTGGAACCGCAGGTTGGAATTGTCTAGGTGAGCCTGCCCCAATTCTTACATGTACTTGACCTTGTCTTGACCACTTGCAATGAAGCTACTGTCCTCCCCTCTGGGCCCCTCTGCCTGCTAGGGAGGTGTTCCCCTTTGCCATATTCCTGGGAGGAGATAGGAGCAAGCTCGGAAGCAGAGAGCATAGAGCTCCGAGGGACGGTGGACACCCCAGCCTCACTGCAGTGGGCTCTGAATTTCCTAGGACTCCCTTGTGACCTTGCTCACAGACATTTCCAGAAAAGGTTCTTGTAAATTTTCAGAGTGGCTAAAGCTACCCAAGAGCCAGGGGCTCTGCTCAGCCAGCATCCCTTCTCCAGGAAGTCTCCGCCAAGTATGAGACCATCCTTTTCTTTCTCAGTTAGATTATCCTTGCTCCTCAGCCTTGTTTGGGAAGGCACACAAATGGGGTGAAACCTTACATAGAAGCTCTGTGGGGCAGTCCTCCCTGGGGAGGTCAGGGCATCCTCCCAGCATCCAGAAGGCCAGTGCCTGCAGGTGATGAAGAAAAATGGAAGTGGGCCGGAAGCAGAGTAGTAAGGGGAAGGAGGCCTGAGGAACAGACATGGGGACCAAGGAGCCCTACCTTGCTCTGATCTCCTGTCCTTTGTCCTTCCTGCTGCTGGCTCCTAGGGTGGGGGGCGCTGGGGTAGACTAGCCAAGGGTCCCTCCAGTGAATCCTTGCATTTCATCTCTATGTGTCTTTAGTTCTTGGGCATTAGGGTGGATAGGGCAGAGGTCAGGGAGGTCTTTGGCACAGGTTATTTTGTAATTAAAAAAAAAAAAAAACTCGCTTTAATCTTTTGACAATGACAGCTGTTCCCAAGTGTCTGCTTGGTGGGTTTCTATCTCCCTGGTTCTGCAGTCCTTAGACTTAAGTCAAACCTTATCATTTTCCAGCATATCAGATTCCTCATTTGTAAATTGGGGGTAATAATCATCCTCGCTTCACAGACTTACTGAGACCACTAAATGAATTAGGATGTATGAAGTGCTTTGAACACAGAAATACCATAAAAGTGTTTACTACCATGTTACTATGTTATGGTTCCAGGTGTGACAAATAAAGCGCTGCAGGGGAATAGAGGAGGTGGTGAAGTTGGGGGGCAGTGGACAGAAGTGATTGGTGGGGGCAAGGGGAACAGGAGCATGGTGGGGACAAGTGGGGGACAAGAGTGGCTAGGGGAAGAGGATTCCTACCAGAGGCTAGGCTACAAGGTACCGGCTAGCCAGCAGGTAGAGGGAAAGAGGTTGGGGCTGGTAGGAGCTGCGATGCCATCTGCAAGGTTGATCTGTTTAAGTTTTATAGGGCAGAGCGGGCCCCAGGGAAAAGTGTCCTGGTTCTCACATCCCTGTAAAAAAGCACACGCCCTGCTTAGAGCTGAGGTCCCCTACTCTGGACCACCCAGGCACAAGATGGGGGGACAGGTCCAAGGCTACTGGCGGCTCTGGGGGCTCTGTTACAAGCTCCTCCTCCCAGACAAATGCGTTGGAGCAAACCCAGCTGGGCTTTGGTTTTAGACAGCTTGAAGGCTTCCCACAAGTGTCCTGAGAACTCAGCTGTTTCCCCGCAGCAGGGGAGTGGATACCCACAAGCCTGAGCTGCTTCTGCCCATGACCCTCCCCTCCCCATCCCTCTCAGGGCTCAGAGAACAGAGAGGAGCAGCCAGAGGGGCCTGCAGGGCTGATGGACCACAACAACAGAGCTGCTACGTTGGCACCCCTGTGAGGCCTAGTCAGGGTGTCAATGGAGGGGGCACCCCCCTTCCGCCAGAGGAGAAGCCGGCTGCCTCAGCACAGGTTCCATTCCCCTAGTTCTCCTTGGCGGGCCTCCCTCCTCCCTACCACCAAAGCAATCTTTGCTCCTCATCTCAGCCTTCCTCCTTGTTTCCTGAGACTCGATGCCTTGGTTATGTAAATGGTAGGATCACTAAATGGCAGCATTGATGCTGGGGACACTTAAATCTACCCCACCTCCCAGAGGGCCTGGGCCGGCAGGGAATGAAGGAGGGGACCTTCTGGACACTGAGTGGGGAGTTCACTATTGGGATGCAGGCTGTGGGTACCCTGGCTGTGTTCTACATGTTTCTGCACTCTGCACCCTGCTCCCTCTGCAAGCTTAGCCCTTGATCAGCTGCCCATAGGAGGAAAACTGGAAGAACTCCTCTGTAAAACCTTTCCAAGAAGGGCGCAGGTGAAGAGGGCAAACCAGAAATCCTACTGCTTCCAGCTATTGGAGCAGATTGCTCAAAACACACTTCTTGTTTTACAAGGTTTGAAATAAGCTATTCATCACACTCTATCCCCGATTCTGAATTCCTAACCATGTGTCTGAAGCAGTCTTACTTGGGAACCAGGAGACCTGTGTTCCAGTCCTGTCTTGGGCAGAGCCATGAAGAATGTTCCACCCCTTCTCTCAGGGCCTGACCACTGCTGATAGGAGGGTGAAGTCATGTCTGCAAGGGCAATGACAGGAAAAGCTTGGAAGGTGGGGCCACTGGGAGATTGAAGGCAGGCAGGAGCTTGGAAGGTGATATGGAGAACCAGAGGTGAGGAAAGCCTGCTTCCTCCCAGCCCCCTGGGGAAGATTGTGCTCCTCCCTGAAGGACTAGACTCTGCCAAGAACAGGAAAGTGTCCTCACAGCCAGTGTGTGGGGAGGTGGGGCAGGGGTGGGGGGTAGTGTTGGTAGGATGGGGGGGAGGGCAGACAATGATACATTGTAAGAACTCAAAAATATGGAATCATTGAATGGATGATGAAGAAGAAGGGGATGAAGGTGGATCCTCTAGAACCATGCTGTTTAGTGTGCTCCATTGACAAGCCCTCATCACAGTCTCCCCTGGCCATGGCCCCTGGTGCTGAGTGAACTCAGGTGACGGGCTGGTTCAGAGAAGGAAGCCTAGGTAAGGGGGATGGGAGCAGACCCTCCAGCAGGCCTTCTTGATCCTTCTGAGAATCTGGGACATTCTGCTCCCTCTGCCCAGAAGAACTACAGACACACCACCTTGCACACACAGGAGGAGGCGGTCATAGATCCTCCAGAGCCCATCCTTGAACCCTAGTCCACAAATATGATCTCTCCTTCTATTTCAGCGTTGCCCAGGTACCTTTTCTTCTGTCCCACACCAGGGCCCTGAGGACTGAGACACAACCCCTGCCTCAGGCCAGATCAGGATGCAAACCCCAGGGACTTGGAGCCAAAGCAGAGGGCTTCCAGGAGGGAGGGGCTCATTTCCAGTCTGAGGAGGCAGCCTTGGGATCGAGGCCAGCCAAAGGATCTGGAGCTGACCAGGCTCTTCACTTTACAGTGGGAACCCATGCCCACCTCAGAGGAATGGTGTGAGATAATATTGATGGTGTTTAGCATGGAGTAGACTGAGGCTCATGGTAAATGTGCTGTAAATATCCCCTTAGTTATGGAGGAAGTGAGCATCCTAGCTGGATCCTAGAATGTTGAATAATGGCCCTCCAAACATGTCCACATCCTAATCTCTAGAATCTGTGAATATGTTACCTTTCACGGCAAAGGGGACCTTGCAAGTGTGACTGTGGTAAGAGTTTGAGGTGGGGAGATTATTCTTGTGGGTCACTATAATCATTAGAGTTCTTATAAGAGGGAGGTAGAAGGGTCAGAGTTAGAGCAGATGTGAAAATGGAAGCAGAGGTCAGAGAGACAGGGAGATTAGAAGATGCTAAGCTGCTGGCTTTGAAGATGGAGGAAGTTGCCACCAGCCAAAGAATTCAGGCGGCCTCTAGAATTCTGCTGGACAAGATAAAGGATTGTCCTCTTCAGCCTCCAGAAGGGGCACAGACTGGAAGATCTAGTTTAGATTTCCAACCTCCAGAAATGTAAGATAATCAATGTGTGTTGCTTTAAGCTGCTGTTGTTTGTGGTAATTTGTTACAGCAGCAACAGTAAACTAATACGCTAAAGCCTTGCCAGGAGAGGCCTGAGCCCCTAGGGGCAAAGCTGTGGTGCAGGAGGGAGTTTGGAGGGGGATTTTGCAGCGGGGCAGGGCAAGGAGTGAGCCTGTGATGAGAGAGGAGGGCCGGGCATGGAGTGCTCAGCCCGTGACCTCACCCTTGGCCAGCCACAGCTGCCCTGGCATCCGGACGCCTGTCAGCCCGGGGTTACATGCCTCACTGGGCCAGAAAGGGATCCCTGTGTAGCCAGGCCCCAGGCAAGGGTGGGGGTGTGGCAAAGAAGGCTGGTGCCAGGGGAGGGAGCCCAATCAGCCCTGGGGCTGTAGAGGCCACACGAGTGGAGGGAGGAGGCGAGCAGGGGCTGGCGAGGTGCCCTGTCACCCAGGGCCCCACCAGCTCTATCCTGCTCCTGCTCTACTTCTCTCCTGAGGGGCATGAGCATTCCTTTCCTCTCCTCTTTTTCCTTTCTGTGCCCTTGGGCTCTCTTGGGATCCCCTAAGAGAGAGGGAGGGGTAGGGAATTTGGGGCTAGAGAGCAAATGGTTGGATCACAATTGGCTCAGTGGTCGAGTCACTGGGTGGGCAGCCTGAGGCAAATCACTTTGCCTCTCTGAGCCTGCTTTCTCTTCCGGAAATGAGGCTGATAGTAAGTCCCTACTACATGGGGTTGTATTAAATGACATAATGCACGAAACACAGTGCCCCACATAGAGTAAACCCGATCTGTGCATCCTCTGCTTGCAGTACTCAGCGGCGTACAGTATGTGTGTTCTACAATTTTATTCAATCTATTCAACAGGTATTTCAGAGCAACACTGTTTTCCATGATGAAGACATCACAAAGGAAAACAGACCATATACACATAAGCAGAGAGTATGTTTGTGATGTGTTCCGGAAAACAACAAAACAGGAAAAGTGCTAGAGATAGAGATAGGGATGGACAGCTAGGCCTGCTGTTTTGGACATGGGGTCAGGGAAGGTCTGTCTAACCAGGTGCTCCTGGAGCAGAGACCTGAGGGCAGTGCAGGAGTGAGCCACCTGGATCTCCGGGGGAAGCAGAGGGAACAGGCCTGGTGGGAGCATTTGAGGACAGCAAGGAGGCCGATGTGGCTAGAACAGAACTGGTGGGGAGAAACGGATGGAAAACAAGGTCTGACATAGGGTGGCTGGATCGTGAAGGGCCTTGTAGGCCACAGTAAAGACTGGATTTTACTTTTACCCCAGGGAAGCCACTGGAGGGTTTTGAGAAGAGGCAGGATGTGCTCTGGCCTCCATTTTAAAAGAGTGACCCTGGCAGTTATGTTGACAAGACTCTGTAGGGAGGCAACATTTGGGGCTAGATGATCCTTACAGGAGCCGATGCAAACAAGGGGTGGTTAGGACCACCTTTGCTGGGGGAGACGCTAAAAGAAGCGTCAATGATGTATTACAGAAGCTCGCCAACAGGATTTGCTGATGGATTTATCGTGAATGTGAGAGAAAGAGGAGTCAAGGCGGGGGCTCCATGATTTTTTGTTTTCGTTTTTTTCTCAGCAGCCAGAAGAAGGGAATTGCTATTTTTTGAAATGGGGTAGATTGAAGGAGGACCAGGTGTGGGATGATGACGGGGAAGTTTGATGGTTAATTTTATGTGCCTACCTGACTGGGCCATGGGGTGCCCAGATAGTCAAACATTATTCTGGGTGTGTCTGTGAGGGTGTTTCTGGGTGAGATTAACATTTGAATCTGTAGGATGAGTAAAGCAGATTCCCTTCCCCAGTGTGAGTGGGCCTCATCCAATCTATTGAAGGTCTGAATAGAACAGAAAGGCTGAGTAAGAGAGAATTTGCTCTCTTTGCCGGACTGTCTTCGAGCTGGGACATTGGTCTTCTTCCGCTTTTGGACATAGGCTCCGACTGGATTGCTCTCCTGGCTCTTAGGTATGTATAGGTAAATGTTTATGGTTATGTTCAGCATGAGATCCTATTTCATGTCCTGATGGACATGTGGAGCAACCAGGTAAACGAGACCACAATGGAGTGAGAGTACATTAGATATTTGAACTGAATTTGAATCCTCCAAATCTATCCCTTGACTCAGTGGAAGCCAGCCTTTTTTATACAACTGCTGAAACAGAATCCATTCCTGCACCGTCCTGGGCTCCAGCTTCGTCCTTCTTGGACAGCTTGTCTGTCTTTGGTTTCCCTAGGAAGTCCACACAACCTCCAACTCTGTGGTCCTCCAACAGAGGGGAGTCTCCGTGCAAGGTCAGGGGAACCCTGAGCAGAGGGGTGCCCCATGCAGGTGAGGCAAAGGTAGCCGTGCTGCAAAGGGCAGGGCCATCTCCGGCTCTCTTCACCCCTGCCTAATGTTCCTGGTCCCCTAACAGGCCTCACCCCAACCCCCTCACCCCAGTTTCCCTGAGGGACCATGCCCATCACCAGGAGGCAAAGTGGAACGGAAGGGAGGAGATCTGGGCAGGCCCTGCTTCCTGAGCTCACCTCTTATCATCTGGTGACTTGGGAAGTCACTATCTCTCTGGCACTCATTTTCTCCGTCCGTAATAAAAGAATTTGTACTACTACCACCTTGTGGGATTGCTGAGGATACCATGCACCTACCACAGTGACTGGTGCTTGGTTAAATAAATGGCTGCGGAAAGCAGGTCTTTTAGACTCCTTTCCCCACCCCACCCAGCTTCTCTCCTTTCTGAGAGATTATTTTACTCCCGTCCTCCTCCTGTCCTTCAGATGCCAAATTTTACTGTGGACACGGGCAACCAGGGAATGGTTGCCAAGGGCAGGGCTTTCAGAAAGGCTGCCTGTTGCCTAGGAAACTGCCCCGCTCCAGGGTCCCGGGGTCTCCCAGGTCGACGGGTCCTGGCGCCACCTGCTGGATGCAGTGCCACACTGCTCCCAAGGTACCCGGACCTGGGATTTCTGACTTCCCCAGGCATAGAACGCTCTCTGCCCCTGCTCCTCTCCCCCAGCATCTCCACCATAAAAAGTGCTTTCCTCCTGGGACACCTGGGTGGCTCCGGGAACCCCTGGGTGTCTCAGTGGTTGGGCATCTGCCCCTACCTGCCCTTGGTCACCCTGAGATGATCCTGCCCTGAAAGGTGAAGGGTGGAGTGGACCTCGTGTGCAGGGTCAAAAGACAGGAAGCTGTTGAGATGCCTGGAGTGGAGGTGGGGGTGAGATAATTTTCTTTCCCTAATGAGGATCACAAGTAGAGAAACTAAGGCACCCAGAGAGGGAAAGGCTGGACTCTACCTGTCCCAGGCTAATACAGCACCCTGTTACCTACACGCATCCCCTCCGACTCTAGCTGGGTTAGGGGTTGCAGCTCACTTGGGAGCCAGACACCTAGCTCTCAGCCCAGAGACTACTGTTCCCAATGGTCTTAAGAGGGGATGGAGCAGGAGGCTGGGACCAAGGTCTCTTGGGTGCCTGACCCTGCCTATCTTCCCTCTGGAACTGAAGCAGAAGGAAAGTAAAGGAGGCTGGTGAAGGTGATTCTCTCACCCTGTAGATGAGGGGCCCTGTCCTAAGGACAACAGGTATGGGAAGCAGGGTTTTGGAGCTGGGCCTGGTAGGTGTTGCCAGGGGCTGCATGCTCTGACCCTGGCCCTACCTCTGAACAGATGTCCTGCTCAGGTGGAGGTGGAGGACCGCTGGGGGTGGGGTGACGTGCACAAAATTGCCCCCTAATAAGGGGGGAGCTATGTATAAAGTGGGAGTGAGGCATGGACCCAGAGAGGTTGGCGTCAGAGTCTGGCCCTTATAAGCCAGGAGGAATCCTGAAGGAATAAAAAGCTTAGTGTGAGGGTGGAGGAAGGAGCTGCCTCTCCTTCCTCTCCCTGTGGCTGACTCCTCTTCCTCTCTAGACCCCACTCCCGGATGTAAGGAGGTGGCATGGAGGGGGAACTGAGGGTGGCTGAGTCGTACACAGCTGGGGTGCTGACCCCGTTCCGGGCTGGCTGCCCACCCATTTCCTGATCAGCACTGGAACCACAGAAGCTCAAAGAGCCTTCAGAGGGCCAGTCTTGCCCCTCCTGAGCTACTGGGTCAAGCCACCTGAGAGCCGCTGCTCTCCGCCTGCAGATGTGGGGGGAAAGGTGGGGCCAGAATTGAGCGCTACCCACCACTCCTCCATCTGTCCTCCAGGGTGGGCTGGTCACGGCCCTACTGCTGCCGGCCAGCTCTCGGGCTCCTTTCACCAGGGTCGCTGGGCCTCCGCCAGCTGCTGCTTCTCCCCTGGCTGGGACAGGTACCTGCAGCTCTACCTGGTCTGTGGCTTCCGTGTGCTGGTCGTGGAGAGTGCCCATACTGGAGCCTGGGGCAGGCTGCCTGCATGCTGGTGTCACTGTGGGAGACCGGGACACTGGCTGCCCACCTGCTGGTGGTGCATGCCCTCTCTCTGTGTGGCTAAAACCCTACACAGGTGCTGCTGCTTATGAGCCAGGACCTGGAGTGACACAGCAATGTGGCCTGCTGCCTGCACATCCGCATCTTCCACAGCCTGGCAATGGGCAGCCTGGACTGCACGGAGCTAGGTGAGTGTGCCAGGGTGAGGGTGGGGAGTGCCTAAGCCACACCAACCAGGCTGGACTCCAGGTGAACACATTCTGCTGATCACGGGGTCTGTGATCTGCATCTGCCCCAAATGTGGCTCTGGACTACCTCTGGATCTGATGTGGCCATCCTCCCTAAAGCGACTATCCCTTTGTCCCACCTGGGCCTACAGTGGCTGAATTCTATAACCTCGAGCGAGTGAGTCTGGGCCAGCCTGGCATGCATTCTTCTCCAGCCTCCATTCCTTTGCAGAAGAGGAGGGCCAATAGGACATGCCAAGACTAATTTACTGACCACTCATAACCTTCCTTCCGTACATTCTTTCATGTAACCTCACAATGAGGCCATGAGGTGGGTGCTGTGTGGTCTGAAACTCTTAATGGCACGCACTTTGACAAATCTCAGAATCATATTAACTGGATTCATAGGTTTCTTCAACAGTGATTCTCAAACTTGGGTATGTGTCAGAATCACCTGAGCCTGAGGGATAGCTCATAGGCCCAGACCCTGTCCTACTTCAGTGATTCTGGGCTTCTGGATTTGTTTTTAGCTCTCCAGGGGGTTTGGATACATACCAAAATTTCAGGACCATTGTGCTTAAACTTCCTCAAGAAGCACCAAACTAAAGCTAACATACCTCAAGTAACAGGAAGGTCATTGTTACAAGGTAACCTGTTCTCCTGGTCAGTTCTAATCGCCCAGTTAGATCTACTGCAAAAGAAAAATTCTCCCTTTGAACCATGTACACCCTTGCTGCCAAGTGACACTGTATTTCTCTAAAAACCCTTAGATCTTTCCCATCTCAATTGCTGGTCAAGCTGATTCCTGTATGGTTTTCGCAAACCAACATGCAAGACAAACAATGAAACATGGCCTCATTTTGGTCCATCCCCCATGCATCCTTCTCCCACCCAGCTCAGTCTCTTTGGACTCTTAGGGGCTCACTGAGGCCACAGACTCCAGGGTGCGAGGCCTTTGGGAACTCTCAGTTGACCCATCACTTTGCAACACTCTTGGAGGGGTCATTGAACCAGCTCTGAACCCAAACAACAGTCCTGCCCTCCAGGTCTTTCTTTCTCATCCCTCAAGGCTGGAAGATGCCTCAGTGAGAGTCAGGGGAATGTTTCCAGCTATTCCCTAACCACCCACTAGGGTTTAGTTTCTATACCCTCTCCTCATTCCTGCCACTAGAGCATTCAGGCCATCTTCTTTGCTTCCACTCCTGAGTGGTGCCTGTACCTTGGTGGCACAGCTGCATGCCCAATGCCCAATTATAACAGAGGCAGAGAAAGGCAATGTGAGCACCCCAGGACCCCCAACCCTGAGAATATTCAGCAGCGCACATGTAAGTGCTGTCCCCACAAGGAGGGCTTTGAGTCTGGGACACGGGTCCTGAGCTGCATATGAACAGTGGGAGCTAAGCCTCTCTACCTGGTACCCACACATGTGTCTCAGCTGATGAGGCCACAGGCTCTGGGCCTGGTGATCAGGGTTATAGCCATGCCCCACTTCCACCTCTGGTATCACAAGGCTGCAGTGGGGACTTTGGGGCAGTCACCAGTGCGGCTTCCGATGGTAGTCTTCTACAACCACAATGGTTCCTCTGCCACACCGTCTGCCTGCATGAGCATGCCAATGTAGGCACAGGCCTGGGAGACACCCCCCCAACATGTGGCCCACTTGTGCCAGTACCCCCTAGAATACCACAATGCCCTCCTCACCTTCCTGGGGATGCTGGGCCTGGTGACCCCCAGCACCTAGCCCAGCTCTGACAGGAGCTCTGCGCTCCAGCTTATCACCAGGATAGGTGCCAACTGCCCAGCAGACAAGGGGCAGAGACAGGATGGCAGAGGTATTGAGACCTCTTGATTTATTCAGATTATTTAATATACAATGACGTAACTGTGACCCCAAAGTGTGCAAAGTTAAAGCCTTCGACTGCAGCTGAGAGGAGAGGGCAGGAATGGTACACCCAGGGATGGCGGTGAGTCAGGAATGATGGGCAGCCTCCTCCCCAGGGCCAGGGGCAGGGGCAGGGGGAGTGGCCTGAGGAGCAGGGCCCGGGGAGCCCAGGGCCAGGGGAAGGGGGCAGAGACCTCCCTCTGGCCTAGGTCAGGAGCCCAGAAGTGCCACATGGCTGAGGGGGCGACAGCCCAGGAAGGGGCCAGAGGCAGGGCCAGGAGAGCACCATTTCTGGGATGGAGGTTAGGGAGGGAGGTGCCCTACAGAAGCCAGGAGGGGCCACCTGCCCCAGGGGTGGGCGCCAGGCCGGAGCAGGCTGCAGCGAGAAAGACCTGAGGCAGGCACAGGGCCTGAGAGCCCAGGCTGGCTAGGCTCAGGGGGACTGAAGAAGGGGGAACCTGGGGTGGGGGGTTGCCCCCAGGGCAGCTGAGCCCCAGGAGCAGTCCTGACTCTGCAGGGGATGGCCAGGAGGGGCCACAGACCCTCAGGGGTGCCCCTCCTCTCTCCCTGGAAAGGAACTGGGGAATCCGTAGTGCAAATCTATGGACCACTCAGTTATGGAGGGAGGCTGTGCTCAAAGGGGCACCCTGCGGCGCACCCCCTCCACTGCCCTGGCTTCCACCTCCATCCTCAGTACAGCCGCTTCTCGTAACTGTGGGGACAAGGCAAGAGGGAAGCCAAGAGTGAGTGTCTGGACCTGCTCCCTTCCCAGATCCCCTCGCCCTTAGGCCTTGGGATGCCAGGGCATCCCCACATGGGGTGCAAGAGGGGGAAAGAGCAGGCCCCGTGCCTCTCTCTTCCCCAGGCCATGGCTCCTGAGAGAACCATGCCAGGTGCAGAGATAGCCATGCTCCCTCTGGCCACAGCCACAGCTGAGTAGGCTGTGCCCAATGCTGGGGGTGGAGACGCAGCTAAAGAAGACACAGTCCATCCTCACAGAGCAAGCTCAGACCAAGCTGAACCTCTGCTGCCATGTCTCCACCCCAATCCTGCACACACACTGGCCGAGGCCCCTTGTGGTCATTGGGTTCAGTCCAAGACAGGGAGACCTCAGGCCTGCGGTCGGGGACATCTCTCTGCACCCCAGAAGGGACCGTTTCCACTGGACGAGGGGCCGCTGTTGGCTGCCCCCAGCTCGGTGCCAGTCCTGGGGTCCGCATCCCATGATTACACCCCAGTGCCACCCCCGACCCAACGGCCCCCGCCCCCAGCCCAGGTCCCACCCAGACTGCCCCTGCTCTACTCTACGCTTGGCCCGGGCAGCGCAGTTACTTACACGGCAGAAAGGTATAGCTATGGGAGGATGGGGCAGAAAGAGACACAGGTTAGATGCCCGCCTATGCCTGGGGGGACAGGCCCTCTCGACCAGGGCGGGGACGCATGCCTGCAACTACTGCTGCCAACTAGCACTGCCCCGCCCAACGGTCGCCCCAGCGCTGGCCCTGGCATCTGTCTCTCTGCCCTTTTCCCCGCCAGAGGGCTCATGCCCCCAGCCTCCACCTCCTGCCTGACGCTGCCACCAGCAAGAGCCCAGCACCTCCAGCCCCTGCCACCAGCCACCAAGCTTCTGAGCAAGCAAGGGACTGGGAGCCCAGGAGGGGCTAGCAGCCACATCTCCCATGCCCTGCTCGGGGAGCTGCCCGAGGGGAGGGGAGGGGCCTGCCTGCATGGGGGCCAAATGGCAGGGTCTAAGGGTAGGCTAGGCCCTGTAGGGCAGGGTGATGGGGTCATCCTGCGGAAGCATCCATTCCTGGTGCAGAGGGTCCATGGGTTCCCTGAAACCTCGGCTTAGCCTCTGAACCATGGCCCCACCTGCCCAACCCAAGTGCCAGTCAGCTGGGGCAAGGAGGCCACCACACTTACGAGTGCAGGCCATGGACGCCACCCTCAATCTGGGCCGACATGGTCCGCTTCTCGAACTTGAGCTCTCCTGAGTACATCATGGACCTGCAGGCAGGTCAGTGGAGCACGTTAGGGACATGGAGGACAGAGGGGAAGCAGGGTCTTCCCCACTTGTGCCCCCCACCCCCACCCCAGTCACAGCACTCACCGCAGGACAGACAGGCTACGGGCACCGATATCCTGGCAGCCATGCTGGATACCTGCTATGAGGTAGGGCACGAACTTCTGAATGGAGCCTTTGTCCTGGATGGAGCCCGAAACACCCTGTGCGATCTTCACTTTATCCCCCTCACTGCGTGGAGGGCAAAGAGATTGAGCCAAGCAGCCCATGGCTCGGGGGAGCCCACGCCACCTCTTGAGGGTACCAGCACAGGGGATACCACCCAGGAGCCCCCCATCCCCCAAGCTGCCACTCCCTGGCCGCAGTGTAAAAAAGCATGGGTTCGGAGTCAGATGGCCCAGGCACTATCCCATGTCTGCTACTTGTACCCTGTGCCTCAGTTTCCAGAACTATCATATGGAGAGTAGGCACCATCTTGGGAAATCAAAGGCTGTGTGGATACTGAAGGGTTGTGGGCTGGTCTGCCCGGGGCTGGGGTTCAGAAGCAGGGCACCTGAAGTATCGTTTCTGGCTGCTGCTGCTCTTCTCCATGGCATCCAAGGAGCCCATGCCCCGGTATTTCTTGAGCCTCACCCCATCCGAGAAGAAGTACTCGCCAGGGGCCTCCGTGGTGGCGGCGAGCAGGGAGCCCATCATCACTGTGGTGGTTGAGGGGTCAGTGCCTCCAGCCCCATAGACCTCCTACTGCCCTTACCCAGCTCCCAACCCCCCTCCAGCCTGCCCCACCCAAAGCAGACCCCCTTACCTGTGGAGGCTCCGAGGGCCAGGGCCTTGACCACGTGCCCCACGGTCTGGATGCCACCATCAGCTATGACCGGCACCCCGAAGCGCCGGGCATACTCGGCCACCTTGTACACAGCAGTGCCCTGGGGCCGACCACATGCCATCACTGCAGGAGGGCACACAAGTCTGAGGTGGGGAGAGGCCCGTCTCCTTGTGTCCCACCTCCTCTTGGGAAAAGGGACGGGGCTGGATAATACTTCTGAGGCCCAGAATAGGCAGCAGTATATAACACTAGGGGGCATGTCACTCCGGGGACCTGGCCCACTCCATCCAGAACAGTACCATGCAGGATTTTGCCGGGGGGGGGGGGGGGGGGGGCGGGGGCGGGGGGGGGGGCGGGGGTGCTGTGTGTGTGTGTGTGGTCAGTACTAGCCTTCAGAGTATCAGAGTATAGCATCCCTACCCCCAGACTGGTACACTTGGGTCTGGGGGAGGGGTGGCAGTCCCCAGACTCAACCTCTCTCTCAATCTCTTTTATTTGCAAAGCCTGTTACCAAGGTTAGGTACTCATAGCTCCTCTGGGATACTGGTTTGCATTTCCTTGACTTTAATAGTTCAATGTTTTTAAGTATGAGATTTTAAGTGGGAATTCTAAGGAACTAGCACTTATCTAGGGATGGAGGGAAAGCTGGATAAAATGGAGAAGAGGCTTTCTCTGGAAGTACCTGTGGTTTGTTTTATCCTTATTGCCTCTCAAGAGTTAGAACAGTGCCTGATACACAACAGGTGCTCAATTAATATATGGTAAGTCACTGAGTGAAGGCCCACGTTTTACCATGGTGGTCAGCTAAGGTGAACCATTGATATTTAAAAGCAGAGGCTCTGAAGACCAAAAAGAGGAGATGTTTTGGGCAGAGAAGACCAAATGGGTCACTCTAGTGAGGGAGAAATGACCCCCACTAGAGGATCCAGAAATGTCCCCTCAGGCCAAGCCAGGACCCACAAGTCAGACACCAGCCTCCAGGGAACACCCCTCAAGCATATGAGGATGCACACCAGGGTCTCCCACCCCTCCACTTCATGTTCAGGAATGCACCCTGCAAAAGGGCTTTGTGACTGAGAGGACTCCCCCCCCCCCACTATTGCCACACAGTGATAACATTGTATGTCCTTACACATTCAGGGACATGCTATCTCCACATCTTAAGTATCTGCCTTGTCACAAAGCTTATCCAAACTCTGAGCTGGCTTCCAACAAGCCCCTCAGGGAAGTATTCACACCAGCCTTGGGCCTCCAGATTGGGCCTTCTTGACCAGAATCTGAGAAGTAGGCTGGCATACATGCAAAATTCAAAGTAACCTTATATCAGCCTTTCCCAAGTCAGTGGGTCAGATAGGCAGAGCTTGAGCCCAGGTCACCCCTGAACCCATCATCCTGGGAAAGGGACTGTGCAGCGAGCATTCAGCATGCGTCTGTGGAACAAGAGTGGGGCCCCAGAGCCTGTGGAGGCCCAGGGGGGTGTTCTTGTTGGCATTACTCTCCTGACACCTACCTTCTTGGGTGATGCAGATAGAGCCGCAGCCCATGCCCACACGTAGCCCGTCCACACCAGCATCAATCAAGTTCTTGGCCTGAGCTGCTGTCACCACTGGGGGTGGGGAAGAGGGTTTGGAGGAGCAGGGAAAGAGGAACAGTGTGAGGATAGGATGCCCTTTCCTTGCCCTGGGGCTGCCTGGACCCCAGTCTAGCCTCCTCGACCCACAGTGACCAAGCCCATTCAGTCAGCCCTCTTTCCCACACAGGAGTAATGCCATCACCTAGGAATGCTGAGGACAGTTTCCTGTTATGCAGTGAGGGGCCAAGGACAGGGGGTGACGGGGGACCCTGCACTCACCATTCCCCCCAATCACCTGGAGGTGGGGGTATTTCTGCTTGATGTAGTGCACCATGGCGATCTGATACACAGAGTTCCCTTGGGAGGAGTCCTGTGAGAAAGGAGATAGGAACATTCAGACTTTCATGGCCAATAGTCCTTGATGGGGGAAGAGGGGATCATGAGCAGATAAACTCCTGATATGGTATGAAAAACGTTATGAGAAAGCTCTTTTTTTTCCCCAGGGAAAACACTTGACAGCTCTCAGCCAACTGAGTCTCAAAGAGGCTTGCTTTCCCCAAAAGTTTGAGCACCACCAGTTTGTAGTCTCAGAGTCTCAGAGCAGACAAAGCCCCGTCATACCCACTGTATGGACTGGTCCTTGCAGCAAGATCTTGCCAGGGGCCATAGCCTGTTCCCACCAACTCACTACAGATGAAATTACTTAATTTTTTCAACCCTGGTTTCTTCATCTGACAGGTGGGGGTGGTACTGTACCTCAGGGAACTGTTGTGAGGGTCAAATGAGTTTATTCACATAAAGGTCTGAGTGCAGGACCAGGCAAGCGGGGGGTGCTCGAAGAATGTGAGCTCTAAGTATTAGGGTGCCTCGGGCCTCCCAAAAGGCCCACAATTTTCTCTGAGCTGTCAGAGTACCCATGACCCTCCTAATTCCAATTTCAGGCTTATTTAGAAGCAAACCCAGGTCTTCCTAAGCTTCTCGTCTCCTGAACCACCCTGCTCCAGGACGGTGCCCATACCAGCACTATGACATCGGCGCCTGCCTGGGTGAGCAGGTCCAGGCGGTATTTGTCATCCTCCCGGGTACCCACAGCTGCCCCACACAGCAGCTGCTTGTGGGAATCCTTGGAAGCCAGAGGGTAATCCCTGTTCTTCTTCAAGTCAGTGCGGGCAATGATGGCCACCAGCTCATCACGATCGTTGACAATGGGCAGCTTCCCTGATGAGGAATGCAGAGGTTAGGTGAAAGAACAGGCCTCTGGGGCTGGAGTGAGTCCCAAAAGTGAGGATCAAACAGACCAAGCCTGAAGATTCCACTGAAGTACCCAAACTAGCCACTAGGTGACAGCACCCACCCAGGAAATGCTCCTAGGCACCTGGCAGTCTCCCCAAAGAACAGGAAGCAAAGAAACCTCTCAACCAAGTGGGTTCCGGAGCTCTTCCTGCCCTGTGGCCTAACCAAGCTGGGTGGGCGGCCCCTGAGCACTGGCAGCCTTTCACCTGCTAGGCTACAGGCCACAGTGGTCGAAAACTCCTGGCCGGGGCACAAATGTGAGGCAGGGAGGAACATGCACCCTCTCCAGTACCACCCCCAGGAAACAATCCAGTCTGAGCCAGGGAAGCATTTCCCAGTGTCTCCCCTATTGTGTCAGTGGCCCCAATGTCAAATACATTTAACTGCAGGATTTCTTAAGTTCTTTGATAAGCTGACATACAATTTTTTTTTTATGGAATATGGGGCATAGAAAGCATGTTTCAGCAGTTTTGTTTTTGTTTTTGTTTTGTGATGAGCATTGCACAGGACTAGCTTTATGGGAAGACATAGTGTGAAGATGCTGAATAGGGGACAGGTTTTCCTAAGCCAAGGAAAGGACCTCAGGATTCATACTCCAACCTGGGATTATTCAAAACTTCCCCAAGGCCCGGGCATCAGGCAGTCTGGTTGCTGGGACAGCCTACAAAGCTCTGAAGGAATAGGGGGCCTGGGGTGCAGGGGGACAGATTGGGATGGGGGGGGGGATATTGCACTTTCTGCGCACTCCCGGGTACCTTTCTTGCTGCGCTGCAGGATCTCATTTGCCTCTTTCAACGTTACACCCGCTGGAGCCACCACCAGCTCATTCCGCGGAGTCATCACCTGTGGAGCCAGGAACATTTGCCTGCAGGTTGGCAGGTGAGAGAGAAGGGAGCCGGGCCTCCCTCTGGTCCCTGGTCACAGGCACCAGCCTGAGGCCCCAGGATGTGAGGCCCTCCCTCTGCCCCCACCACACTTTCTCTGCCCTGCAAGTACCTCACTAAGGAGGGTGGTGTGGTCCTTCTCAGCAAGAAAGTCAATGTCTCGGGAGGTTACGATGCCCACCAGCTTGCTCCCCATGGTGCCTGTCTCAGTGATGGGGATGCCGGAAAAGCCGTGCCGAATCTTGGCTTCCAACACATCCCCCACGGTGTGTGAGGGGCTTAGCACCACGGGGTCCGTGATGAAGCCCTGTTCAAATTTCTGTGGGTAGAGACAGGCTTCTTTCAGAAAAGCTGAAAGAAGGCTGGAGGTGGTTTACAGCCATGCCACAGGGGAGCCAGGACTCTCAATGGGAAGAGAGGGCCAGTGGGCAAACAAGGGCTGAGTCCCATGTCCCCAATGTGGGAAAGGGCAGACAAGACCCCACAGCAGTCAGCCAGAGCATGGCAAAGCAGGGGGCAGCCAGATCGCATCTTCTTTCTGGGGAACAGGCCTCATACTTGCCTTGACCTTCCGCACCTCGTTGGCCTGGAACTCCGGAGTGCAGTTGTGGTGAATGAAACCAATACCGCCCATCAGCTAGAGTGAAAGGGAAGTGTGATCAGAGCCAGGGGCCAACCATTTTGCTCTGCGAACCCCACTCCTGAATCCAGCCCCCATTTGGTCCCCCTCTACCCCCAGAGTCTTCCCAACACCGGTGCCTGACTCACAGCCATAGCAATGGCCATGTCGGCTTCTGTCACAGTGTCCATCGGGGAGGAGATAAGCGGCGTCTTCAGGGTGATCTTCCGAGTCAGGGCTGAGGTCAGGTCCTGAGAACAGAGGCATTGTCTGTGTGAAGAGTTTTACCAATCGCTCCACCAATGTGTACAGAGCCCCTATGGGTCCCCCGCACCAGGACAGGCCTGCAGATACAACAGTGAATGAGGCAGGTGCTATCGCTCCTGAAGTTACATTCTACTTGGAAAAAAAGATGACAAACATGTAAAACACTTATGAGATTATTCAGTCAGGATAAAGGCCCCAAGGAAAGACAACAAAGCTAAGTGGCCACGGGAAGGAAGATGTGGTGGTCAGGGGAAGCCTCTTTCTTGGGATATGACAAGTGGGAGCCAATCAAGTCCAAGTCTGAGGGGCTGTCACTGCAGGCAGAGAGGGCTATGTGTGCGAAACCTGCCTCCGTTCCCAATCTTCCTCAGGTGTATTTAAGACAGAAGAAGGCTTTCACAGGAGAGCGAAAGGGGAGGGGCAGGGGCTAAGGGGCAGAGACAGACAGGGGTTAAGGGGGTGAGCAGTAAGGATGTGTGGCCTTGAGGCCATGGAGAGGAGCTTAGATTCGATCCTAAGATGAGAAGCCACTGGAGGGTCTCATGGCAGAAGAGACATGATCTGATTCATGTGGGTTTTTTTTTTTTTTAAGATTTTATTTGTTTGAGAGAGAAAGAAAGGGCACAAGCCAGGGGGAAGGGCAGAGGCAGAAGCAGGCTCCTCATCGAGCAGGGAGCCTGATGTGGGGCTTGATCCTAGGACCCTGAGACCATGACCTGAGCAGAAGGGAGATGCTTAGCCGACCAAGCCACCCAGGCGTCCCTGACTTATGTTTCAAAGAAGTTGCTCAGGCTCTGATGTGGAGAATAGACTCTATGTGACAAGGCCTGAGACAGGGAGGCAACAGAGGAGGCTGCCCAACAGGGCCAGGTGGGAAATGCTGTGACCAGGAGAAGGTGTAGAAAGGAGTCTGTAGGACATCCAGGAAAGTAAGGAACTAAGGGTCTGCCACTCAGGGGAGAGGTCAGAGCTGCACATATACATTTGGGAGGATCTGCCTCTGAGATTCAGGCCAACAGCTCATGGATCTTAGCCCCCAAAGTACTCAGAGATGTTGGTATAGAATTTTTGGAGATCCATAGGCCCCTGAAGCCCGTCCAGAGACCCTGGTTTGGAACCATGGCCCTGTAGTCTAGAAAACTCTGTCTTCTCCTCTCCCATCATGCCACAGGAGAAGAGCCACACAGCCTCCCTGACCTAGGCCATAGGACTGGGAGACCCGGATAGCCAGGAGGGTACTTTTCCATCCCTTTCTTCTTCGCACCCTGCCCAGGGTCTGGTGCAAAGCCAGAGGGCTTGGTAAATTTCGTTAAACTCAACAGTTGAACCAAGATATCCTGGTTGCCATCACAAGGGACATATCCAGAATAGCCCAAATTTTCCCCCCAAAATCTATCCACATCAGCACTGGCTACAAAGCTGGACATGAGTCTCCCTGACGGAAGAGTGATCCGGGCACACTCAGGCCCTTTGGTCTTCCGTGAGCATCAGACCCGAATAGGTATCAGTAACAGCAACAAAGAAAACTCTCTAATGTGCATGAATTCATTGTAGAATAATCTAACTTCTCCATGAAATGACTTATACTCGTCAGCACTCACCCCTTGGCTTCTAGGAGTCTGTCATAGGTTAAAAGCGTAAAGAACACTGTTCATTCACTTGGCTCATTGCTGAGCCCCTTCAATAAAGTGAATTTTTTCCTTGTATTTGTCCAGAACTGAATTCTCACAAATTGTCTTGCCGATTCCTATGCATTATGGACCTACAGACCAGTCTATCCACCTATCCAAAGTCTCCATAACTTTACTGGCTTCTGTCATGTCCTTGCTCAGCATTTCAGACAAAATCCAATCCTTCCTGACCGCAGTAATGCAGCTGCCACACCCATCCCCATCCCCTCGCAGGGCCTTTCGGAACCTCACCGTGGGCTCTGGCAGTGACAGCCCTCCTGCCCTGTGCCAGGCCCACCACTCAGCACACCCCTGAGTCCCCACAGCTGCTTCTGCCCCATCAGTCTACCCCACTGCACTGTGCCAGTGTCTCTGGCAGCAGTAAAGGCTACATGCCCGAGAAAAGTCTCCCCGCCACCCTGCCCTTGAGCAAGAAGTCAGCCTCTTCTACCACATACAGGTCCTCCTCCCCCAGGTCGGCAGAAGAGGTACTCACCACCTCATCAGCTATGAAGTCTATGAATCCTGGGAGAATCAGGAAGTCGCTGTGAAGACAGAAAAGTGAGCATTACTGGGTGAGGAGGGGTCCCCAAAAGGGGCAGGGCCTGCCGTGCCAGGCGAGGCAGCCTAGGGGTGGGAAGGGGGGCAGAGACCAGAGCCCTCTGATCCCTGCCATTCCCTGGCCAGGGCTGAAGCACCCTCATGCCCCCCACTAGCATCTTGCTGACTCTAGCCCAGAGACCCAGAGCCAAAGCCAGTGGAAGGTCTGTGGACCTGGGGCGCCACCAAGGCAGCTGGCCTCAAATGTCCATTGCCTTCAGGGCTTGGAGCTCATTGAGGCACACAGAAGTTCCTGTAATGACACACATAGCAGATACAGCGCCTGTCCTTGAAAACTTCTCAATCTTGATATGTGGAGGCAGTAAGTAAACACAGAATGAACCCAAAAACCATTTAGTAGTGCAGCATGGCATGAGCACCACCAGGCACAGGACAAGCTGTACAGCCCAGGACTGGGGCTGCTGAGTCACATGGGGTTCAGAACAGCATGGAGGGACCCTGGGGGGCTGAGCATGGGGCATGTTCTGACAGAGCAGGCACTTGGAAATGTTTTGACAGAGCTGCCACTCCACTCCAGCTGGACTGGAGCAACCAACAGACATGACCTGGGATGGGAAAGGGGAGAAAGGGGCTTTACAGTTGTTAGGACCAGGATGCTGGGGCCCTAACCAAGCATGGCAGCTGCCAACACTAGGGTGGGCCATGGTCATGGCAAAGCCCTGAAGGAGACCGTGGGCCTGCGTGGATTTGGCAAAGCACTGTGCCATAACCCAGGGGCCCCGTGGGCCCAATCTGCCTGAAGTCACATGGCCTTAACAGACACACCCAAAAGCAAAAGCTCCATACTTTAGGAACACTCCCAACCAGACTAAGCAAAGCAGCAGCCACCCCAGTGCAGGAAGGAAAAGCTGCAGGGTGGGTGAGAGGGGTGGGGTCTTTAACCTGCCAGACCTAGAGAAACTGCTAGGAATTTCCCTAGGGAGTTTACCTAGAAGACTCCAGTGAACAGTGTATCAAAGAGATCCTTTCTCCCCCTTCATCAAAGACCCCCGAAACAAATAAAGAACCTTAACTGCCCCTGCCCCTCGGTAACCCTTCTGTACAGTGAAGAGGCCTCTGTGGCACACTGAGAGGGAGGAGAAGAATCGCTGGAGTCTGGGTCCCTCAATATTCTCTAGGTATTACATACACCCCTCACCTGGCCCACACCCCAGCTATGGCCAGGCAAGCCGAGCCACTTAGAAATGACTGGGAATCCTGGTGACTAGGGAAACTGCCTGCTGAGCATGAGTGCTTACAGGCAAGGGCAGGGACCGGCAGGAGACAGGGCAGGGATGCTTTTGACTTGCCAGCATCCCCACTCTTCCCAGTCCCAGGTTTTGATGATCCTTCCTGGCATGGACACAGTCCTGCAGCCAGGAGAGCTAGTGCCAGGCCTGCAGCCCGCAGGACAACTGGCCCAGGGCCCATGGAAATGCAAACTAAGCCAGAGGCAAAGTTAGGTCTCATCCTTCTCCAAAATCCCCTGTAGGGTGGGCTAGGGGTAGCAGTCACAGACTACTCATGCCCTGGGGGGGCACTAGTGCTAACCTGTGGGCTGGCGGGGGACACCTGGAAAGAAGGCTGGACAGGTCTGTGGGAAAAAGGAGCCATCCCAACTGCCCAGCTGGGCCTCTCCTGGAGGCAACACCCAAGCAGCTGCCTTAGCTGGACTCCAGGGTCCCTTCTGCCCTCATGTGAGCTGGGAGCGAGAGGGTGTCCTGGACCAAGGTCTGGAAAAAGTCTCTCCATAACTCCCACATCTCCAGTTCCCACCGCCCCGGGGCCCTCCATGGGGCCAGGACGCCCGGGAGAGGAGGAAGGGGGCAGGCCGGCCCCGGATCCGGCCATAACCGGGGCAGGGCACCGAGGGCCCGCGATGTCGCCGTGCCACGTCCGTCTCAGCGCGGGCCTCCTTCCTTCCTCGCCCAGCCCCAGCCCCAGCCCCCGCCACCCCCGCCCCCGCCCCAAGTGACTCGAATCGGCCGGAGAACGCGGGCGTCACCCAGGGGCACGGCGCACGTGCAGGGCGGGGGGGGGGGGGGGTCGCGGCGCGCTGGCGGGTGCGCGGGGCTGGGCCGAGGCCGCCGGCGCTTACTTGTAGGTGAGGCCGTCGGCGTTGGCGAAGAGCTGCTGCGCCGTGAGCCCGTCCTCGGGCACGTAGCCGGTGCCGCCGCTGATCAGGTAGTCCGCCATGCTGCCGGGAGACACCGCGGCCCGACATAAACACCCGCGCGGCCGCCCCGCCGCTGGGGCTGCTGTCGCCGCTGTCGCCGCCGCCGCCGCCGCCGCCGCCGCTGCCGCTGACGCCGCGGCCACGCTGCCGCCGCGGGCCAGGCGGGCCGGGGGCGGGGGCTGCGGCAGCCGCGAGGCGGGCCCGGGGCGCCGCCCTCTCCTCCCGCCCCTCCCCCGGGAGACGGCCGCCTCCGCCCCGCGCCGCACAAAGGCCCGGTGGAGCCGGGCCCGGCGCCGCCCGCAGTGGCACCTCCGCCCCGCGCACGCGAACACGCCCCCTCCGCCCCCTCCGCCCCCTCCGCCCCCTCCGCCCCGGTGGTCCCGGTGGTCCCGCCTCCCAGCCCCCGGCCCGCACCCCAGCCCCCGCGGCGCGCTCCCGCTCCCCGCTCACTCCCAGCCTGGGTGGCCCCAGCCTCGGCTTCCCGCAGCCGCCCGGCCCCCGCTGACCTGAGTCTCCCCTTGTCCTACTCCCCACCCAGGGATACCTCCAACACGGTTTGCCCTCGCCCAAGACCAAGGGCCAGCCTCTGACGGGGACTCGAGCCCTGTGGAACTGGTTTGAGCTCACAGCTCCCCAACACACAGGAGTTTGTGGTTGGACCCTCCCAGTAGCAAGGCTCCAGTGTCCCCCAACATCATGCCTAGGAGCGGGCATTCTCAGCAATGACATTCCCTGACCTTTGGGCGGCCTTGAAGCCCTCTGCAGTTTACGAGGCATTTTTCATAAATGATCACATTTACTTGACAATCCGTTGGCTGCCAACTATTAGATATCCCCACTTTACAGATGCAAAACCTTCCCTTCAGAGAGCAAAGCAAGGCAGGACCGGTACTACCTCTGACTCCTGATCCAATGCTTCAGTTTGTCAGCCCTATCCCCAGCTCAGAAAGTGGTATGTATATATATATATATCTGGCTTTTAACCCCAGAGAGGAAAGTTTGTTTTCATTTGGGAGGGTAGTATGCTGGGAAGGTGAGGGAGGATCACAGGCCTGGCTTAGGCAAGTATGCATACAAATTAGGACACAGGCTGGCGAAGTTTTAAGGATTTCCCAAAGCAGAAGTTTGGTGGCTCTGTGGGCCCAATAAGACCCAGATTTCTACATGGGGGCATTAAGATTTGGCAGCAGCAAATTGATTCACCTGAGGAGAGGTGGGATGGCAGGGGGCCAACCCTTCTCTCTGTGAGACCAGAACTGCTAATGCTACTCCTTGACCAAAAGCTAGAGAGCAGAACCCATCCTGCACCCCAAACTCCACGGTCTCCTCCTCCCTCCTCTTCCTGAGGCCCCACAGCCCACTTCTTGGTTAGGGGAGAGAAAGGCAGGGCAGGGACACAGTCCTCTTCCTGGCAAGGTGGCTTTCTGTGGTGCTCCCTCCCTCCCGCCTCAGCCCTTGGAGGCTGCGTTTGTTTACCTCTCAAGCAGTTTGGTGGCAGCAGCCGGGCCCAGGGGAGGCTCCCTGGGATGCCCAGCCTCCCCCAGTGACGCCCCAGGACCCTGCCAGGAAAATACAGACTGTTCCATCTATGTGCAGAGGGGAGGGGGACCTTCCCACAGAATTTGGGTGATGAAGCCCATGAGGCTACAGTGCTGGAGGAGACTCAGATGTCCAGTGTCCTCCTTCCTCTTACTGTGAATGATGGGAATATCACAGACCACCCCCACCCCCAACACACACACAAGCTTCCCTGCCCACCTGGGGACCCCTGAGGAGGGTTCCTGATGGGGGCTTCTGAGGGCACTCTGGCACTGGAAAGAAGGGAGTGGGCCTACTGGAGGTCTCTGCTGAGTAGGGGCTGGAGCCAGCTTGCCAGGGGTGCCTCAGAAGCACTCCTGGTTCCCCAACACTCATGGACTCGGCCTGAGGGGGCCCGTGCCATATGGGGGAGTGAGGGGGCCCTGAGGGGCATAGCATTAGGACCTCTCCCTGGCCACCTGGAGACAGAGCAGTGAGACCAGCCAGAGAAAGAACCCTGGCACATCAAAGCTGTCCTGGGCCACTTCTGCAGCAGTAGGATAGGGGCTGTAGTGGCATTGTAGGCCAAGAGCACAGGTGGTGGGTGGTCTGTGGTCTCTAGGTCTCTAAGGGATCTGCTCTGGCGCACTATCCCCTACAGAATGGGTTAGGAATGGGTAGGGTACTATTCAGGATTCCACCAGAGCTGGGGTGCAGGACAGCAGCTGGATTCTGACATCTCAGATGACCTTAATGGGACATCTGCTCCAGCCCAGAAATTGGGCCTAGGGGAGAAGGTTGCCAGGCTGAGTTATGGGGAGGGTCACTTTTGCAGTGATGACAGAACTTAGGGCCCTACTCCCCTTCTTCTGCTGCCCCACATCCCTGCCTGCTCTGACCTGTCAGAGCTCCTCATTACTCTAAGCTGCTGGGCTCAGTCCTGGGTTAGGCTGTCCTTTTCCAGAGACGGTTAATCCATCCCCGTGGCTTTCCTCCTCCCTCTTCCTGATCTTCCCCAGCTGCTTCCTCCATGGGGAGGAGACACCGAGGCAACCAGTGGGCCTCCTCAGCCTGAGGAAGGGCTGTTGGTCCCCTGAGGCCCCCCACCTAGCAGCTGCGAAGGCAGTGGGATAGAGAAGCAGGCCGAAGCACCTTCTCCAGGGTAGTGGAGGAGTAGTGCCCAGGCTGGGAGCCAGGGGTTTCTGTCTGGTCTGGAGCCACTCAAAGGGACAAGATTTCAAAACACTTTTGAGGGGAGGGCGGGGGTGGGGTGAAGAGGTAGCAACAATATTGGCCTTGTAGAGCGGGGATGAGGAACATGGCTTGCCTAAGATGGAGCTAGAGAACAAGAACACTAGCCCCAAACCCAGGACACAGGACTTCCCATCCAACCCTGTCCTGTTCGCAGAGCTCTCTAAGCTAGTGATAGCAGATGGAGGTCTCGCCAGCAGGTTGGGAATCTCATTACACCACCTGGCTGGGGCTTGGGTTTTACACAGGTTCTTCCGAGAGACTGGTGGGGGGTGGGGATGGCCCCTTTGTGTAGAAGTATAGTCTGGAGAAAGAATGCTCCTTTTTTGCATTCTGAGCTCTGAAATGATCCTTTTGGAGTACCTGCTTGTAACCAAGGCATTGCCTCCATCAAGCTTCCAAGTGCCCTAGCCTGCTCCCTCACCTCATCTGGCCTCTCTGTATCGCCCTGGCCCCTGGGCCCCAGGAGGTGAATTTCTAGGATGGGAGGAAGGATAGGGCTGCCGGAACCTGAGTCAATTCTAGAGAGGCAGCCTGCCAGGGCAGGAGGGGCCAGCGTTCACCCAGCAGCCCCTTAAGCCTTTAAAAGTTCTTACATAAGCCACCAGCCCCTGTGCAGAGCTGCAGGGCTAATTCCCCCCAGACCACCCCCCCCAAACCAGCTTCCAGGTCACCTCCCCAAGCTGCTGAGCACCAACAGATGGGGCAGAGAAAGAAGTCCAAATCCTCTGGACCGGAAGGACAGCGGGATTGTATTTCAAGCTGTGATACAAACCAGAGATTAGCCACTGTCTCCTTTTCAGCCAGTATCCCTGGGGCCCAGCTCAACACCCTCACTCTTCCTCCAGTGACTCTTACAGACCCCAGCAGGCTAAGGGCAGGAGGGGTCCTGAATCTTAGGAGAAACCCTGAGGCGAGCTGCATTAGTAGCCTCATCAGACTTTAGTGAATGGTGAGGAGGGGGCAGTGTCCTCCCCGGGCTCTGAGGAAGCATCCATCTGGACACCTACACCTGCCAGTAAGACTCTGGAGATAGCTCTAGGAGGAAACGGCTAAAGGAGGAGGAAACAAAGTTGGACAGGGACTCCAACAAGCACTGTTTCCACCCCAGGAGTTGCAGCCACTTGGACCAGGTATCGTCGGGTGTGTAGCCGAGGTCCGAATAGGGCTAAGACTTTAGGGAGCGTCTTGCCGACCTGCTCCCGTATTCGGCGCAGCACCGCACCCTTTGCACAGCGCCTGCCCGCTTCCCCCAGCCAAAGCCAGGTGTGTGGCGTCTGCGCCCGGCTTCAGGGGTTTAGGGGTTGAGGAGGTGAGAAGGCGAGGGTGCTGGGGCCTGCCCTTCCCCTCCCCCGCAGCGTCGCCGGGTTCCCGGAGCCGCCGCGCCCGCCCCGGATGCGCCCCGCGCTCTGCCCTGGGCGTCACCTCTCGGGCTCGTAGCCGGCCTGCAGCAGACGGGCGCTGTACCGCTGCGCCGCCGTCTCGTGTCCGGGGTGTTGCCGGGCTCCGGGCTCCGGAACGGCGGCGGCTCCGCCTCCCAGCAGCGGCGGCGGCGGCGGGAGCGGGCCCAACCCCGCTAGCGGAGCTAGCGGCCCCTCCATGCGGAGGCCGCTGCTTGGGCGGGCGGGAGCCTCTCCGCCTGGAGGCTCCCCGGGCCCCCGCTGGGGAGTGAGCGCAGCCCAGTCGGGGGCCGGGAAGGGGCGGGGTTGGGGCGGGGGCGGGGCACCGAGGGGCGGGGGCGGGGCCCTGGCGCTGCGCTCCGCCCCGCCGGGGAAGCGGGCGTTCGGGCTCAGCCGGTCCCTGCCGTCCCGGGATGGTGAGGGGATACCGGGAGATGGAGGTGGGACTGCAAGGAACCCCCGCGCCCCATCACCTTCCCCACCGTCCGGACCTTCCAGTTATCTGGTTCCTCCTAAGGAAAACCAGAGAGGAAAGGAGCGGAGCGTCTCCAAGACCGAGGGCATGGTCCTTTGGAGCGCCTCCTACCGGCCAGCCGCGGACCTACCGCAACTCGGACAAGACAGGCGGGGGGGATTATCCATCTCCCTTTGCCTGCTGCCCCCTTTACCACCTATTCAATAGATTCCCCTAAACTGCAGAAAAGTAGATTTCCTCAGATTTTAACTGGCACCACCTGAGGAAGGAACGGATAAGGCTGCAAGCTCCTGAAGAAAAGGGCGTTTCTGCCCTCTTTTGGGGTACCCCATCACCAAGCAGTGGGGCTGGGCCTCCAGGTGCTCAAACTTGTTCATTTACTGACTAAAAGGCATAGCTTTTTCTATTTCACCATTGTTATTATTCTTGTCGACAGAGTCCTTGCCCTCAGGCAATAATTTCTTTGAAGAGACAGAGTAGATAGAAAATAAACACTTGACAATTCTTGTACTGTATACTTAAAAAAAAAGTCTGACAATCTGGGAGAGCAAATGGTAAACACTGAATGACTGGCGGTGTTAAGATGTATTTCAAGAAGGCAGAGTTATGGATCAGACTCCTCACCAACTATTTCACAAAGGAAATTGAATTTATGCAGTGGTAGGATCTTTATTTTTTTTTTAAATTTATTTATTTATTCATGAAAGACACACAAAGAGAGAGGCAGAGACATAGGAAGAGGAAGGAGAAGCAGGCTCCATGCAAAGACTCCAATGTGGGACTCGATTCAGGGACTCTGGGATCACACCCTGAGCCAAAGGCAGATGCTCAACCACTGAGGCACCCAGGCGTCCCACAGTGGTAGGATCTTGCATTTTATTCTTTCTGGTGTCTTTCCTATATGTGTACACACCCATTCCCCAGATTTTGGATTAAAACACTTTCTCTGATTCTTGGCCACACATGAAATCTCGTTACTGTGAATAACGTTATAGACAATATTTTTGCTATTGACTGAAGGTTTGTGTCCCCTCAAAAGTCATATATTGAAACCCAATCCCCGTTGTGATGGCATTTGGAGGTGGACCTTCTGGAGATGATTAGGTCATGGGATTAGTGCCCTTATAAAAGAGACCCCAGAGAGCTTCTCCAGGCCTTCTGCCATGAAAGGACACAGCGTCTATGAAAAAAGTTCTCACCAGATAGCATATCTGCCAGTGCCTTGATCTTGGACTTCCCAGCCTCCAGACTGTGAGAAATAAACCGTTTAAGCCACTGAATCTATGGTATTTTTGTTATAGCAGCCCAGAGGAACTCAGACAGTTTTGTATAACAAGATTATTTCCACGGCCTTGCAGATCTCTCAGAGGGGCAAGGGTGGACTGATCTTAACTGTACAATGATACGGTCATTTTTCTGGTCCCTGATCATGAGCTAATCATTCTTTTCACTGAAAGAACCAACACACAGTTTTATGACTATAAACGGGAGCAGTAATATATCAGAAAGGATGAGGACTGGCTATATGGTGAGCCTAGGTCCACATGTGGACCTCTTACTACATAATCACTCAAGTCATAAACTCTCTGAGCCTCTATTTCCTCATATTTCAAATGGGGTTAATAGTATCTATCTGATAATGTTCATTTGCCATTAATGAGAAAACACAAAGTTCCCGGCTTGTGGTAGGTTCTTTTTTCTTTTCTTTTCTTTTTTTTAATTTTATGTATTTATCTGAGAGAGAGCACATGAGCAGGGAGAGGGGTAGAAGGAGAAGCAGACTCCCCACTGAGCAGGGAGCTCAATGTGGGATTTGATCCCAGGACCCTGAGATCATGACCTGAGCGATAGTCAGACTCAACTGACTGAGCCACCTAGACACCCTTGTGGTGGGTTCTTAACAAACAGAAGCAATGGTTAATGTAAACTAAGCAAGCTCTAGCTAAGTTCTGCACTATTGACTCACAGTTAAATGCAACATATTATAATTTCTTTTTTTTTAAAGATTTATTTATTTATTTATTCATGAGAGAGAGAGAGAGAGAGAGGCAGAGACACAGGCAGAGGGAGAAGCAGGCTCCATGCTGGGAGCCCGACGTGGGACTCGATCCGGGACTCCAGGACGGCGCCCTTGGCCAAAGGCAGGCGCCAAACTGCTGAGCCACCCAGGGATCCCCTATAATTTCTATTCCATGTTCCTTCCACACATGTTTATTGGGCGCTTCCCTTGTGTCAATTACATGGTCATTGTCTCTGCAGTTGTGGATCTTACAGACCACTGGGGCAGACAAACGGGCCGGGAGAGTACAATATGAGAGGGGCTCTGATGGGGAGGAGACCCTTCTCCACAACCAGATTCCTGGGCAGCACACAGAACACAGCCAGTTGTTCTGAGAAGGACATGAGACAGGCTCCATTTCAAAGTCCCCTGGAAGTAGGCAGTATGATAAATAAATGACACACGTATACAGAATAAGTGGCCCTGAGCAGTGATTGAGACCTGGCGCTCACTACAGAACGGTTCTGTCTTTTCTCCAGAGCTTGCTGGCTACAAATGAGATTTGCTAGCAAACTATTCATTAAAACAATCACATTTTGATGGGATAACCCGAGGGCCTCAGCATTTCACATGAAGGGATTTTACCTGCAGTAATGTCTAGACCAATGATTCTCACTGAGATGTTTGGCAATGTGTAGGGACATTTTTTATTATCATGACAAAAGGAGAAAAGGGTATATTTCTGGCATCTAGTGGGTAGAGGCCAGAGTGCTGTTATACATCCTAAAGTGCACCCTACCGCCCTTCACAACAGTCAGTCCCGAGTTCAGCAGTGCCGATGTTGAGAAACACTGGTCTGTCTAGAGGAACTATTTGAAGAAGCCCTAACTAGTTAAAGCAAAACTACTTAAGCCTCCTAAGCCAGCAGGACAATGGACTGTTGTAGTTGTTTGTATGTGAAAGAGCTATGTATCCTCGCTGGGACGGTTTCCTCAACTGAGAAAGGAGAATATTGGATTAGATCTTGTAGAAAGCCCTTTCCAGCTCGAAACAAAGTATATGAGTCAAATACATGTTTAGGATTAGCCTGCAACTAACATGGGGTTATAAGATTGAGGGGTGATGGTCTGTCCAGGTGCTTGTCGATTTGTACTCCTTCATCTCCCAGACTTCCTAAAGTTAGGTGCACAGTCCATTCACCAAAAATGTATGGAGTGTTGCTATAAAAAAGGTGTGCAGAGTACTACTATGGGCAGGGCACTGTGCTTGGGCTGTAGAGGGGCTCATGGGGGAATTAGATACAGCTCTTCCCCTTGAAGGAGGAAGACCAACATTGAGTGTATACACATCAGACACTAGCATAGACCTATGCTTTTCTCAGCAATCCTGCCTCCCATGACTTATGTCTGTTTCTCAGGCAGGGAAACTGAGGCTCAGGAAGGTGAAGCAGTTTGCCCACCGGCAGAAAGCGATGATTGGTGGAGGCCTGTAAGACCCAGGGCTTGTTTTCTTCAACACTTGGGTCCTGAAATATTGTCCTAATAACTCTCATCTGCTCTACTCTCACACAGAGCCAGACACCATCAGCAGAGAATCTAATACAAGGTATGGCCTTGCAGTGAACTTCAAAGGATGGTTCAGATTCTTTTGTGATTCAGAGTTTGATCTGAGTAAGTTTTACTTGAAATAAAGAGAGTTTAGCTTGGAAATATTTTTGTTATGGGTCCCATTTATTGTAAAATTTCTGTAGTAGACATCGCAAAATTCCTTGCTAACAGTTGTTCCTTAAGATCTGATTGTGGGAAGAAAGTGGACTGACTTTCTAGGGGCAAACATGAATGTCTCTACCTCATAGAAGTGTACTCAGGCCTAAAGGAAGCTATAAGAATCACTTTTACCTGCACTTCTTGCATTTGAAAGCGCATGTTTGATTTGTTCAACAGATAGTTATGGAGCACATGACATGTAAAACATGCACCAGGCACATTAGGGCTTATAAAGGAATCTAGCTGGGAAAATGAAATATTAAAAGCTAAATAACAATATAAGGTAATGGTTCTCAACTGGGGCTGATTTTGCTTCCTGCCCCCAGGGTTCATTTGGTGATGTCTGGAGGTGTTTTTGGTTGTCACATCTGGAGGGGTGCTGCTGGCATCTATTGAATAGGGGCCGGATGAATGTCCTAAAATGAGTAGGATAATCCCTTTATAACAAATAATTATCCAGCTCAAAACGTCAATTGAGCTGAGGTTGAGAATCCCTGATATAAAGTTCAGTGGTAATGCCAACTATGAGTGTTACAGAAGATGTAAGGAGAGACCCAACACTATTGGCTAGAGTAATCAGAGAAGATTTCACAGAGGGAAAGAACCAGCCTGGGTTTTTGAAGAAGTTATGATTTAGGAAAAGAGGGTCACTGGAGGGGACCTTCCAAGGAGGGGATATGACATGGGCAAAATTGCTGAGGTGGAGTGAGCTAGGAGGTTGCTGGGACAGTGACCAGGCCAGCCTGGAGGGAGCCTCGTCTCTACTGCACAGTGTGAGGGTTGGGTCAGGTAGCTGATGGTAACTCCGGGTGATACACGAGGAAACCAAAGCACAGAAAGCTTAAGAGAGGATCCTGTGATGTTCCCTGAGCTGGAATGAGAGGCAAGTCCTCCTGTTCCCAGGCCCTGGGCTTTCCTCACAGTAGTCCAACTCCCCTGAGGCAGGACCCCACCTTGTACTGGTGTGTCAGGAGCCAAATGGAATTTTCAGGGACATCACCCAAACCAAAGCTTTTTCTGTCCTGAATCCAGCTGGTCTTCTGGAACTTCACTGTCTCTTTATTTGAAAGGACACCCTATAGAAACCTGAACACACATACTCACACATTTATCAAATAAGAGAAGGAGGCTGCCAGAAATAGAATCACATTCTAGGGGCACCTGGGTGGCTCAGTCGATTAAGCATCTGCCTTCAGATCATGTCATGATCCCAGGGACCTGGGATCGAGCCTCGCATCGAGCCATGCATTGAACCCCATATTGAGCTCCATATCGAGCTCCCTGCTCAGCAGAGAGCCTGCTTTTCCCTCTCTCTCTGCCTGTAGCTCCCTCTGCTTGTGATTGGGTCTGTCTGTCTGTCTGTCTCTCTCTCAAATAAATGGTAAAATCTTTTTTTTTTTTTTCAATCACGTTCTAAAGAGCACAGAACACACAATTAATAATCCACAGACTAACTGATGGAAGAGAAGCCGATTGCTAGAAAGGGAACAGCTTCTGGCCAGCTCTGGCAGCTGTGGCGTCGTCCCCAGGCCACTATCAACGAAGAAGCCAGCAGGCATGGGACAGTGGGGGAAGGAGAAGGCTGGGTTCTCAAGGTTGTCAGGAAGGACAGGTAGGTTCTCAGGGTTGTCAGAGCAGGTGAAATGGGGGGAAAATCTCACCTGGTGGAGGAAAAGGGAGTACCAGGAGTTTCCCACTTAGACAATCAGAGGAGACATAGGGCAAAGGTGCCGTGAGGGCAGAGGCTGTCCTGACTGACTGGTGCTTCTCTCCTGTCCAGTATACATGTAGGGGAGAAGGGACCAGAGGCAAAACGTCTAGGAGCAGGGTCGAAACAGGGTACTTTGGTTGGAGGACAGGATTCAGAGCCTGGGATTTGGAGGAGTGTTACCAGTGGATTGCCAGGGGCTGCCCGCAGGCTCCTCAGAGGCAAGGAGTCATTCACCAGTGCCCCAGACACTGGGGACGTGAGTAAGGTCAGATGAGAAGGAGCAGCCTGTGGAGATTAGCATTTTGAGGTATCACAGGAAGTGGAGCCCCAAAGCTGGGTCTCAGTCTCACCCCTGCGAGCCAGCCAGGCATATCCAAGCAATGGGCGGGGATGATGGGAGGAAGCAGGACCCAGGTGCCAGCCTCATGATTCTTCTCCCACACCCCTCCTTGTCCCAGCCCCGGCCTCCAGGGCTTACATAACCTGACAGCTTTGCTGCACATTGCTCAGATAGTGAGTGCTTTTGCATCTCCTGTGAGGATGAGATTGGAGTCAGACACGGTTGGTGCAGGGGTGAGAGTGGAGAGGGATAGTGAGTAGAGATCACCAGACCAGGAAAGGTCTATACCAAGACCACAGGAACCCCTTGTGCCCATCAGCATCCTCTGCTGGATTCCCATTGAGAACCCTTCCCTTCACCCCCAAGGGCACAGGTGACACAAGAGCTTGCCTTTGAAGACAGTCTGCCCACCCTCTCTCATTTTTTATTTTCAAGCGTTTCTCAGCCTAGCTTCATAAGAAAAATGTAAGCAATGTGCAAAGCACACTTTTCTCTTGCCTGGGAGGCCCTGACATTATCACAGCCACAACAAACCCTGGCCTTCACCCCAACCCACTCCTGCCTCTGGCCCAAGACTGGAAAGCAGGTGGTGCCAAGTGTGGGCCTGGGGCACCGGGGCAGGCCGCCACCATGGTCCCCAGCTGGTCTGGGGAGTGGCTGCTGTGGGTGTTTTCAGCTCCCCAGTGCCATGAGGGCAGGAAGGGGAAGTTGTTCCCATCCAGTGGTCATCAGGTGGGGGCGGGGCAATTGGGCCCTAAGTTTCAAAAGAGCTCTACCCTCCTCCCGGTCTGCCTCAGCCCCAGCCTCCTCCTCCTCCTGCTAGGTCACAGTGGGCAAGCAGGACAGAGGGCAGCAGGGAGAGTGGAGGATAGGGGCCTCTGCCTTGGGGTGACACCTGGCTGTTAGCAGGGAAGAAGGTCAGTCATAGGAGTGGTGGACCCAGGCCTACCTCATCCACTCAAGTCTCCCTCCCCCTGCAAGCATTGCCTCCCCCTTGCCTAATCTGTCCAAGGGCACATCTGGGAGTGTTACCTCTCTACCCTGCTCCCAGGCCTTGAAACCCTGTGGGCTCCCACACTCTGTATCCTCTCCTGCCCCATCCACTCACTCCCCTGCAACCCTCAGAGGGATGTGTGAGAGGAATTACCTGTTTTCCTATTCCTGCCCCCTCCTCCGAGGACTCCAGCTTAGACAGCAGCTCAGTCCTCAGGGTGAATGTGAGGGCTGCCCAGAGTTTCCTGCTGGAGACAGGCCTCTTGGCAGATCCCTAGGGCCCCATGGAGGTCTCCAGCCACACCTGGTTACCTATAGGCAGGCCCTGTATCCACAGCACTGCCTTCCCATCCCTTGCGTGCATCTGAAGCTTAGCCCAGAGCCACTCAGGAGGGTGAGGGCACCAAATTACCAGCAAAGGCCATCTTGGGGGTAAGACTGGGGGCAACATCTCTATTCCCTTGAAGGTACAGAGGTGAGCCTGGTGACCCCAGGCCAGAGTGGGATCTCGTTGGAATACTGTGCACCCTTCTCTCTTCTCATTACCCTTCATGATAGGTCCTACACAGTCTCCACTCTTCCCTACCAGGGCTGTGGAACCCTTGACACAGTCCCACGAATGTGTGTGTGTGTGTGTGCGCGCGCGCGCGCGCGCGCGAGAGAGAGAGAGAGAGAGAGAGAGAGAGAGAGAGAGAAAGATAGACAGAGACAGAGACACAGAATATACAGAGAGACAAAGAGAGAAAGAAAGAGGCAAAGAGAAAGACAAAGAGAGAAGAGAGAGGCTGCCCTAGGGCTCCTTCTCTCTATATACACTGAAGAAGGGAAAAAGAGCATCTTATCTTCCTGTAGTCCTGAAATGCTGGGAGATGCTGCTCTGTTTAACTTCTAGCCAATGAAACCAAGAATCCTCTGGAGACAGAGCAGATTTAGGAAGCAGTTTGGAGAGCTGACATCAACACTCGCCCGCCCACCCGCACCAGAGTGGGTTTCTGGGCCCCTGGAAACCTGAGCCTCCTGGGGCGGGGCTCTGGAGGGACCAGCTACCCAGAGCGCTGGTGGCCCCGCCCCGGACCCCCTGAGCTTGGGCTTGGGCAGGGGGTGCGGTGAGGCCCTGGCACCTGGTCCTGACCTTGGGGCAGGCGGGAGCTTCTGCAGCCACTGAACCAGGGCCCCTCTGCCCAAGGCTGCGTTCACTCCTGGCCGCCCCAAGCCTCTGCTTCCTGCTGGTTCATCATGCTCACTCTCCTGAAGCTGGATTATCATTGTGATGGAGCACACGAGATGCTCGAGATGCTCGGTGAGGTAACAAGTGAGGTAGGTTCCTTGAAAGTGCTTTGAGGGGGCATGGGGGGGGGGGGCTCAGGGGTTGAGCGTCTGCCTTTGGCTCTGGTCGGTCACACGATCCTGGGGTCTTGGGATCAAGTCCTGGATGAAGCTCCCTGCAGGGAGCCTGCTTCTCCTCCCTCTGCCTATGTCTCTGCCTCTCTTTGTGTCTCTCATGAATACATGAATAAAATCTTTTAAAAAAAAATGCTTTGAGAAATGTCGAGAACCATACAGACACAAATTCTTGTTTTCGGTGGTTTCATCAAACCGATGAATCGGAGGTTTCATCCTCCGATTGGGGGAATCGGAGAGTTCATCTCATCCCGCTCTTCTCATTTTGCAGAGGAGAAATGTGAGGCTCAGGGAAGTGAACTGGTTTTCCTGGGACCACACTGAGTGGTTACACCGGAACTGGGGTCGTGGAAAGCAGTTGTCATTGGGCATCCAGGTGGAGCACAGCCGTGGAACACGGGATGTGTGGCTCCTTTTGGACATTAAACACAACAACCTATCAAGTAGGAATATTAATTTTATAGATGAGGAAACCGGCTAAGTAAGATTTTTTTTTAAATCACTATTCCAAATTGAGATATAATTTGCAGAGCATAAAACCCCACCATTTAAAAATGTGCAATTCCATGTGTTTAGTGTATCCACAAGATTCTCCAACTATCAGCAGCATCTAATTCCAGAACATTTTTCTCACCCCAGGGAGAAAGCCCCCACCCATATGCAGTCACTCCCCATTCTTTCCTCGCCCCAACCCCTAGCAACCACAAAATTACTTTTGTCTCTATAAATGTGCCTGTTCTAAACTTTTCATATAAATAGAATTAGACAATACAAGTCTGTTTATGTCTGGCTTTTCACTCACTTAAAAATTTTAATTTACACAAGGTAAAATTCACTCTTTTTGATATGCAGTTCTGAGTTTTGACAACGATTAGAGTCATGGAACCACCAACACAATCCAGATACCAGATATGGAACAGTTCCCATTACCTCGCACTGCCCCTTTGCAGCCAACGTCCCCCTCCCCACCACCACCCCTCATCCCTTGCAGCCCCTAATCTGTTTTCTGTTCCTATCATTTTGCCCTTTCCAGAATGTTCTATAGGTGGAATCATACAGTAGGTAGCTCTTGGAGTCTGACTTCTTTCTTTCTTTCTTTCTTTCTTTCTTCTCTCTCTCTCTTTTTTTTTTTTATTTATTCGTGAGAGACACACAGAGAGAGGCAGAGACACAAGCAGAGGGGGAAGCAGGGTTCCCCTCAGGAAGCCCAAAGCAGGATTCAATCCCAGGGCACTGGGAACAGGTCCTGAGCTGAAGGCAGAACGCTCAACCGCTGAGCCACCCAGTCTTCCCGGAGTCTGACTTCTTTCACTTTAGCAGGATGCATCTGAGATTCACCCACACCCGTTGTCCATAGCCCCTTCTTTTTCATTCTCAGGAGCATTCCATCGCAGTATGGATGTCACAGGCTGTTCACCCACTCACAACTGAACCACATTTGGCAGTTATGAGTAAAGCCCAATAATTAACATCTTTTTTGTACTAAGCTTATATTTCAGCCATGCAAAAGAGGTGTGCCCATATAATGAAAACAACAATGAAAGAGTTATTTCTATAAGAGACAAAGGACTAGTTTTAACCAATTAACAATAATACCTCATCCTTTCACTCTGAAGCCCAAGGTCAAGGGAAAACCAAACCCCAGAACTCACTCTCTGTTGATATATATGAAAATGCATAGGGCTTTCATTTAGCTTCAAGTGTCATGATAATAATAGCTATTATTATATTATATATAATAACCATAACTATTATATAGTTATTATATTTATATAATAACTACTATGTGTCAGGTGCTTCCTTTACAAACTGCTACTTCTCATAGGAGATGTAATTTTGGGGGCTCCTGGGTGGCTCAGTCAGTTAAGTGTCTGCCTTTGGCTCAGGTCCTGAGCACTGCATAGAGCCCCTCATGGAGCTGTCTGCACTCAGCAGGGAGTCTGCTTCTCCCTCTCCCTCTGCCTCTCCCTCTGCTTGTGCTCTCTCATTTGCTTTCTCAAATAAATAAAATATTTTTTAAAATAGTTATTTATTTATTTATTCACGGGAGACACACACACAGAGAGAGAGAGAGAGAGAGAGAGAGAGAGAGGCAGAGACACAGGCAGAGGGAGAAGCAGGCTCCATGCAGGGAGCCTGATGTGGGACTCAATCCCAGGACTCCAGGATCACACCCTGGGCCAAAGGCAGGCGCTAAACCGCTGAGCCACCCAGGGATCCCCTCAAATAAATAAAATATTTTTTAAAAATGTAATTATGGGATGCCTGAGTGGCTCAGTGGTTGAGTGTCTACCTTCAGCTCAGGTTGTGATCCTGGGGTCCTGGGATGGAGTCCCACATCGGGCTCCCTGCATGGAGCTTGCTTCTCCCTCTGCCTATGTCTCTGCCTCTCCCTCCGAGTTTCTCATGAAGAAACAAATAAAATCTTTTTTAAAACTGTAATTATTAAAAGTCCAAATGGTGATTAAAAGGAAAACTAGAGAAATTTTTTGCTAAGATCTACTGCCAAAGAGCCTTAAGTGAGTAAAACTAAGCTTTCATTTCTTTTACAGTGTTTATATTGTGTTCTTGTTTAAACTCTTGAGTTTGTAATTATTTTACATATTACTGTATAATGGCTAATAAAAATAAATGAAATCTAGAAGTTTAAGCTTTTATTTACTTAAACTTTTTCAAAATAAATTGGTATGGATGGTTAGATGCCAACCCGCGTCTGGGACTGGGACAAGGGTGCCCTCTTCTGGTATTCTTCAGTATTGCAATACCTCCAAAAAATAGGCTGGGCTCTTCCGCAGCTGAGAAGGAGCCCTGGTGAACCCCACAATTTGTTTGCCTCTTCTCGGCTGTGGGTCTATGAGTCTCTTCACGGTGCACAGACCGGCAGAGGGCAGTGGCCCTCAAGTGTTCTGGGGTTTTGTTACTCTTTGGGATTACATCTTCTAGTTTCCAATAGTGCCATACAATTTAAAGAGCAGTTTCACACACATTACTTCATGATAACTCTGTGATTTAGGATTCACCACAGTTATTATCCTCATTTTACATAGAGGAATAGAGGTTAAGAGACAGCAAGTGATTTGCCCAAGACTACACAGCCCCTAAATGGAAGAAAAGTTCTAGAACCCAGGCCTTCAAATACCTAGGTTTATGTTCTCTCTGTTTGACCATAATAACAATATTACTTTTATTTTTAAAATAGCCTGCTCACTATGTGCTAAGTCAGTGGATCACAGCCCTGGACACACATTAAAATCTTGTGTGTGTGTGTGTGTTGCGTGGCGGGGGGGGGGGGGCAGCCTGGGTGGCTCAGTGGTTTAGCGCCTGCCTTCAGCCCAGGGCGTGATCCTGGAGACCTAGGATCGGAATAAATAAAATCTTATAAAAAAAATCTCGTGGGGGTACTTTTTAAATTTTTTAATAAATTTATTTTTTATTGGTGTTCAATTTGCCAACATATAGAATAACACCCCGTGCTCATCCCATCAAGTGCCCCCCTCAGTGCCCGTCACCCCTTCACCCCCACCCCCCGCCCTCCTCCCCTTCCACCACCCCTAGTTCGTTTCCCAGAGTTAGGAGTCTCTCATGTTCTGTCTCCCTCCCTGATATTTCCCACTCATTTTTTCTCCTTTCTCGTGGGGATACTTTAAAAAAAGTAACTCCTGGGATGCCTGGGTGGCGCTGAGGTTGAGTGTCTGCTTTGGCCCAGGGCGTTATCCCAGAGTACTGGGATCGAGACCCACATCAGGCTCCCTGAATGGAACCTGCTTCTCCCTCTGCCTCTCTCTGTGTGTGTCTCTCATGAATAAATAAATAAAATCTATAAAAAATTTTAAAAAATTAAAAAAGGTAACTCCTATGCCTTTGCCCACCCCCTCCCCTAATCAAGTACATCAGAATCTGTAGGTTAGGGTTTCAGGCATCCACGATTTTTATTAGGTTTCCCATATGATTCAAGTGTAGAGCATCAAGGGCCATTGCAAAGGTGCTTTACACACACCTCATGCAAATCTCATCACAAACCCATCAGCTAGGTATTATTATTATCCACGTTACAGGTAAGGAAAACACAAAAAGAATAAGTAAATTGCCCAAGTGATCCTGGATAGTCCCTAATACCGCAATTCCCAGACCGTGTGCCAACGTACTCCAAGTCGCCACACGGAGGTTCCGCAGAATATTTGAAAATTTTCAGGAGCGGTTAAATACTCGACATCTGACATCTATGTGAACTACCAGCTCAAGGCAGTTCACTGTTCCTACAGTAGGTGGCGCTGCATTCCTTTCAATGACTTATTTCGGCAAAACTGGACATTCCACCTGAAGTCGGTGTGGAGCAGGAATTGAGGGGTAGTGTTCAATTTGATTCCAAAGGTAGAGAAGTAATGCAATACCCAAGTCACAGTATCTCATCAGTAATCGTGGTAATCTAAGAATTAATTAAAATATTTTTGCTTTTAATTTATGTGTATTATTTTTTTCAAATGTCTATGTTGTTAGGATATAAATATTTAATAAGCTGTTTGGAGCTGACTACTTAATAAAGGGAAATTTGTGGCATTAAAAAAAGGGCACTTATGCATTAAGGTCTCCACACTAATGCCCAGGTCACACAGTAAAAGTCAGACTGGAATTTGGTCAGTCTGACCCCAGGGCCTGAAGGCTTAACCTTTCTTAACCGGGTTCAATCAGTGCTTTACCTATGTGTCCTGTCCTAGATGGCCAAACCATTGAGTTAGGAGTCAACCTGGAAATAATGGAGCAGACATAAATTGAACATTACTATGAAGATCACAAATTGCTTCCGTGTCCCTCGGCACCCTACAAAACATCTGTGAGCCTCAGTTTCCTCAACTGCAAAATGGAGATAGCCGAAATCTACAGTACAGAGTTATAGGATTAAACAAGGTAAAAATCATAAAGCATCTGGCATATTGTATGTGTTTCCTCTTTCCCGTTCTTCCCTCCTCATTTCTGTGACTGAACTGAAAGCACAGGGACACCATGTCCACAGCGGTATGAAGTACACGTGTGCATGCACACGCACACACCCTCTAACCATCTGTCTACACCCAATCCTCAACCTCAAACACATTATTTATATATTCATACTTGTAATCACAGCGTCTTGGCTGATTAAATCAGCACAAAAAAACCTGACAGAACAAAACAATGTAGCAGTTAGGTTCTTGAACTCACTCTTTTTTTTTTTTTTTTTTTAAGATTTTATTTATTTATTTATTCATGAGAGACATGGAGAGAGAGGCAGAGACAGAGGCGGAGGGAGAAGCAGGCTCCCTGTGGGGAGCCAGATGCAGGACTCCATCCCAGGACCCGGGGATCTCGCCCTGAGCTGAAGGCAAATGCTCAACCCCTGAGCCACCCAGGCAGCCCAGAGTTGCCCCTCTTTCCCCACATAAACTTCACGGTTAGCAGCTGCCATGTAGAGATCGTCTGCCAGAGCTCCGGTATGGTTCGGACTCAGCAGACCCAACCCCACTCCCCTTTGGCCCTGCACCCATCACAGCACCCATCACACCACGGTACATGACGCCACTGGACCAAAGGGCTGCTCAGGACTCGAGGGTCCTCCGCTTCATCTCAACACACAAAAACACCCCAACCTTTGGTTCTTAGCAGCATCGGTTGCAGAACAGATGACCGCCTTTCCCAGGTGTTATTTGCAGGAGGAAACCCTCCACCAGCCACGATGCCTGAGCCTACAACTTTAGATATTGTTTCTTTGGGCTTGAAGTCTTTTATAAAACAGACGTCTCTCTCTGCCAGAGGTAGATTTATGTCTTGCCTGGCAGGTGGCTCCACTTCAGGTCAACTTCCAAGGAGGAAGTGGATGGAGAAACAGTGTGTTTAATGCATTCATCTCATAAATATCTAGTGAGCATTGACAATGTGCTAAGCACAGGGGCATGAACAGAGTAAGATGCAATCACCGGCCTCAAGGCTTGTGGTCTGATGAAGGGCACAGGCTGGGAAACTGATAATTCCAATCCCACGTGACGTCTGCGAGCACAGGAAGGCAGTGTCAGTATATGGGAGTACAGAAGAGGGGCACATAATCCAGACCTCCTGGAAGAGTCCTAGCCTGACACTGAAAGGACGGGAAGGAGTGAGGTGAGTGAAAGTTGGGTGGGGGGGCTCCAGGGAAAACAGGATGCCACAGGTAAGGGTCTGGGATGCAAAATCATGGTGGATGGAAATCAGGTGCACCTCACAATTGTGCAAAGGATTGGGACATGGTGATGACCACTTCTCAGTCATTTTGAGTCTAAAACTTTGCCAATTTTTTTTTGTTTAACCACTATTTACTGAGCTCCTACCACATGTAAGGACTCTTCACTGATGTGGGGCCTGTGTGTGTGAGGGGACCTGCACACCAATACAGTGTGAGCCCCACATTCATCCTTCCTCTCTTGCCACATCCAGACACTCACTACCTTCTTCTTTTGTTTTTTTTTTTAAGACTTTATTTATTTATTCATGAGAGACACACAGAGAGAGGTAGAGACACAGGCAGAGGGAGAAGCAGGCTCCCCATTGGGGGCCTGATGTGGGACTCGATCCCAGAACCCTGGGATCATGACCTGAGCCAAAGACAGACGCTCAACTGCTGAGCCACCCAGATGCCTCACACCCACTACCTTCTTAAGACTCTTGTGATCCCAGACTAGTGTCTTGTTTATTTTTTATTTTTATTTTTTTAAAAGATTTATTTATTTATTCAGAGAGAGAGAGAGAGAGAGGCAGAGACACAGGCAGAGGGAGAAGCAGGCTCCATGCAGGGAGTCTGACATGGGACTCCATCCCAGGTCTCCAGGATCACGCCCTGGACCACAGGCGGCGCTAAACCTCTGCGCCACAGGGGCTGCCCTAGTGTCCTGTTTAAATGGCAGGCCTGATTTGAGTCTCGGTTCTCATGCACCCTAGCTGTAGTCATGCCTTGGATTCTAGCAGCCCTAGTGAGAAATTTCCAGAATTAGGCAGAGCTTACATTAACCCTTCAGCCTCCAGGGGTCGTGGGTCAGAAGTGAGGTGACATAGCAAGGTGGTACTGCACCCATTCTGAGTTTGAGGGCCCTGGAGACATCTCATTGCTCCATCAGAAACTTAAGCATAGGGAATGGTGGCAAAGATACTATTTACTTTTTAGCTAAGAGTTGAACACCAGAATTCTGGCCACAGCCAAGACGATGATTTGGCTTATTCTATTTAAACCACTGGAGCTCCAGGTTGTGCAAGACAAGAGGTTGGGGTGGGTGGTGCTAGGACAGCCAATCTCCACATGCTAGCACAGAGTGCATTCTGGTCATGATGTCCCAGGCCCATCCTGATGCCCAACCCATCCCGACTCTGGGACTCTGAGTTACCTAATACCTAAAATACCAACCTCACTACTTTTGTAAAACACCAACCTCATCATCTTAAAAAAAAAAAAAAAATTAGTAGAAGCAAACACCAGTGAGGATAGAAATTGCCTCCAAGCAGACACCGCTTCTGAGAAGCTACTGGCTTCCAGCTGGCTGCTCAGCCCTTGACCGGCTTGTGACTAGCGCAGGACCTATGCTCTTCCCAGCTTTTGGGAAAGACCCAGTCACTCTGACCCTCCCTGCCCAGCCCAGGTTTGCTGACCTCATGGGTGCAGGTGGAGGCTTAGGTGAACCGGGACCTTTCACCTCCTTCCTCCCACTCACTTCCCTGCCGCAGCTCGGTCCCTAGGAGCGCAGGCAGGCACGTGTCACACCAGGGCTGACTCCTCAGGTTAGGGGAAGGGGCCGCCCTGCGGGGCTTTAAATGCCGCCCCGGCTTCTCCTCGAGGCCGAGGCGAGGTGTGGCCATCCTGGGGAAGGCGAAGGCGGAGCAGCTGCCTCGCCGAGTTCGGGGACCGCGGGACAGCCCGGGACAGGCGCGGGCGAAGAAGCGGTGGCGCCCGAGGTGACTGGGAGTCGCCGGCACCCAGAGCACCCCGGGGCCGCCTGCCAGCCTCGCTGAGGGGAAAGCAGGGACTCGGGCTCGCGCCTCTGCCTGCCTGGACGTGGCTCCGCTCCCGGGCCAGGGTGCGCGGAGGCTCCTTCCCGCAGGGGCGGCCCCGGAGGAGAGCGAGCCCCGGCGCGAGGGCAGCCCGGGCCGTCCAGCCCGAGAGGGCTCTCGGGGGCGCAGCGAGTCCGAACGCCTCGCCGAGACTTCCCTTCCGTCCTGGGACGAACCTCGTCTCCTCCAGGCGCCGGCATCCACGAGGGACACGCTCCCCCTCCGGACTTCCCCAAAGAGCAGCCCCGCAGCTCGGAGCAAGGCGGAGAAGGCGCTGTCCCGCCACCGCCACCGCCGCGCTCTGCGAACCCCGGGAAGGATGCGCAGACCACGGGCGTCAGGGAGAGGCACGTGAATCGTTGAGAGCGCCGATCCCTAACTGGAGTGCAGCCCCTATCTGGCCATTTTCGAGCGGTGTTACCTTACACGAGGGTGGTTTCCCAGAAGCCAGCTTCCTCAAACGAGAAACCTATGATTACCATTGCACCTGCTTCTTAGGATTGCTGCGAAGATAGATCGCCCAGCTCCCTGCCTGGCGCGTAATTGCAACTCAGTATATGGTTGTAAAATGTGACTTTCAGGAGACAATACTGTCCCCCACAGGGTGGAGATTTCATGCATAAAGGAAAATACATTTGGGCAGAGGGGTTTTGTATCACCACCCAAATCACATGGAATAGAGGAGGCGTGCTTCCCACCAACCACTTTGGTTTCCCTTCTGAATTAAGCCGTCCTAATGAAAGGCAAGCTGGATACAAAGAGTGCCTCCCAAAACTCTGACAACATGGCTTAATGGATTCTCCCATCTGTACATGTCCCTCTACACACAAGGTTTCAGCCCAGCCCCCCAGAGCCGTAGGCCAGGAGGCAACATGGATGTCTCCCTCTTGGCTTCATATAAGTGAAATCTATTGGTTTTTATCTTCTCAATCATGGAGTATAGATTTTTCCCTTCCCCTTTGTCCTTGTTGCCCTTGTCCAAAGTAGAGCCAGTTTCTGGAGGCACCAAAAATCTCAGCTGAGTCTGAAAAGATGAAAAAAGTTTCCCCAGATAAAGAAAGAACAGGTCATTTCTTTTTTTTTTTATTTTAAAAAATTTTGAATTCAATTAATTAATATGTAGTGTATTAGTTTCAGAGATAGAATTCAGTGATTTATCAGTCTTGTCACACCCAGAGCTCATTACATCACCCAGATACCCCATCCTCCCACCCAGCCCCTCCAGCAACCCTCAGTTTGTTTCCTATGATTAAGAATCTCTTATTATTTCTCTCTCTCTGATTTTGTCTTGTTTTATTTTTCCTCCCCTTCCCCTATGCTCCTCTATCTTGTTTCTTAAATTCCACACACGAGTGGGATCATATGATAGGTGTCTTTCTCTAACTGACTTATTTCCCTTAGCATAACACCCTCTAGCTCCATCCATGTCATTACAAATGGCAAAATCTCTTTTCTTTTTTTTTCCTTTTTGGTGGCTGAGTAATATTCCATGTATATATACCACATCTTCTTTACCCATTCTGTCGATGGACATCTGGGCTCTTTCCATTGTTTGGCTGTTGTAGACTTTGCTGCTATAAACATTGGGGTGCAGGTGCCCCTTCGGATCACTGCATTTGTATCTTTGGAGTAAATAAGAACAGATCATTTCAAGTATTAAGAAGAGCACAGGCAAGGGCCAGAGGCTTCACAAGACGTGTTGTTTGAAACAGTATGCAGATCTGTGTGAAGGAACCCAGGTCCCAGCTGAGGCATGATGGCCTAATGGCTCAGCACATGAACACCTGGGCTGAACAGCCTGGTTTGAATTCCAGCTCCATCTTTCAATAGCAAATTACTTAATTTCTCTGTGCCTTAGTTTCTCACCTATAAAATAGGATTGTAACAACACTGAGCTCCTCAGGTGGTTGGCAAGATTAAACAAATTGATACATGGAGAGAACTTAGAACAACAGTGGTATATAACAAGTGCTCCATGCGTGTTAGGTAATACTTCATAATTCATATGTGGGCTTTGGTCCCCCTTTTTTTTCCATCATTCAACCCCAAGTACATGTTTTACTTTGATTAGTCGGAAATGACTATCTGTTACATACTACCCCAATGTACCTTGTTGCTCTGTAGCAGTGTTTTAACAAACTCATTCTCCAACACTGGCCTGAGGACTGGTAGGATTAATAGAGAAATTTACTGCAGAAAATCAAGGAGTTGTCTTGTGACACAATGACTCAATTATACATTCAGTGTTAGTCAGCAAGTATTTATTGGGCACTTACAAGGTGCCAGGTACTATGCTTCCCATGCCTTCCTCTAGGGCACCACATAGGAGAGTTAGATGGAAGGGGATTGATTTAAGGGTCTCAGAAAGACCAGCCTTTGTCTCTAATCTTGCTCCTGATGACTACTCAAAAGATTTAGCACAGATTTCACTTTTTCAAACCCTTCTTAAGGGTGATGCATTCTAGTTGGGTCAATGTTCTAGGTTACCCATACATCTAACATCTAACATCTAACAGTAATAGGAATTCCACTGTCTGATGAACTCATCTTCTGAAGCACATGTCTAAAGTCTTCAGTGGGGCTGAGAACACTAGAAATCTTGTGTTTATTTGTGCATTTTCCCCCCTGGGAGTTCTATTTCAGGCAATATAAGAACTAGGTACTAAGACGATCTTCCAGATGCAAAACACCAAAGATATAAATGTTCTTTTAAGTGCATAGCAGAGCTTGAAGGAAAAGAAAAGAAAGAGAAATCTACTGAGGCAGAAGACAAATATACAGGGACACCTGGGTGGCTCAGTGGTTGAGAATCTGCCTTTGGCTGGGGGTGTGGTCCGGGGGTTATGGGATCCAGTCCCACATCCGCCTCCTTGAGGGGAGTCTGCTTCTCTCTCCGACCATGTCTCTGCCTCTCTCTGTATCTCTCATGAATAAATAAATACAATTTTTTTTAAAAAGAAGACAAATATACAGAGCAAAGAATAGAGAAATCTGAAAACCAGAGTTATTTTAAGTGGACCAAGAAGCTGGAGCTGTCCTGTGGGAGTTGGCTAATCTCAATAACCAAAACCTGGCAAAGAGTTGGCATCCTCTGGGCTGTGCTCTCAAGGAAGGATGGGCCAGGAGAAATCTGGCCATTAGCAAAGGGAGGGATCAAAGTTATGTACTTATCTCTATGTGCATTTCAGACATGAAAAAGGTTTTCCTGTGGGAATTTTTGATCATGTGTTTCAGATGAATTTGAGAATAAAATGTATATTATGGGGATCCCTGGGTGGCGCAGTGGTTTAGCGCCTGCCTTTGGCCCAGGGCGTGATCCTGGAGGCGCGGGATCGAATCCCACGTCGGGATCCGGGTGCATGGAGCCTGCTTCTCCCTCTGCCTGTGTCTCTGCCTCTCTCTCTCTGTGTGGCTATCATAAATAAATAAAAATTTTAAAAAATGTATATTATGTCTGGTCTGGGAAAACATAAGACAAAACATTAACAAAAATTCAGAATAAGTGGTGGTTCTTTTTCTATTTTTTTAAAGATTTTATTTATTTGACAGAGCGTTGCACATGTGTACTTGAGCATGCCCTAGTGAGCCAGGGGCAGAGAAAGAATCTTCAAGCAGACTCCTGGGTAAGTGAGGAGCCCCTCACCGGGCTTGATTTCAGGACCTATGAGGTAATGACCTGAGCTGAAACCAAGAGTCAGACGTTTGACCTCATAACCTGAGCTGAAGCCAAGGGTTCCATGATTAACAGCTTCACCAACTAAGCTACCTGGGTGCCCCACAATTAGTAATTCTTTAAAGAAGCTTTTCGAAAAGCTTCTCTGGAGGAGCCACCCCTCACTCCAGGTTCCATAGGATTCCCTCAAAAAAAGTTTGGACAAGTAAATCTCAAATACAAAACAAAACAAAACAGAGAAAAAAATCCTCTGTGAACAAATATCATCATACTCAGTAAACAGCTATGTTAAGATCCTTCCCATCCTCTGATAATGGAATTATTAGGTACAGCATAAAAAAGAAGAATGTTTTAAATGTTTGGAGGAAAACAAGAACTTGAAAACCTGAGAAAAGGATCATAGGCTCTCAAAAAAGTTAAAGGAGATTTGAAAAGCAAGTCAAATTGAACATGGAGAGACGAAAGCCTTAATAATCAAAATTTAAAACCATGTAAGCAAGTTAAACCACAGATTAGATAGAATGGAAGACAAAACTAGTGAACTGAAAAAGAAAAACTAAAAAATTAC